>NC_133770.1:104002631-104222833 GCF_003597395.2 Chelonoidis abingdonii | reverse complement strand
CTATTGGTCCTCTGGTCAGGTGTCAGCCAGGTTCACTGAGCTTCTTAACCCTTTACAGGTAAAAGAGACATTAACCCTTAACTATCTGTTTATGACAAAGATAACTGCAAATAGAAGGGAAGAAAGAGCGAGAGAGAGGTGGGGTAGGAAGAGATGAAGACATTTAAACCAGAACGACCAGACTTGCATAGCTCAGCTTTAATAATGGCTGGAGATCAAGATCTTCATAGCAGCCTGAAAGGTTTTTTCTCTGTGATAATTGTATTTAAACACAAGGAAATTCATACTAATTGGAGGAAAATATTAACTGTGACTTTAAAGCATAAATATGCAGGAATAAAATTCTTATTAGTTAGTCTTAAATTTTTAATATTTCACCTTGTAACTTGAAAGGGAAAAGAATAAACATCTCAAAACAATGTACTTCTCATCAAAGATTTTTGTTCTGATTTGCTGAATGTGAAAGGGGAAGAAGCACCAGAGAAGTATAGCATCCATGGATTAAACTGACATATCCCAAAAACAAATTTAACACATGCGTCATATAAAATATTGGAGAGTTAATTTGTATACCAGTTTGCTGGCCTAAGAAAATGTGAAATATATTAATATGTACTTCTTAAAGAGCGGATAAAATTGCTCACAGGCTGCATGTTAGTAACTCCTACAAGCAACTTCTACTATTGGTTCTCACAAGTAAGCAACTTTATTTATCTGTTTTAATAAATTTCTGACTCCACATCCTAGTGTATACAGCAGTCAGAAGAATCTTCAACTAAAAAACTATTAGTATTGGGACCTTAACAGTGATGGGTGAATATGTTTATCCAGAGGTTCCATAGACCTAGACATCTAAAAGACGAGCAATTAACTGATTTTTTTAAGCAAGTCTCCCTCCCACCATTTTTCTAGCTTATTCCTGCTGAAAAATTACCTGCTAGAGTTGACTCTCCCTCTTCAAAAACCCAAAATGGTTTGGGGCCAAATTCATTGGGGAGACTGTTATAAGAACAGCCATACTGGGTTAGACCAATGGTCCATCTAGCTCAGTATCCGGTCTTCTGTGGCCAGTGCCAGATGTTTTGGAAGGACAGAACAGAACAGGGCAATTTCTAGTGATCCATCCCCTATCATTTATCCCCAGCTTCTGGCAGTTGGAAGATTAGGGACACTCTAATCATGGGGTTGCATCCATGATGATCTTGGCTAATTGCCACTGATGGACCTATCGTCCATGAACTTGTATAATTCTTTTTTGAACCCACGTATACTTTTGGCCTTCACAACATCTCATGGCAATGAGTTCCACAGGTTGACTGTACATTGTGTGCAGAAATACTCCCTTCTGTTTGTTTTACACCTGCTGTCCCTTAATTTCATCAGTGACCACTAGTTCTTGTGTTATGTGAAGGAGTAAACAACACTTCCCTAATCATTTTTCTCCACACTGGTCATGATTTTATAGACCTCTGTCATATTACTTCCCCTCCACCCCCAAAATCCATGGCTTGTGTTATAAAGCAGGTTAGACCAGATGATCTAATGGTCCCTTCTGGTCTTAAAATCTATGAATCAATGAGTCTCTCTCTTCATCAAAACACTTTATGGTTCACCTCTCATTTCACCATTCTTCTAGCTTGTCCTTGCTGAAAAATTCCATGCTAGAGTTCTCTGCTTGATGATATTTGCTATGATGAGATTGCCACTAGAGAAAGAGATGCTTACAGATGGCTGGTATTCACAGGACTGCCAGCTCAGAGAAAGTGGTTTTCAAATGTATGTCATATGGGGGAGGCGGGGAAAGAGACTGCAGTCCTTTGGTCACACAGATTTCCCATATGCTGGTCTCTCCTGCTTTTCACTTCTCATCCTCACACCTGCTACTTAGTTATTCTTTTGCAGTCTGTTCCTCCTAGCTCCTGCTACAGTTATAATAAGGCTGTTGGTTAATCGCAGTTAACTCACATGACTAACTCAAAAAAATTAATCGTGATTAAAAAAATTAATCATGATTAATCACAGTTTTAATCGCACTGTTAAGCAACAGAATACCAATTAAAATATGTTAAATATTTTGGATGTTTTTCTGCATTTTCATATATATTGTATTCTGTGTTGTAACTGAAATCAGAGCGTATATTATTTTTTATTACAAATATTTGCACCGTAAAAATGATTAACAAAAGAAATATTATATTTCAATTCACCTCATACAAGTACTGTTGTGCAATCTCTTTGTCATGAAAGTGCAACTTACACCTTTTTTTGTTACATAACTACACTGAAAATCACAACAATGTAAAACTTCAGAGCCTACAAGTCCTCTCAGGCCTACTTCTTCTTCAGCCAATCACTAAGACAAACAAGTGTGTTTACATTTACAGGAGATGAAGCTGCTGGCTTCTTATTTACAATGCCACTAGAAAGTGAGAACAGGCATTTGCATGGAACTTTTGTTGCCGGCATTGCAAGGTGTTTACATGTCAGATATGCACAAAGGCAGAGCAAAATGAGTACAAAATGCTACTATTCTGAGTTAGTAGCATCTAACACACACTTTGCATGGTGTAAACAATTATGTAAGGTAAACAGCAGTGGAATATCAGAGCCAGTGTCCTCCTAAGCATTCAGAGCTGGCTGACATTTTAGAAAATTTACATTCAGCCTGGACCCATTCTGATGATAAAATATTCACCTCTGCAATCAGAAATTAAATGAATTCTGCTTGTTTTAGCCTTTCTAAGTGATGTCACTATAAACTTATTTTTATAAATACCAATGAGTCCATTGACAATATACTATTGATTCCTTGTCGCACTGAAATTCTTGTTGCCTGGAGAAAGACAGAAAAAATTCTCTTCCTGAACTAGTAGGTGGTATAAGAAAGGTTACTGAATTGAAAAACTGTCTTTAGTCTTTCTTTGAAAGGTAAAAATGTAAATATAGATACAATTTTAATATAGTTTTAGCCTCAGAGTTTGGAAAAGGTGATACTATATTATTTACAAGACGAACACACAATTAAATTGTTTGTTTAAGAGATTTACCCCTTAACATCCCATCTATGGTAGAAAAGGTTTATTTAAACCCCTTTGGAAATTCTTCAACCAAATGCCTAAGGCTTGTGAGCTCTTCTTTTTATTCATTTATTCTGATAGCATCATCAGCATGTATTTTTAACCTTTTTTAGTTATGAATTTTGAAAGTGTTTTACAATACAACAAAAACCAATCACAGAGAAAAACAAGAACAAAAAACACTGAATGTTTTATATCAAAAAGCTGTGCAAAAAGCATAAGGGATCTTCTTATAAAGCTGCAGTCTCTCTCTAATATTTTTTGATGATTATGCTGTCCTCTGTTTGAGTTAAACCCTCAGGGCACCTTATTTAATTTGTGGTGTGTGCAGTACCTACATCTGATTAATGTAAAATTGTAATTAGATTACATGTGAGAATGGACAGGGTATTTGATCTGTTAAGATATGTTGCCCCACTACAACGAGGTGCTGCTCTGTATTTTATGAGGATATGTGTAGGTTGTCACATTAATTGCTTGAAATACAAATCTGGATACTATTAAAATCATTTCAGTTTAATCTTTAAAAGATGCAGTTAACATATTGTCCCTCTTCTGTGTCATTTTAGCTGGTTATTTCTAGAAAGGTATTCAATTATAATGCTGATTATTCCAAGTGGACAAATTGGCATAAGCTCCAACCCCCATGTCTATCTGAACGAAACCTGAATCTCTGGATCAATCTGGATTATAAATTAAATATATTACAATCCCTTCCCTCACCAGTTGTTTTTCTCAGGCTACAACACGTGTATTGCACGTACCAAAGAGCCTGAATCAATGGACAGTTGATTTTTTTTGTTCCTTCATTATTCCCTACATTTGATAGGAACCTTACTATCTTAATGGTCTTTGTCTCTACCTTGAGTCCCTGAAGTATGTTCTCCTAGTCTTTGGCTCTGTTTTTAGATGTATGACAAATTAAAGTGTGCATCTGAAGCCATGTACAGCATTTGAGCATAGTGCTGGGAGGCTCTGGGCAAAAGTGGTGGTGGTGGCCTGAAGCAGATGGTAGCAAAAGTTTGGGGAAGAGTCTAAGAAAAGGCAGGGCCATGAATTCAGTATAATGGTGGAAAGGGCTGGGGACAGGTGTCTTTTAGTGAAAATGGGTCACTTACTGTTCCGAGATTCAAAGGTTGGGACTTCATTTCTATATGAAAGTCCTAGGGGAGTTAGGTCAACTACCACTGAAGTCAGTGGGAGCTTTTTGAATGAGTTCAATGAGAGATGGATCTGTGAGGGTCTGGGCTGCAGTGCTGGCCATTTACTGAGAACACCGGGATCCAGATCTCTATCTCACCTGATTCAGCCAGTTTGCCGAATGCTTGGCTCAGTGTTTGGATGAGACTGGAGCATAGATGAGCTGAAGTTCAATGGTTGAAGTTCAATGCAGATAAAATTGAAGTGATGCTTATAGGTTGGGGGAAGAGATTGGAAGATATGGAGAGAATTATCTCTGTCCCTTTTACTGATGCCATTTGTTATCAGAGTTTGGAATAAGAGGATGGTTTTGGATCCAAGCAGCAGGATTCAGGAATGCCCTTTTCCCCCATTTTCATTTGGTGAGGAAATTATGACCGTTTCTTTCAAATGCAAACCTTTCAGTTATGATACAGGCTTTTTCCCATCTCAAGAATGGATTATTGCTATGTGCCCTGCATAAGGTTACACCTTAAGACAAATCAGAAACTTAAGCTAGTGCAGAATGCAGTAGCCCATGTAAGCAGTGTATCACAGTGTGAAAACAAGACATCTACGCTTCAGGATGTTTGTACTGTCTGCCTCTGGATTTCTGGCTGGAATCTAAGGTGTCGGTTTTGATGTAAAAGCCATATACGACCAGGTACATGTAGAGGTGTGAGATCACCTCTCTTTGTGTCTCATGCTATGGCAGATGTGATCAGCACAGGCACTCCAGCTGGAGACCTCCTGAGTTAAGAGAGGGGGCTAAGGGCCCTCAGGTTTGCCCTATTCTTCCCTGTTGGTATGACTTAAACAGGGGTTGCTGAGCTACAGTCTTTTTAATTCATGCTTTGTCATGCAGATGTTTGTGGGGAAGGCAGTTTTATTGGGGACTCGGTTTTATGGTGGTAATTGAAGAGCTGGTTTTCATTTTGGTGAACTGTATTTTTAGCCTGTGCATGGATCGCTGTGTTCTGTTACTATCCAACAGTATTGGGTTTAATCTAGTCACTCACAGATTGAGGTGGGGGACTCTTGTCACTATAGATCAGGGGTAGGCAACCTATGGCACACGTGCCGAAGGCGGCATGCTAGCTGATTTTCAGTGGCACTCACACTGCCTGGGTCCTGGCTCTGTATTTTAATTTAATTTTAAATGAACCTTCTTAAAACATTTTAAAAACCTTCTTTACTTTACATACAACAATAGTTTAGTTATATATTATAGACTTATAGAAAAAACGTTAAAATGTATTACTGGCACACAAAACTTTAAATTAGAGTGAATAAATGAAGACTCAGCACACCACTTCTGAAAGGTTGCTGACCCCTGCTATAGATATTTGAGTCTTCATTAATATGGAGGAGTCAAAGGACCCGTAGGCTGCGGACAGACTTAACAACCTGGTGGGGGGCGGAGCAGTCAGTTCCAGCAAAGAAATCATAAGAATAGATTTTCCATCTCTCGCCATCTTTTAACTATCCCTCTCCATGTCCCATTAAGGAATTCTGTGTCTTTAAGAGGGGTGCAGCATACAGTTAAATTACATTATACTATTCCCTCACCGCCGCTGATTAATTTGCAGTGTAAAATTTAATCCACCCAGATGCACTGCATTAGCACATAAGAACGACCCTACTGGATCAGACCAAGGGTCCATTTAGCCCAGTAGACTGTCTTCCGACAATGGCTAGGGCCAGGTGTCCCAGAGAGAATGAACAGAACAGGTAATCATCATTCCCTATCGCTCATTCCCAGCTTCTGGCAAACAGAGACTAGGGACACTATTCATGCCCATCCTGGCTAATAGTCATTGATGGACCTATCCTCCATGAATTTATCTAGTTCTTTTTTGAACCCTGTTATGGTCTTGGCCTTCACAACATCCTGTGGCAAGGACTTCCACAGCTTGATTGTGTGTCATGTGAAGAAACACTTCCTTTTATTTGTTGTAAATCTGCTGCCAATTAATTTCGTTTGGTGACCCCTAATTCTTGTGTTATGAGAAGCAGTAAACAACACTTCCTTATCTACATTCTCTATACTAGTCATGATTTTATAGACCGCAATCATATCCCCCCCCAGCCGTCTCTTTTCGAAGCTGAAAAGTCCAAGTCTTATTAATTTCTCCTCATACGGAAGCTGTTCCATACTCCTAATAATTTTTGTTGCTCTTTTCTGAACCTTTTCCAATTCCAATATATCTTTTTTGAGATGGTGCGACCACATCTGCACACAGTATTCAAAGTGTGGGCAAACCATGGATTTATATAGAGGCAACATGATATTTTCTGTCCTATTATCTTAATAGGTTCTTAATTATTCCCAGCATTCTGTTCACTTTTTTGACTGCTGCTGCACACTGAGTGGATGTTTTCAGAGAATTATTCACAATGACTCCAAGATCTCTTTCTTGAGTGGTAACAGCTAATTTTGAGCCCATCATTTTATATGTATAGTTGGGATTATGCTTTCCAATGTGCATTATTTTGCATTTATCAACATTAAATTTCATCTGCCATTTTGTTGCCCAGTCACCCACTTCTGAGAGATCCTTTTGTAGCTCTTTGCAGTCTGCCTGGGTCTTAACTATCTTTAATAATTTTGTATCATCTGCAAATTTTGCCACCTCATTGTTTACCCCTTTTTCAGATCATTTATGAATATGTTGAATTGGACTGGTCCCAAAACAGACCCTTGGGGGACACCACTATTTACCACTCGCCATTCTGAAAACTGACCATTTATACCTACCCTTTGTTTTCCATCTTTTAATCAGTTACCAATCCATGAGAGCACCTTCCCCCTTATCCCATGACAGCTTACTTTGTGTAAAAGCCTTTGGTGAGGGACCTTGTCAAAGGCTTTCTGAAAATCTAAGTATACTTCCTACTGGAGCCCCTTGGTCCACATGTTTGTTGATCCCCTCAGAGAATTCTAGTAGGTTGGTGAGGCATGATTTCCCTTCAGTAAAACCATGTTGACTCTTCCTTAACAAATTATGTTCATCTGTATGTCTGACAATACTGTTCTTTATTATAGTTTCAACCAATTTGCCTGGTACTAAAGTCAGACTTACAGGCCTGTAATTGCCAGGATCACCTCTGGAGAGCTTTTTAAAAATTGGTGTCAAATTAGCTATCCTCCAGTCATCTGGTACAGAAGCTGATTTAAATGATAGGTTACAGACTACAGTTAGCAGTTCTGCAATTTCACATTTGGGTTCCTTCAGAACTCTTGGTTGAATATCATCTGGTCCTGGTGACTTACTGCTGTTTAATTTATCAATTTTTTCCAAAACCTCCTCTAATGATACGTCAATCTGGGACAATTCCTCAGATCTGTCACCTAAAAAGAATGACTCAGGTTTGGGAATCTCCCTCATATCCTCAGCCATGAAGACTGATGCAAAGAATTCATTTAGTTTCTCCGCAATGGCCTTATCGTCCTTGAGTGCTCCTTTGTCACCTTGATCATCCAGTGGCCCCACTGGTTGTTTAGCAGGCTTCCTGCTTCTGATGTACTTAAAAAAATATTTGCTATTACTTTTTGAGTCTTTGGCTAACTGTTCCTCAAATTCTTTTTTGGCCTTCCTAATTGTATTTTTACATTTCATTTGCCAGTGTTTATGCTAACTTTCTATTTTCCTCATTAAGATTTAACTTCCACTTTTTAAGAGATGCCTTTTTGCCTCTGACTGCTTCTTTTAATTTCTTGTTTAGCCACGGTGGCTCTTTTTTGGTTCTCTTAATATGCTTTTTAATTTGGGTTATACATTTAAGTTGAGCCTCTACTGTGGTGTCTTTAAAAAGTTTCCACGCAGCTTACAGAGATTTCACTTTTGGCACTGTACCATTTAACTTCTATTTAACTAACCTCCTAATTTTTGTGTAATCCCCCTTTCTGTAATTAAATGCTACAGTGTTGGACCACTGTGGTGTTTTTCCTGTCACAGGGATGTTAAATTTAATCATATTATGGTCACTATTACCAAGCAGTCCAGCTATATTCACCTCTTGGACCAGATCCCGTGCTCCACTTAGAACTAAATCAAGAATTGCCTCTCCTCTGGTGGGTTCCAGGACCAGTGTCTCCAAGAAGCAGTCATTTAAGGTGTCAAGAAACATTATTTCTGCATCCTGTCCTGAGGTGACACGCACTTAGTCAATATGGGGATAATTGAAATCCCCCATTATCATTATTGAGTTATTTATTTTAATAACCTCTCTGATCTCCCTGAGCATTTCACAGTCACTATCACCATCCTGGTCAGGTGGTTGGTAATATATCCATACCGCTATAGTCTTCTTATTAGAGATTCTATGGTACAGTTTGATTAATTTATGATTTTTACTTCATTTGATTCTAAGCTTTCTTTCACATATAAGCTTTCTTTAAGCACCAATATCCTCTTTTCCCCCATTCCTAGTATATCTGTTAGTGCTTCCAGGCTGCCTGCTTTGTACAGAGCTCAGATAAAAGCCCCTTTTCTTGTTGTTTCTTAGTATATAGTGAACTAATGGAATGGAGTGCTGTGTGGAGTCATTTCCTGAAGTGTGGAGTTACAGCTGCATTATTTTAACAATACTACTATCAGCTTTGGCCACTCACTGCCTGCCACTCTGCAAGGGCTAGGAAGCTGCACCAAGAAACAATGAATTACCAATTAGATGGCACCATTTTTCTTTCCAGATATAGCTTTTTTGATTGGTCAGAGAGCCATTATATTTCCTGTGTCCCACTTCTAGTAATGCATCTTATCGTACGCATTATGGGTTTGATTGTACCCTTAATGAAGAGTCCTAAGTAGGGGTGGCACAGACTCATGCTCCCTCCCTGAGCTTTCCTGTGTGTATGAGCAGGCTGCAGCATGGCTCTGTCTTCTTCCTGTCTCTTTGGGGAAATTCGCAACTGCCAAGAAAGGAGTTCCAGCACTTCCCAGAACACAGAGACTGCCTGCAATTTTGAGTGGCCACAAATAGAGTGTGTATGATGGCATGGGAGGGACAGGTTCCTCACCCATCTGACTGCGTGTGGGTACATTCTAATTCTCCATGACCTCTCCACTGGCAGACGAGCACTTTAAGCAAAAGAAATGTTCTGAGAAGGCAATAATTACACAGTAGTTCAAGTGGAGAAGAAGCAGAATTTTAATACAGTGGCCTTATTCATAATTGGAGAGCATATGTGTGGGGAATCAATATAGAGAGGGTTTCTTTGTTGTTATTGTTTCATAAAAGCCCTTTGCTTAAAGAAATAATGTTTGTTAAAAGTCCTATATAGTGGCTCATTCTAAATGGAATTTAATGTTGCTTCAGGAAATGAAAATATTAAATTTAAATGAAAGTATGAAATGTTTGCCTTAGCTTGCTTGGCACAGGCTATACAATACCTCCAAAGGAATTGTTATTTATTATAATTGTTATTTATTAATTACGTATGTTATGCTAGGTGCTTTTGTAGAAAAGAGGCTTTCCAAAGAGGTTTATATATTTTTATGATATATTTTTAACACAAGTTTAGCTCACATAGCAATTTTTAATCAAAGCACTTTCCAAAGGAAGGTACACAGAGGTATCCCTATTTTATGGGTAGGGAAACAGAAACACAGAGGAGTGAAGTGACTTGTATAAGGTCATATGGGGTAGATCTACACAGTGAGTTTCTGAGCCTGGGATGAGAGGTTTGACTTATGGAGCTCACGCTACCAGGCTAAAAATTATCTAGCCACTGAAACAGCTTTGTTTATGTCACACTAGCAACTGCCCGGGGGTAAGGGGCGGTCCTTGACTCAAGGGAAACCCAACCAGGGGAATCAGCAATCGGATAGTATTGTCTTGGAAGTGTCAGCCTCCTAGGGGCCCAGCAGGCCACCAAATGCTGGACTGGCTCCTGTTGGGAAACCCCAGCTTCTGAGTTCCCAGACTGGACAAAGGCTCAGGGCTGGCATAAACTTGGCCAGACGTGGAGGGTTGCTTTTCATATGGGCCCCCAGATCACTGGTATCATGAGTGCCCAGGTATGGAGTGTGGTTATCGGCAATTTTGGACTGCAGAAAGAGACCCCCCCAGCTAATGTAATGGTCCCTGTTCAGATAAACTGGTAAAAGGTGAATGCTCTGGAGAATAAACATTCATTCTGTTTGTCCTCAAACCATGTCCAGGAAGGCAGGATAGAGAGATTTAAGTAAAGATGATTTAAATAATTAGTTTTCATCATGTTTTAAATGACCTGATTTAAAAATATTTAAATGAGGTTGAGGCTTTGTAAAATTTATCTAAAAATTTGTACTGTTGTTACTTTATAAATAACTATCTTTTAAAATAATCACTACTAATAGGATGTTATTTGAAATTTACAGAAATTATTAGCAGCAAAAACAAATAAACAAAATTAAATCCCCGATCCAACAAACAGTTAAGCAGATAACTAATTTTACTCCCATGAGTAGCTCCACTGACCTCAATTAAGTTAAATGTGTGTGTAAATGTTTGCAGTGTTTGGAGCTAACATTTTATTTTTATTAAAAAGTTCCTATTTTTATTGAAAGCTTTTTCTTTAGTGACAAAAAATCTTTTGTTATTTCAAAACAAAACTGCTTCAATGTAAACAATGAAAAGTTATTTAGACGTTAATTAACAAAGTGATTATGGCCTATTTCTACACATAGGCCCAATGTTAGGTTCCGAATGGTGGGATTTTCTGAAGGACCTAAGTGACTTAGGAGCATGGTGCCATTGATTTCAGGCTGCAAGCCCTGATGGAGGAGTGCAGCTTGGCTGGGACTTTCTTTTTTGACTTGTCAAAGTTTAATATATTGGAAGGTGATACTGGTTGCAAACAGAGTGCAGGGTATTTTCTATCGATGTAGTATTTGAATAGTGCTATTCTTACAGTAAATATGTTAATGAAGCCTTGGCATTGCCATTTTAAGCATAGATGAATATTCCAAGTGTGAAACTTGGTCACAGAAAAATCTCTGTGTAATATCTGAAATTCTGTTAACAACTGGAAAACTAAGCTAAAGAGACAATAGCTACTTTTGCCACTGAAGAGTGGAAAAATGGGAAGAAAGTAAAGAGTTTGCAAATTTGTAAATAAAAATATTGCGTTAAACTACATATTATTTCCTCTTTAATTTTAAAAAAAAATTATCCACCCTGCAGCACAGACAGCTATAAAGCAAACTTTCCCCATAATGAATCTCAGCTGTGTTTTGTTAGTCATGTAAGAGCTAATTTGGTCTATATGTAGATAAAGTCCTTGGCCCATCAGATGAGACTGACAGCAAAAGCTCCAATTAGTGCCAAATGTAGTGGTAGATGCACTCATTTTATCTGCCTAAGAAGGATGAAGGGCTTACTCAACACTGAGACTATTTGAATGCATGATTCTAGGAAAATGATATATTCTAAACCTGGTGCTTAGATTAAGCCCCTAGTCAAGATTCTCACACCCTATCTTCATCAGGAGACACTTTCAGCTCACATTTGTTCACACGTGACCAAATCCAGACATGCAGGAAACCAATTTCACTCATCTTCACATCATGACTAGACAACAGAAGCTTGTCTTCTCTTAATTTGCCTTGGGCCCAATTATTCTTTCCTTTATTAAGACAGAAAACAAAATACATGGGTGGGTGCACATCTCCACAGATGCTTTGAGGAATGAAGCAAACACTCTCAGGCAGGAACCTTGATGCTAACTCCCAACTGAAACAGGAGGTTTTACATTCAAATTTCTTGACTTTAACCTAAAAAAAAGTCTCAAATAGCAGGAAACTACAAACTACAAAAAGAAATACAGGAGAAAATATTCAGAGTGTGAAGGATATCTGGTACATTATTATTTATATTACCATAACTCCTATGGGCCTCAGTCATAGACCAGGACTTGACTGTGCTATTCAGTACTGGAAGTGTTTATTTTTGTAAAAATATCAGCACACAATAAAGCAGCTGGATTTCCAGCAGTCTACACAAATTAGATTGAAATGAAAGTAACCTGTGGTGAGTTAGTTAGTGGTATGGCTAGAAATTGTTTGCCATATGCTGTGTTGGCCTATCACAGACTGAATCAGAGTTAGGAAGAGCTATGTTAATGTTTTGCCAAGTTGTGCATCCTGAAATGTGCTTTTTCTGCTTTATGCTGCAGTGCTGGCATAAAATGGCCCTGAACTTGGTATATTGAGCCCAGGGAAGATTACCCCAGTGTCTTAGGTTGGTATAATGTTGTCAGGCCAGCTTGTCCCTATGTCTAGCTGATCAATGACTGCCACTGACATCTTGGTAGAGCCACATAGAGCAGCCTCTGACCACTAACCAGGCTAGTTGGAGTGGAGCTAAGTTTCCTTGCTTGAAAGTTAAGTCTTTTCTGCATTACGCATATCTGAGATGCAATCTTATCTTTAAAGGAATGGTGTGTACACCTCCCTCAGACATTTCTTGATCTGTCTGTTACAATCACATTTTATTGGGAGGAGGGGAATTGGTTAATGATGTTGGAAAGCCTACGTGTCAGAAATTTCCCTGAGGAGCTCAGACTTTTTTCAGTTACTTTTCATAATTTTTTAGAAGTCCTGGGGATGAAGAGCTCCTTCAGTGTCCTGCGCATCATTTGACACGTGGCTAATGCAGCATTTTCGCTGAAGGGGTTGATTTTTCAACACAGTGGCTTTCTGGTAGGAAAACCAAAAATACCATGAAAAAACATAAAAAATAAATACAGTGAAGGTTGCACAAGTTTCCCCATCCAGCTCAAAAAGATAAAGGGATGGAAAAAGCAAGCCCTGTTTGCATAAGCACCTGGCACTCTAAAGTGTAGTGGGCAAAACTCATTGATATGGCGGGGTTCCATGTAAAGATGTCTTTGGAGGAAGAAGCTATGAAATTAATAACTGTTTAAAAAGATACTATCCTAATAAGTGATGTGCTAGAAGAGTTAGGCTGTAGGAAGGAATGTTATCTAGGCAAAAGCAGATAGACTTGGGAATCAGGATTCTGGTTCTGTCACTGATTTACCCTCTGACCACTGACAAATTACTTAGTACTCAACTGCACTGAGGGAGAGGAAAGGAGGCTTAATGCCATCTTTGTTCCTACCTACTAATCTCCTTAGACTCACCAGCCCTACTTTTGAAAATCTGCCCCATGTTTCTTAAGATAAAATATTAACTTTATCTTGCAGCATGTCAAACTGTCACGGCCTCTTTTTCAGATCAGAGATTTTATCAATGATTAGTCAAAACCCATGTAGGCATAAAGATTTAGTTACGCCAGGATTTTTCAGCATTTAAACATTGCATGTATGCCCTGATATCTTTGGTTATTTGAAATTCTTGATTAAAAGCGTCTTGTGATACTTTCTTTTCGTATAGAGCAACTATGGTGTACAACACACACACACACTCTTCAACTAAAATAACTAAATTAGGCATGTAATTTAAAAAGGCTTAAGATTTAGGTAATATAGGTCAGTATTTTTGTTCCTCCTGCTATGACTCCATGTCTCCATGATAAACAAGATGATTGTATTTCCAGGGTTTTTTCCTGCTAAGGCAATTTACAAATATAGTGAAAAGGTGGACTTGGACTTCATCCTACATCACAAACAGCTTTTACTGAGCTATGTGTTGAATGACGGAGGTTTCTTAAATCTCATCATTTTTTGGTTTTGGTTCTCAGTAAAAGTGGTGGAGAGAATATACTCACATTTCAGCTCAAGTTTGATGAAGTCTGTATTCCCCAAATTCTCAAGAAACACTCCATCAGGGGCTGATGTTTTGAAGTAGAAAGAGATGTCTGCACTGGTTTCCCCTTGGAACGTGGAGAAGTGAAGGTAGGATGATGGAGTAATGAAAGACGCAGCGTTCCAGTAATTCCCTGTGGAGATGTGAGCAACAAAATTATGTCTTTCAGTGCTCCTTCCAAGCTATCATTTACTTGTGTAACCAAAGCAAGAACAGAAGTTAAAGTTTCTAATGTCAAAGCATGTTACAGTGATCTCTGTATGCAAAAAGAGAAATCATTCCAATTCTGCCTTGTTACACTTTTTTTTTTTAATAGCTAGTTTGCTAGATTTCAAAAGTTAGATGACATTTTGAGGACATTGTGAGGATATTTTCAAGCACCTACCCCATGAGATACTATCAAAATATACCTCTACCTCGATATAATGTGACCCGATATAACATGAATTCAGATATAACGCGGTAAAGCAGTGCTCCGGGAGGGCAGGGCTGGACACTCCGGTGGTTCAAAGCAAGTTTGATATAATGCAGTTTCACCTATAACGCAGTAAGATTTTTTGGCTCCCAAGGACAATGTTATATTGGGGTAAAGGTGTATGTATGTGTTCATGTACATGGCCCCAATGCAACAAAGCAACTACGCACATGCTTAACGTTAAGAATGTCAGTAATCCAATTTATTTCATGGGACATCAGGGCCATGGTGTATATACAAATGGCCAGTCATACGCCTGCCTGGCCTTGCTCATGTGCATGCACACATTACTGCATGTATAACTTGGCTGCTTTCAAACTTATGCACATAATTGCATCCATCTAGCTATATTTATCTCTCTCTTTTCGTTTTAAGATAAAAAATAAAGTAATTGAAACTGAAGATTACAGCTGGGATTCATTTATTTGATATGGTTAGATAACATTTTCGCTATATGGGGTAATCCCTCCGGTCCTCCCTAACAAACAAAGTGCAGTATGCATTGCTCAAGAGGAGCCCTGTATCCTCACTCTACTTCTTCTATGGATAGACCACTTGAACTATGCGTTCCCTCCACTACCATTCCCGGCTTTCCCAACAAGATGATGCCAAGGCATCTGTGGGGATAGACTCCCTCATGCCTGAGTCAGACCTTGTGGAAAAAGGTGCTCTTTGTTAAGTCATAAGAACATAACATAAGAATGGTCATACTGGGTCAGATCAAAGGTCCATCTAGCTCAGTATCCTGTCTTCAAATAGTGGCCAATGCCAGGTACCCTAGAGGGAATGAATAGAACAGGTAACCATCAAGTGATCCATCCCTTGTTGCCCATTCCCAGCTTCTGGAGAACAGAGGCTAGGGACATCCCTGCCCATCCTGGCTAATAGCAATTGATGGACCTGTCTTCCATGACCTTATCTAGTTCTTTTTTGAATCCTGTTACAGTCATGGCCTTCACAACATCCTCAGGCAAAGAGTTCCACAGGTTGACTGTACATTGTGTGAAGAAATACTTTCCTTTGTTTGTTTTAAACCTGCTGCCTATTAATTTCATTTGGTGACCCCTAGTAGTTGTGTTATAAGAAGGAATAAATAACACTTCCTTATTTACTTTCTCCACACCAGTCATGATTTTATAGACCTCTATCATATCCCCCCTTAGTTGTCTCTTTTCCAAGCTGAAAAGTCCCAGTCTTCTTAATCTCTCCTCATATGGAAGCTATTCCATACCCCTAATAATTTTTGATGCCCTTTTCTGAACCTTTTCCAATTCCAGTATATCTTTTTTGAGATGGGGCGACCAGATCTGCATACAATATTCAAGATGTGGGAGTATCATGGATTCATATAGAGGCAATATGATAGCTTGTGTCTTTCTATCTATCCCTTTCTTAATGATGCCCAACCTTCTGCTGGCTTTTTTGACTGCTGCTGCAAGTTGAGTGGATGTTTTGAGAGAACTATGCACAATGACTCCAAGATCTCTTTCTTGAATGGTAACAGCTAATTTAGACTCCATCATTTTATATGTATAGTTGGGGTTATTTTTTCCAATGTGCTTTACTTTGCATTTATCAAAAGTCAGGCCAATGTACAGGAGGTCTCCCAGTCTAGGTACAATTGTGGCCTCATGGTGCTTCCTAATGTGAAGTTCCCATTCTTCCCTCAGCAAATACTGTGCCTTGCCATGATATGGGCTTCCCTGAAGCAGTATTGGTGGTTGTCACTGACTGAGAAGGAGCATGGACAGGAAGAACAAATTATGAAGCCTGGAGTCCTGGGTGTAGCCCAGTACCCAAAATGGGGTATGGGGGGGGGGGCCTTCCCAGTTGGAGAGGCTAACTAACTAACCAGCTAAAAGATACAAACTATTAGATAAAACTTTAAATTCTAAAAATCTTCTAAAACTCTCTCTCTCTCTCTAGTCACATATAAGGGAATTAAGCCAGTTTCTAACCCAGATGATGCAGTGGTGAGAAGGAACTAGAGAGGAAGTTGGTCTGTCCTTCCCTTTATCTCCTTGGTTGGAGTCAGGAGGTGAGCAAGGGCGCATGTATAGACCAACCGATGCTGCTTTCAAAATTCTTTGGCTCCAGGCTCATGAAGCATATGTGTATCCACAGTGGAATACACATAGGGACCAGCACTCAAAGAGGAATGGTCATTACATATTTAACAATTCCGTTTCACTAGTTAGCACTGGCTGAGTATTAGTGTAGTTGGTGCTCTGTATGTTTAATAGCTGAAGTTACTGGCAGTGCAGCATAGTTGAGACTCTGACTTGTTGTCATTTGAGGTGCTTATTGTCCCTGCCAGCAGGTATATGGGATCTTGGGGAGCAATTACCACACAGGTGGGGTGCAAAATAAACTTTATTAAGAAAATGCAAAAAACAGGGAAAATTCAATAGTGAGGGGTATGGGGTTTGTTAAGGTAGACGATTGGAGAGGGGTTTCTTTTAGCAAATAGTATAGGGGGTTTCAATAGTGGGGTACAATACAGTGGGGTACAATACAGTTGGTAACCAATTAACACTGAAGTATAAATGTAACAAGTAGCTAACAATTTCTATATAAAAGGTGTGTCACAGCAGCATATAGCCAACTAACAGTTATGGGAAAATGTGGTAAGTAACCAACTCTAGGTAAAAATGTGTCACAGTGGTATAAATGTAAAATGTGAGGTGTGTTAGAGAGAAAAAGGGTAACCAATGGGGTTTTATGCTAGACTTCAGTAATACAATTGAGGTTTGGGGGTAATAGGAGAGTGTGGAGGAAGGGATTAAAAAGGAGAGAGAGAGAGAGAGTTTCAGGAGACAGAGAGCAGGCAGGCTGCAGGTTTAAACAGCAGAGAGAAAGCAGGCAGGCTGCAGCTTTAAACAGCAGAGAGCAGAGGGAGATTTAAACTTCAGGAGACAGAGGGCAGGCAGGCTGCAGGTTTAAACAGCAGAGAGACTGAGGGGTATGGGGTGACTGGAGAGCTCGGTGGGGGCAGCAGGAAGACAGACTTAACCACAACTATACAGAACACAGCAAAATCTTATCTATGACCTAACTTAACCAAGACTACACAAATTAGCAAGTAACAGAACACAATGCAACAATTTCTTAAACCTAACTTACAGAACACAATACAAACAATTCTCTAAACCTAACTTAACCACAGCTATGCTGGGTGCTGGTTAAGTCTGGGTGCTGGGGAAAGAGAGAGAGCAGCTAAGATAATAAAATAAAAGTATAGAGAATTTCACAGAATTTCACAGAGGGATTCTTACCAGCCCCAAAGGAAGCAGCAGAGGTAAAAGCAGCAAAATCATCAGAAGGCTGGGTACAGTCTCAATAATCAGGAGATCTCTCAGGCAGCAATTCGTTCTTCGGGGGGGGGGGGGTGGGGTTTAAAAAATGGGGGTACGCTCAAAAATAAAACGAGAGCGGAGAAAGGACCCCCCAGAACCCCTGGCTGATCAGACCAGGCAGCAATGCAGGAACCTTTCTGAGGTCTGATCAGAAAATGTCTGGTTTTAAGGGCAAACTTAGGCAGTTTCCCACCAGTACTTCTGATTGGCTCAGAGGCAGGGGACAGAGAAAAAAAAAAAAAAAAAGAGGCAGGTGAGCACAGAGACATGTCTAGGCAGAGTCCTGTGCAATAGGTGACTCAGAAGCACATGAGGCCTATGACTCATGCCCAGGACCTTAAAAACACAATAGGCCTTGCAACTGGACATTGTCCACCCTACACCGAGCCCAGGTTTAACAAGGTGATAACAGGACTAACCCTTTGAACAGGGCAGTGGTCCCACTTAGCACAAGTGGCCATCCCTTTGAGAAGGGCAATGGCTCTTGGTAAACAACTTTAAGGGGCCCTCCCTTTGAGAAGGGCAGTGGCCCTGGTAAACAACTTAACAGCCAGGGAGGGGAGGCCACAGGAGAACAAAAACAAAATGGAGTATGGGGACAGCTGTAAGAGACAAAATGGAATAGGGGGATAGCTGTAACAAACACTTATGAGACTCCATTAGAATTTAAATGGAATATAACTGGAATAGGATTTTGGTTTAAATACACTTGGGGATATTTCATGAGACCATTTTTCCCTCTTCCAGTCCTTGTCCCTCTTCTTTTTCCATCTTTCTCTATGGAGGATGGACACTGAGTGTCTTTTAAAAAGAAAATAGGTTTAAAACATTGTAATAATTTGGGGGGAAAGCTGTAGTGGGGGGAGGAGAAGGGGCTGGGCATGGTGGCCAATACCTATATAACAGAAGCAGCACTTGTTTGGATAACTAGTTCGATTGTATGAGCTGGTCTTCAGCAAAAGTAACTCCTGACTGGCATTATTGTGTACCAGGTTTAGGCAGATGATTAGTTCCTGATCAGGTACTTTCTATGATTTCAACAGACATTTGAGTCATTTTATTTTTATGGAAGAGGCTATGCAAGAAATGGATGCTCATTAGTCTGAGGTCTACATTTTAAAAAGTGCCTGAATTATGTTAACCAAATGGATAATTACACATGCAACTTCATTTTCATGTAATGGCTGTGGAGCTGCTTGCACTTCTGTCCCTTTTGGTCTATCTGAGTGTATTCCCTCAGGTGCTAGACCTGTTTGGAATACAGTTTTCTCACTCACTGACTGGGACCTGGGTAACACCCCCGCATCTATGACCACCACTTATTACTGTGTAGGTGACTGAACTCTTGTGGATATCCCCATATGGTGATGAACAGCTGTCGAAATACATGTAGGTTTGTTGAAAAACTGGAACAACGCACAAGAGAAAATAATTTTACAGCAAAAAGCAGCCTTCATATCTATCTAGACTCATCTAATTTTCATTACAAGCTAAGTTAGATGGGCTTCCCTCTTGAGTTCCAGGAACAGAATAGACCCGACCTACATTCTGTTAACAAGTCTGGGAGCTCTTAGGACTCAGCCTTGTCTTAGTTTGCCTTCCAGAGTGTCAGTCTCCCTCTGTCCCCTTCCCTTCTCCTTCTCCCAGAAACTCCTGTTTCACAAAATTCCATCCTCCCTGTGTGAGCCTGACCCTAATTTCCATGTTGTTGAAAGGCCCTTGCTACAGGCCCTAGAAAGGCCTTTTGCCTCAGACTGGTTTCTCCCAGCCAGCCAGACCAACCAAGATGATGCACTGTTTGACCGTTGATTCGTTCAGCTTTAATGTCTTGTGACTATTGGGCAGTGTGCTGGAACTGTCTGCTCCCTCTAACACTCCAAAACACTGCCTCAGAAAATGTATACATAAAACATATTTTGGGGTTCAGCTCTATATTAACCCACAAGCAACCCCACATCAACCCTCACATGAAAACAACTGCATGAATAAATGAGAGCAAAGAAACTGTGCATGGACCTGGGAAGAGAGACATCTGTTTACAGCTTTAGGTATATTTTCAACATAGCTGTGGCCCAGTCCAGCTCCCATTGACTTAAATGGGAGCTGGATCAGCCCCTTTAATAAATAATAATAATAAAAATAAATAAATATCTAGTTCTTATATATATCTCAAAGAACTCTTAGCACTCGATCCTACAAGGTCCTTAGAGCCTTATCCCCAATCCAGCAACACACTTACGCATGTTTTAACGTTAAGCATTTAAGTTGCCCCATTGACTAGTGCATAAGCTCTTTGTTATAGAGACTGTATTTTTATACTTATATATATGTGCATGTGTGCGTAGCACGGTCCGGTGATCCCTCACTGGGGCCCATACTGCAATACAACTATAATAACTAAAACATTTATTAACAAAAAATTACTGAAATGCAATTTATTCAGAGCAAACTGATGTTTCATATAGAGATTATTTTACAATGTTTTATTTAAAATTTTATAGAAACCTCACAACAGTATATATACTGTAAATGCAGGCACCTTGCAAAAAGTTGGGTGACCCAAGTTAAATCTGTGACAGTTTAGATTTTCCACATTGTAGTTTTCATTTTCCATGAATCAGTTCTTTACATAAGTTTTGCTTCTTTCTGAGCATATTCTATTAGGTGATTGGGGAGGAGAGTATCACAATTTTTGTAGTAATGCTTGTAAGTTCTCTTGGGAAGGGTCTGTCTTTTTTTGTTCTGTAATTGTGTAGCACCTAATATGATATGGTCCTGGGTCAAGGCTGTTGCTCCTAAATGTTACTGCAATGCAAATAATTAATAATATTAATCCCCCTGATTAGCTTTTTTGTTTTATTCAGTTTCAGTACTTTTAATTACTTGCTTCTATATATTATCAACATGTCCATCTGCATTTCATGGCAGTAAAATCATGAATCAAGTTATTGAACTCTGTTTGCTTTGGTGGAGAATCATGAGGTCAGTCATCAGAAAAGGCTTTTAACATTGTTTGAAACTCTGATTTGATTCTCCACAGGAAGCCTATGCACATTTAATGGAGTCAGAATGGATAAAAAGAATGTAGTCTGAAAGGGGAAACCTACAACTTGAGAGAGGTGTGTCATAAACAGATAGCTAAGGGTTAATGTTTCTTTTACCTGTAAAGGGTTAACAAAGGGAACCAAACACCTGACCAGGGGACCAATCAGGAAACCGGATTTTTCAAAGTGAGGGAGGGAACTTCTGGGTGTGTTTTGTCTTTGTTCTGCCTGTTTGTTTTCTCTCAGCTATGAGGGAAGAGCTTTTTTTTTTTCTATCCAAGCTTCTTTCTACCCTTCTGTTCCCCAAGTTGTGAGTACAAAGGAAAGCATAGGTTTTATTGTATTTTGTATTTACATGTGTGGAGTTGCTGGAATGTTTAAATTGGATATCTTTTTGAATAGGCTGATTATCTATTTTCTTTTAGCATAGCCCTGTGTTATGTCATCTGATGCACTGATCATGTCATGTGTTTTTTTTCTTTCTTTTATTATAAAGCTTTCTTTTTGAACTTGTTGGATTTTCTTTCCTAGTTAAGGCAAGGGATAGGATCTCTGTGCAGGAGTACTGTCTCTCTCAGCAAAAGACTGGGAGGGGGAGAGAAAGGAGGGGGAGGTAAATCATCCTCTCTGTTTTGTGTTTAAGGATTGAAGCAGGGAAATCTCCTAGTATCCCAGGCGGGGAAAATCTGGGAGGAAGTAAAGAGGCAGGAGGGAAGTGGGTTTATTTCTCTTTGTTGGAGGCTCAGGGCATTGAGTCTTGGGGTCCCCCAGGGAAGGTTTGGGGGACCAGAGAGTTTACTCAGTACTCAGAATTCTGATTGGTGGCAGCGAGATAAGATCCAAGCTGGTAATTAAGCTTGGAGGTTCATGCTAAGCACCCAGATTTTGGACGCTAAGGTCCAGATTTGGGACAGAGGCTTATTACAAGGTGCTTTCAAATCTCACTATTAATATGATACTCTGGAAAAGAGAGAAAGATGCTAGCACACCAGAATCACAGCACACACAGTTTAGAAATGGGGTTCAGGGAAGGAAAGGAAAACTACATCTATCTCGCAAAAAACCCCCCAAAGGTATAGCAGAATTTATTTTGTTCTGCTCACCACCTGTAGTGCTCCTTGGGAATCATTTCATGATCAAAAATGGAGTTGCCTAAAGAAATCTTTAGCATAATTCCACTGTCTACACTTATTTATTATTGTGTATGTGTATTGTGGTGGTATGTAGAAGCCCCAGTCATGGACCAAGACCCCGGTGGTGCTAGGCATTGTACACGAAGACAGATTGTGTCTCAAAGAGCTTACAATCTAAGTAATTCAGTAAGTATATAAATACACGGCAGACATACATTTCTTTGGAATACTCCCTCCCTTCCTCCCCTCTAATAGCTTAGGCCTGTGGACCTTATAGGCTTGCTTCAAGGCCTATCTTTTTGAGTGAGTAGTAGAGGATGGCTGAGGAAACTGGGGATTGGGATTTACATTTAGGGGAAAGTGGTGTGGGATGGATGCTTTAATCCAAATTCAGCTGACTGCTGGTTAATAAAAGATGCAGTAAGGATTTGGGGAAGGAGATGTGCTGCTGGCACTTTGATTGACCCTAGAACTTTTCTTTATTATATTTTTCAGTTTATTGCCAGGATGCTCAGAGCTCTGGATGCGGGTTCTCTGATGTGGAGTTTTAAATTTAACTAAATTAAATAAAACAGCCTCCCCTTTCTCCCTAAGTCTTGCTCCCCCAGAACTGATCTGTGCACTTCCTAATTTGTGTAGGAGAGAAAGACTCTCTCTCTCCTATTTCTCAGTAAAGATGTAACCTTAGACAGAGTGTTGCAGTGCAGTCTCATAGTAAAAAAAATTACTATTTTTACAAAATATGCTATACTACATTTCATCAAGATGTCAGAGACAGAGAATTCAGTAGAATTAAACAAGGATTAGAGAAAAGAAATTGTGGTGTCAGGTGTGTGTGTGTGTGTGTGGCAAGTGTGTTTATTAATTATTAATTATTTATTATTATTATTATTATTATTGGGGAAATAAACTTTTATGCTGCAGGACATAAGCGTAAGGGATATGAACAAAGTTGTCCTGGTAGGTTGTTCCATAATTACTCATTACACGGCTTCATATGAAATGCTGCTCGATTTAAATTTTCACGGGAGTTTTTACCTGAGAAAGAATCAAGAACAAAACACTGGAAATCCGAAGTAAAACTTGAATAAGGACTTCAAGATTTTCCCCATGAATAAGACAAATAAAATTCAACACTGAAGACTGCAAAGTAAAGCAGCTTGGAAAAAATAATCCTAACTACATATATACAATGATAGATTATAAATTATCCGAAAGAGATCACCATAGATAGTTCTCTGAAAACTTCAGCTCAGTGCAGAGCAGCAGTGGTCAAAAAGGCTATCAGGGTGTTATGAACTATTAGGAAGGAGACAGAAAATATCATAATGCCACTATATAAATCCATGGTGCATCCACACCTTGAATACCGTGTGCAGTTCTGGTCTCTCAAATCTCCAAAAGGATATAGTGAAACTGGAAAAGGTTTCAGAAAAGGGCAGCAAAGATGATCAACGGTATATAATGGATTCCATATGAGGAGAGACTAAAAAGATTAGGGCTGTTCAGCTTAGAAAAGAGACAACTAAGGTGGGATGTGATAGAGGTCTATAAAATAATGAATAGTGTGGAAAAAGTGATCAGAGAAGTGATATTTACCCTTTCCCAAAATACAGAAACCAAGGGTCACCCAACAAAATTAACAGATGACATGTTTAATACAGACAAGAGAAAGTACTTTTTTCACACAATGTAGAACTCCTTGTCATGGGATGTTGTGATGTTTAACTGGGTTCAAAAAATAATAGATAAGTTCATGGAAAATAGGTCCTTCTATGGCTATTAGCCAAGGTGGTCAGGGTGCAACCCCATGCTTGGAGTAACCCTAAGCCTCTGACCACCCAGCAGTCAGGATGGGAAGACAGGAATGGATCTCTCCAGCTGCCCTCTTCTGTACACTCCCCCTGAAGCTCTGGGATTGGCCTCTGTTGGAGACAGGGTATTGGGCTAGATGGACTCTTGGTTTGACCCACTATGGAAATTCTTATGTCCTTATGCTCATGTGAGAGTGCCAAAGTACCAGTATGTATAAATGTAACATACCTCTTGCATTCAGAGTGTAAAGATTGGTGCCCTTTTAAGACTGGTAGATCCCTATGTTGATAACATTCAGTTATGGGCTTAGAGCAGTCAGCGTGTTAGCTTCTCCCTTGCAGTGACATTTACCAGCACTTTCTTAGCCAGCTCCTTTCTTCTCTTCTTTCTTAGCATGATTGAAATTCACTCTCCAGTACCATCAATTTCCCTTTTACATTCAACTCCCATTGAAATGGAGAATGGCAATAGCAGAACTGTAAAAGACCTCAGAGCTTTTAGCTCTGCTAGGCAACAGCACTGGAGAACTAATGCTGCAAAGTCAGGCAGCCTTTATGTATTACAACAGACCAAAAACCTCCAGGGCTCTCATCTGCAGCAAAACAGATTTTATATCAAAATGATTATGTGAATAAAATGTAAGAATAGCCTCCTATTTCAGTGAAGATGGATGTGTGAATGGGAAACTGCTCTGTGCCACAAAATAATGGATTGAGAGTATCCATACAATTATGCTCAACAAATCAAGTTTTTTCCTTCTGTTCTTTCATTCTGGGAAAATAGGAATATACACATGTACTATGAAACACTGCCACCATTATTCACATGAAGTAGTAGTAACTTATTCTGCAGGAATTTCACTGGAACCCATCACAAAGAGAAGCACTATTCAGTGAGAGAAAGGGTGGGAGAATGCAGCCTGAAATGAGGCACGTGACATGACAGCTGATTTAAAGTGAAGTGGCACTGGTCTGATTAACTGCCCAGGTATGCAACAGCAAAAAATTCAAATTAAATTTTATAAAACAAGACCAACAACCACCTTGTCAATGCACTGGAGAACTTAATTCCCAAAGTCAGAAGATGAATGAATTATTGTTGGATTACAGCAAAGACAGCAATTCAAGCTTATATTACTCCCCACCATTACCCTCTCCCCCCAGAAAAACAGCAAGGAGTCTGGTGGCACCTTGAAGACTAACAGATTTATTTGGGCATAAGCTTTCGTGGGTAAAAAACCTGACTTCTTCAGATGCATGGAGTGAAAATTACAGATGCAGACATTATATAGTGACACATGAAGAGATGGGAGTTACCTCACAAGTGGAGAACCAGTGTTGATAAGGCCAATTCAATCAGGGTGGATGTGGTCCACTCCCAACAATAAATGAGGAGGTGTCAATTCCAGGAGAGGAAAGCTGCTTTTGTAATGAGCCAGCCACCCCCAGTCCCTGTTCAAGCCCAAATTAATGGCGTTAAACTTGCAGATGATTTTAGTTCTGCTATTTCTCTTTGAAGTCTATTTCTGAAGTTTTTTTGTTCAAGAATAGTTACTTTTAAATCTGTTTTAAATCTGTACCACCGGACTCCTTGTTGTTTTTGTGGATACAATCTACACTGCTGCCTCCTGATACTTGACACTTCTCCTTCCAGAAAAGTTCATTTTCAAAATAAAAACAAGCCTACTTCTTTAGGCCAAGTAACAAATGGTTCCAAGTCTAAAATAAAACCTGCTAGGAATATCTATACCTCTAAAGATGAGTTTAGATTTAAAAAATGGAAAAGTTAGCACAGTAGCAGCACGTGTGACATTGCAAGCAATTCAGATTTTAGAGAGAATAACTGACAGGCATAATTTAGTTTTTGAAAACAGTTCTCTGAATAGTCTGGTGCAATTCCATAGTGCTGTAGCAGTGTATAATAATGCATTTTGACCTCTTTTTGCTAAAACGGGCTCCTTCTAAAGGACAGGAGCTGTTAAAATTCAGAGAGATTAATGGAATCAGCCTGACATTCCACTTTCATCAGACTTTATTTGAAGTTCATAAGGATTTATCATTGCAGGAACAGAAGGTCATCAGTATATCCAGATGTAGATGAATAAACATCAACTACATCTGGTAAAGCAGAGCTGTAATTTTATTAGTATTATAAGCCTCTTTGCTTTCCACAACGTTTCCCCCATCCAAGGTTTGTTTTCTGAAAGTTCAGTGAGCACTTCCTTGCTAAAGGCCTGATCCTGAGAGGTGCCAACCACCTCCTCTAAGGTTCTGAGTGCCTTCAATTCCCATTAACTTCAATAACAAGCTCTCCTTCAATGTGATGCCAATGTTTCTCAACTTTGATCTGGTAGGACAACCTCTACAGGTGAGAGGATGAGTCCATCTCAAGGCACATTCAGTCCTCTCTGTCTCTCTCTCTCATTGCTGAGAACAACAACAAGCATGCCTATTATTGCCAATTTTGCTGGTGTTTTCTGTGAACTGAACATTTGTCCCTTGGGAATTGAAATGAGGCTGAGCACAGCAGACTCCTTATTACAAAGAGCACCATACAGGCCTTAGGTAATAACTAACTTTTGGTTACTATTAATAAAACTGGACTTAACCCGGTAACCCCAAGATGAAAGGCTCTATATCCCATTACCCTGTGCCACCTGGTACCCCAGATTCTACCATCACAGATGAAGGATAAGTCAACATCACTAACATTTTTACATTAACATTAGAGTGAACCAACATGTCTCCCTCAATTTTGGGAGACGTTTTGGAAGCAGACAAGTTATCAAGTGGCATAAGACATGTGATGTTGATCAATGGCTATAGTCACAGAGGCCAGCGTTTGTATTACTCTGTCAATCATCACATTTGCTGAGACAAAGGAAAGTGCAATCACATTTGTCAATGAAATGTTTGAGTCAATGACAAGTGAACTCAGTGATGCAGAAAGGGCTTCCAGCACTTGCAATGTTACTCACAAACCCATTTAGAAAATCATTTTTTTTACACGTCATGCCTCCTGGTCACACCATATAATCATGATGCACCCCTTGTCATGGCTGGCATCATCACTTTCATCCATCAGAATGGTGGAAGGTCCTGATGTGGCATGGTTTAAAAATGACTGGATGTAATGTGCTGATGGAGTTTTAATGATCCATGTGAGCTGGTGAGCTTTCACAGGAAAATTCTTTTGCAAATAACTGAACCTGCAAACATCAGCCTGATCATCTCTGTGCTATGATCAGCATTGTGAGTAAGATTCCCCACTGTGATGCAGTCATGGTGAACTTTAAGCACAGGAAATAGCTGCTTTCCAAATGCTTATTGCAGAATAAAAACGTTCAGAGTCTCCACTGACTTGCACCTGTGTAGTCCTTTTATAGCTGCGCAAAGTGACTGTAAGATGCTACCATTCTGATTTGAAAGTGTTGCACTCCCACGCTGTACAGATTTAAATGACCTCGTGAGGTGAGAGGCAAAGGGGAATCAGGACAATTACATCAAAAGAAAACAAATAGTCATAATGGGCCAGATCCTCAGCAGTACTGGATTACACTCAATATAGCTGAAGTGAACTGTAGGGAAAGATAGCTCTCAGTCACTTTTCTGTTTTTCATACCATTGGCTGGTAGTCTAAACAGCCTTCAACATAGGTAAAAACAGCCATACGATCCAAAGCACTGGCCAGGGATCACGTGGAACACCATATGACATCTCCCTCTCCTGCCCTTTCTCTCCCTGTGTGCATGCTTTTTATGTGGAGGGAATGGGGACCAGTGGTATTCAGCTCTATGTCACCACAGAAATTTCCTCTGTTAGGACCATTCTTGGTTGCCTTTTTAGAGCAGTTTTCCAGCTGTTTTGTGTTGCTTCAAAGTAGCTGGGGACAGGGCAAGGATCTGGCCAAACTATCTCACACACACCAGGCACTATCACTGATGGCTAATATCTCAGAGTTTCTGAATTTTCCCAAAGAAATTGGCGATTGGGTTTAAAATAACTATTTACTGATATTCTGCTGCAACTGACACGATTTAGTCTTGAAGTGCCACTTTAGTTATTCTTCAGGTCACGGATGCCAGGATTACCTATTGCGTAACAAAGATCTTCATTGCAGATCTTTCAGTAGCTATTTCCCTCTGAAGTCTGGCTCATTGATTCACTTCATTCTGGATTAAATTTATGCTTGCACCTGAGAAAATGTAGGTCACAGGACACGATAGAGTCGTCTTCTTCTGCTCTATTATGGGGATTTGTTTTCCAAAAATGTAGGATCTTATTGGCTTAGAGGGACCAGGGCCCTAAGGTATTATTTGATATTATTTCTCATAGTATTTATTATTTCTCACAGTATTTCTTTTACTAATACAAAGTTATATTGCTCCTTTGCATGTTCACAATACTAAACGTTTTATGCTTCCTTTGTTCATGTCCCCAAGCCCAAATCCATAAAGAGATGTAAAACAGATAACGTCTATGTTACACATACCAAACAAAAAAAAGGTAAAGCTATGGTTTTCATTCCCCACTACGTTACTCCAATTTTACAATGTTGTAAATATATTGTAATTCCACTCCTCCATGATGCACTTCCTAGCCATCAACATGTTGACACCCTGAGGACCTAAGTTATAGCAACCTCTTGCCCTGTAGGTGTGCTGTGCCTGGGATCACTGCAGAGCTGCATGCTGTGGCCCTTTACATGCCTGTCGCATCGCCATCCCTGCTTTAGCAAGTCCCCTACACCCAGGCTTGCAAAGAGGTCCTTAGGAAGCAGCTTTATGGCTGACTTCTGCACTGCCGGTGTCAGGGGGCTCCTCCCAGGCTGCATATAGGGCTTCTAGGTGCTCTTTGCATCACTCTATCCCTTTTACCCAGCATACTGGATATCATCCCATATCTCCAGCACTAAAGCCTCTGTTCCCTAGAATCCAAAAATTCTGGCTCTCTGCAACTACCCATTACATATAAGAAAGTACCCATTTCACTCTTATATTCAGGACAGTAGGAAAAAGAAAATGCAACACTGAGACAAGGCATGCTGTCCGTAAAGCTGAAGAACAATGGCAGAGCATTGAATTCCGCAAAAGACTTGCTTTGTTTCAGAGTTTTGTTTTTGTTGTTTTGGGTTTTTTTGCAGGGGAAGGACAGTGCCATTTTTTAGGTTTAAAATGACTTCTTGAAGTCAATGGGAGTTTGACTGGGAGTATGATACAATCCACAGTGGGTCCACCTTAGACTAAAGTCTAGAGTCTGGGTTGTGTTTTGGGGTCTGTATTATGGTGCTGTATCAACAGCAACATTTTAATTTTCAGACACAGGTCACTCTGAGCACTACAGTCCCAATTCTGCCATGAGCTCTCCACCGACGGACGACTGTGCTACGTGTAGCAGAACCTACATTCTTACTTTTCTGAGCACTTAGATACCTCTTCAGCGAGGTGTTTATGAATGTGCTTAAAGTCTGGAACATGCTTAATTCACTGAATGTGAATATGAAACTATCAACAAAAATAAACTAAAAACTAAACCACAAGACAGTGTAAATAAATCTCCCTTCCACTCTGATGATGAGCTTCAACAATGAACAAGAAATTATACTCATCTATTTTTAAGGTATTCTTGTGACAAAGAAGCAATGTTATTGGCCCCTTAACTGCACCGGCTTTTATGGAGTTACGCACACTTACTCCAACTCTGATTCTGGCCTGATGTCTTTCACATTATGGTTATCATAGGGATAGAGACATCTTTCATAGAGATGGGCAAATGGCTTAGGAAAAAAAAGGAATCAACCAAAACTTTTTAAGATTCAAAAAATGTTGACAAAGCAGTGTTGGCAATCTAAAGAATCTAAAAATCAATAGTCGGGTTTAAAAATGGATGTGATTTTTAAAAAATAAATTTGAAGTTCTTTTTCTTTGTCTTCTGTTTTTGGACACTTGGGCAACACACATCTACAAGTTTTTCTCTCCAAATACAATGGCTAGAAACTTACTTTTAAAAAAAAAATCTAACCTGAGCATCTCATCTAGTCTTGTATCAGAGGGGTAGCCGTGTTAGTCTGGATCTGTAAAAGCAGCAAAGAGTCCTGTGGCATCTTATAGACTAACAGACGTATTGGAGCATGAGCTTTCGTGGGTGAATAGACTCTTTGGGGCTCATCTAGTCTTATGATTGTGAGAACTAGGGCTGGAAGAAGCATACCTAATTTTATACACTTATGATAAAAATCACAGGACTTGGCAACACTACAAAGGCTTGCCAATCACATTTTCTGAAAAGGCCTTTAGAATTTCCAAAAGATTAAACCAATTGGCACTTACAGAAATGTAATAAGGATCTATGGAAGTTCTCTAAAATAACCTGTAATAAAAGCAATAAAAAAATGGAAGCAATTGTGAACTAGGGGTCTCAAAACAAACAAGACATAAAATTGGTTTCCTTGGTCTTATCTTACTTTTCAAAAGTTTAGAAATTATTGTACCAAAGAGTCATCCTTAAATTCAGTACAGTAAAGGAATGTTTCAAATGAAATATAAAGGCAAAGAGAGGAGAGAAAAAACAGCATTTCAGACAGTTTATATTGTGAGACACAGATCCGGGAAAGCATGGGAAATTCACAGCTAAGAAGATCAAATTTCCACAATAACTCGTGAAGATCTTTACTTTAAAAGGAAGGATGGTCTGTGATTAAGGCACTAGGCAGGGATTCAGGACATCTCAGTTCATTCACTGGTACTACCACTGTCTTAATGCAATTAATTGTAACCACACGTAATGAATTACAGTACAAAATTGTGACATTAGACTGCAGCTAATTGGGTCAGGGACTTTCTTTTTGTGTTTGTACTATGCCTAGCAAGGTAGGGCCCTGAACTCGGTGTGCTGAGTGATTTAATAAACTAATACATATGCATAGGAAGGGTCACAGTCCCAGCAAGTAGTGGTCAGACATCTTGCAGACTGAGAGCAAGGCACTGACAGCATACAGTGCAGCAATCAGCCACACATCTACCATTAGCAACTATGTCATAAATGCCATAAGCACCGACTCCATGAGTGCGCCAGCCCTGGAGCACCCACGGAAAAAGATTAGTGGGGTGCTTAGCACCCACCGTCAGCCAGCTCCCACAGCGCCTTCTTCTGAACAACTCCACCCCCTCCCTCCCAGTGCCTCCTGCTCACTGCGATCAGATATTCTGCAGCATGTAGGAGGCTCTGGGGAAAGGGGGAGGAGCGGGAATGGGGCACTCTCAGGGGAGAGGGTAGAACTGGGTGGGAAGAGGCAGGGTGGGGTTGGGACTTTGGGGGAAGGGGTGGAGTGGGGGCTGGGCCTGGGGCCGAGCATCCCCAGGGAAAGGAAGAAGCTGGCACCTGTGATAAATGTTAAAATAAAAGTTCTTTGTTTAAAACAGTGAGTCCTGTATGTGCTACCATAATACAAATGATAATTATTTTTCATAGCTCTATCTCCTAACACGTTATCCAAATGCACTTTTTGTTGTGTGAATGTGTTAAAAAAAATTTGAGCCATTCCAAGAAGTGGGCAGAGTGATCTTAACACACAGCTAGCTATTTGAAGAGCAGATGTATGAAGATCTAACAACACTTAAATAGCTAAGATGAAAAACATCTATCTACTGGCTAAGAACCAAATGTTTCTTCTTAGTGCTTTGTAAGCCTGCAGGAGTGTAATTATCTCATGATGACCAAGATGCCTGTCATGTCACATTGATTTATTATGACATTTATTTCCACTTTAGATATAAATAAATTTAATAATAAACCATTTTGATCACTGGAGACTGCTAGCGAATTTCACTTTGCAACTGCTGTGACATCGAGTTCATTCTAACGTTTGTGATCTTACACAACCCAAAGCAGAAGATTCTGTAAGGCTTTGTTTATCATAAGAATAGAAAACTTTATCATGACAGTCTTAAACTTTTTAAAGCAGAGCACCACAGTCATTCTTGTACTCAGTGATGCTATGTCAGACATTCTTGTTGACCATTAGACCAAAGGGCCTACTGTCAGGTGAACCAAAATGGGAGCGAGCTTGAAGAATAATTTGTAATAATAATGTTAAGATGTGTAACCAAGAGTGGCAAATGGAGTTTATTGAGAGTGGGAAGATTAGTTGCTTAACATTTAGCACAATATCCAACGTGTCTGACCCAGTGTTTTAACCGCAAGATGTAATTTATAGGTACATATTGCAATATCCAAACTTTCCATACTAATACGAAAGGTATTAGTATGGAAAGTTTGGATATTGCAATATGTACCTATAAATTTGTAGCATGTATCAAACAAAGGGGCTATGAGTCACACGTAAAAAAGAGGAAGTTATAAGTGATAAAGAGCTAACCTAGGCAGTCTTGTTTGGGGGAATTGATGCTGGAACTGCTCATGTCATTAGCTGCAAGCTCTAGTTTCCACAAAGACCAGGTGTCATATGCAAATATCTTTATCTATCTTCGTGTGCTGTTTCAATAAAGACAATCAAACTTGACTATTCCCATCTCACTGTTTTATTGTTACTGGCTAATCAATTTTACATATAAAGATTACAGAATTCAGACTATGCAAAAGAATAGTGGCTTGTTTCATGTTACATTTGGTCTAAACAAAAGAAACAGCTTGGCAAAAGCTGCAAAGAACATAGGCTGCTTGTCAGTGGAAGGAGGCTTTGATCTGTGGAATCTTTCTTCCACTGCCAGAGAGAGGATTTCTGACTGACATTGGACTTTGCAGTTTCATTCACGAGGAAAAGCTGGACTTTGTCAATGGAAGATATCCTTATGGTAGTGAGACAAAAAGACACTTACTACTTTGTGTTTAGGAACATAGGACTGGAAGGAACCTCCTGCAGTCATCAAGTCCTGTCCCCAGCTATCACAGGCAACTCTTTCATATAATCCCTTTCTTAAATTTAACAAGCTTCATCTTAAAACTAGTTAGGTTGTTTGTCCAAACTACCCCTACTGGGAGGCTGTTCCAGAACCTCAACCTCTCTGATGGTCAGAAACTTTAATTTCCAGCCTGAACGTATTCATAGCCAGTATATATCCATTTATTCTTGTGCCAATATTATACTTTAGCTTAAATAGCTCTTCTTTCTTCCTGGTGATTATCCCCCCTGATGTATTTATAGACAGCAATCATATCCTAATCGTATTTGACCAGCTCACAGACTGCACGTGGCCTGTCAGGGTAATCCGCTGGCAGTCTGTGAGACAGTTCGTTTACATTGACCGTCCACAGGCATGGCTGCATGTAGCTCCCAGTGGCCGCGGTTCACCGTTCCCAGCCAATGGGAACTGTGGGGAGCCATGTTTGAGGACGGTCAATGTAAACACTGTCTCGCGGCCCATCAGCGGATTACCTTGATGGACTGCAGGTTGTCCACCACTGTATTTGACTTAGCTGGTATCATAAAGGCCTCAAATCTACAATATATAAAGTCCTGAGTGAAACCTTGGTCCCAGGGAAGTTAATGAGAGGTTTTCCACTGATTTCACTAATATGACTCTGGACTTGTTGAGAGGGAATATCTTTTCTACAGCAACTCACTGTTATCCTCTGGAAGTCTTTTGGTCAGGAAATCCCCTGCAGGTCAGGAGGAAATTTAAGACTCTAAGAGTGTATTCATTGTCTAAAATGCACTTTGGCACCTTAAGGTTGAGCTTTTCGCTCAGATTCAGCTTTCACATTGGTTACTCTAAAGGTAAAGGAAAATGAAGGTTTACTAACTTGTCACTGGAGTTCTCGGAGATGGCTTCGCATAGTCACACTTAATGAGGAAACCAGTGCATTACCAATAAGCAGGAATATGCAGAGCCAGTCAAAGAACTATACAATCTTGTTTTTCCTCCTCAGTCAATGAGCAGACTGCCTCTCAGCTGCCTGTAGTCAATATCTGCACTCCCACGTACAGTTTATTTCAGGCCTACCCATTAAAGCAGCAGTTTTCAACCTTTTTTCATCTGCAGAGCCCTAAAAAAAAATCAGATGGAGGTGCAGACCCCTTGGGAAATCTTAGGCATAGTCTGCGGACCCCCAGAAGTCCACAGACCACAGGTTGAAAACCATTGTATTAAAGCTGAAGATGAGGAATCTGGGCTTCTGGATTACAATCTTGGCTGTGCCATTGAATTGCTATGTGACTTTGGGTAAGGCTGTATCTTTCTGTTTCTTTAGTTAATTTCTCTGGGAGTTTACCAAACAGAAGTCAAATGCTGAAGCTTTGAGTTTCAACCATCACTAATTAAAAATCTCGGTATCATTTTACCTGGCATGCTGTTGCAATGTGTAGATGGCCATGTCTTTTCTAATTTAAATGTATTTTCTTCATTTTTAAAGGTGTAGTTTAAAAATACAAACATAAAATATAAAAGAGAATTTGCAGATGAAGAACCAAGCAGAGCTCTTTGTGATTAGCAACAAAAAGAGGAGGAAAATTACCCCACCGGAGCCATATTATACAGTCTTAATGCACCAAATTTTTTTTTAAAAGTACTGTTTTGTCAGCAAGCCAGGGTCATCTCACTTCTCCCGATACTGCAGTCACTCACTGTTGTACCTCCTCAGTGACACCACTCTGTCAAAGGCTTGTAATGTAATATCACACAACAATCATGAAAACAACAGGGGAGGGCAGACTCATGCCAACTAAAGCACCAATTAATTGTAGACTTGAATTTGCTTTTTCTTAGAAAATGGAAGGTGGAGGGTTGTGGGAGATGGAAAATCGACTTGGAGTTTCCATCCCTGCTGATCTCATCTTGTCATGTCTGATTTAATTACCGGGCTTTCAGCAGAACAGATGAACCACCACAATAGCCTCTTCCCCCAACCCCATTTGTTAAGCAAAATAAACCAAATGCCGCAAGGGGCAGGAAGATTAAACTAGCTGAATCAAAGTAAGTGCATTCTGCAGATAACAGGTAACAGACTCCTGCTTGAGATCAGGACTGATTTTAGTTTTCTAAGGGAAAGGAAACAACTTGATAAAGAGCACAGACCACCCACTCACAAGACACACCTCCAGATTTCTCTGGTTTATTGCTACAAACAATAATAATTTACCAAGAGAAGTATCTAAGTTTAAAGAGAGAAAGCTTATTTTCAGATGAATTATTTCCTGTCAGCACTTAAGTGGCTAATAATCACTTGATTCCTGTGACATTTTATTTATTATGATTAATAATAATATACTAATCAAAATGAATCCTTTTTGGTAATTACACGGATACATTAATTAACTCAAAATGAACTGCACTGTAAGGGCCTGCACATGCAAAACCAATGTCATTTGAGTTCAAGCTGCTCAGCATGTCCCTGAGAGCCATGCAGTACCCCAGAGTATTGGGCCCTGGTTCAGTACTATTTGAATATCCTCTTACTATAGAGTGGCATTAATTACTCCCCTTTCAGGGAAAAGACAGACACAGTTTCTTGGCACAAAATCAGCAGTTTGTTCCGTTTATTTTTATTTATTGACTCTGATGTCAAAATCTGCTGTTCAAATAAACTGAAGGAGCAAACGCTGTTAGCTTCCAGTACATGGAATCAACAGACTAGCGCATGGGCTAAGAATGATGATTCAGCAAGGTCATTTGTTTTTCTCCTGCCAGAAGCAGGACGTGGATAAGCCAACAACTAGCCTCTCTCCTGGGAAGTTTCTAGCTTTGTATTTTGCTCGCATCTCTATCTTTTTAGATGTGAAATTATGAACTTTAAAGAAGGGGCTTGCTCTTCCCCTTCCTTGCAGAAGCATACACACATACACAAACTTATAAAAGAATCAAGCATATTTTCTAATCAGCTTATTATGTATCCCTGGGACCACTGAAAACTGGTTATCAGACTCTGCTATCACACAAACAAGATGCTTTTTCAAAAATAAACAATAGAGGGAGGGGCTTGGCAACTATAGCTTTGAACAGAGCCAGCGCCTTTCTTTAATTAGATGAACTAGGATCTCATTGCATAAAAGATGTTACTTTTGATTTAAAATGTGTAGGACCAGATTCTGCTACTAACTAGAGAGGTGTAGATCATAAATTACTCTACTGAAGTCAATGGTTTTCCTTTGCTTTTAGTCCTCATATGTTCTCAAAATATCATTGCTGTAAAACAGTAACCAACCAGAGCCCATTTAAGCCTTCTCCATCTTACAACTTCCTCTGACGTTACCACCAATGAAGATGCAACCCATTGGGAATTAAAGGTCTGAAAAACCTTTGTGCAGACAAAGCAGTAAAATTAGTTTTTTCCTTTGAGGAACCAGTCTTACGCAGGCTGAAAGGCAGGACTGAACACTGGACCTCTTATGTTAAAACATGAGCCTCTACCACTGAGCTAAAGGACTAAAACTCTAAACCTGAAAACACTTATACATATACTTAACTTTACTACTGTGAGTAGTCCAATTGACTAGCGGTAGCAGACCTCCTCTCAACAAAAAAGATTTACCACCTATTTCTGGTTTTACACAAATTTTAATCTCACAGGAAATAAAAATCAAAATTATTGAAACTGCAACAGGAAAAGTCAGATCTTGTCACTGAGGGTAAGGAAAGCTTTAACAAGTAACACAATTCTTGTGTTACTTTTGCTGGAAAGCGGCTTAACCATGGAACTTATGCACAAAAGAAAAATCCAGTCCAGGCCCAATGAGTACAAGGGTTCTCCTAATCAGGGCCGGCTCTACTGTTTTTGCCGCCCCAAGCAGCGTGCCGAATTGTCGCCGTGGTCGGTGGGGCAGTCCGTGTGCCGTTAGGGCGGCATGCACATTTCTGCGGCGGCGGCAATTCAGAGGCAGCTTCTATCTTCAACTGGAAGACAGAAGCTACGCTGCCGCAGACAGCTGAACATAGAAGCTGCCGCCGAATTGCCACTGCTGCGGAAACGCGCGTGCCACCCTAATGGCACACGGACTGCTCCCGCCGTCTACAGTGGCAATTCGGTGCGCTGCTTGGGGGCAAAAACACAGGGACTGCTGCCCCTTGCAGATTGCCTCCCCAAGCACCTGCTTGCGATGCTGGTGCCTGGAGCCGGCCCTGCTCCTAATTTTCTGGCCTCAGTGCCAGTACACAGCACACAGACTGCTGCTACTGGGCCATCAGCACAGTTAAACAGGTACACAGGGAGAAAGTTGATTTTACCAGGGTGTATGTGTGTGTGTGTGTGTGTGTGAGAGAGAGAGAGAGAGAGAGAGAGAGAGATTGGGTACCCTTCCAAAATCTTTGCTTTGCTGAATGTATGTAAGCATTCTGGCCTGATTCAGCAAGGTTCTTAAGCACATGGCTAGTCACACTGAAGTCAACAGTACTACGCACAGGTTTAAGGTTGCTGAGTTGGGGGTCTCTCTTTATTGTAAGGTCTAGTGCCTGTGCTGCCTTCCTCACCACTGGACACTATTGAACCTGATACTCTTGAGCAGTACATGTCAGTTACTATAGAGACAGGCAGCAAGAGAATGGGAGAGATAGAGAAATAAATTCAGCAGTGGCTGGTCTGGGTCAATGAGAAAAAAACAATAGTGAACTCCAGGTTTTGCAGGGACAGTACTGGGTTCATATCATTAAGTGTCAGCTTTAAAAACAGAAAACGTTTACACAGTTGATGTACCGTTTTCTCTTACTGCTTCTGTTTCCCTCCTCCTCCTCATGTTGATTTTTTTAAAAATCGTAGCTGAGGTATAGCAAAGCTCACTCTATTTTTTTACTTCACTCCACCAACAGCTTTATTTACATACCTTGCCGAGTTGCTGACTGTTGCATTGCATCCCTTGCGCACAAACACAGAATGAAGATCTGAGAGACTGCAAATGGGGTTTCATGTATACCCGCTTCATAGCTGTACCATGTCTGTCTGTATACCCACTTGTTCATCCTTCTAGACACCAAAGCTGCTGCAGTGTCAGGTTATAGGCAACTAGGATACTGCTCTCAGTGACCTGGCTCCTTCTGCTGGATCTCAGCCAGGAATGAGCAGTAATTACTAAGGAGTTGGGGATGGCTGTTGGCATTAGTAGAGATATGTCAGGTATGTGTGTCAGGTACCATACTAATCAGGCAGAGACACAGATTCCCTATCTTAAAGGGATAGAGACACTCCTTTAGACTGAAATGTGAAAGGATAAACTAATAAGGCTGTAAGAAATAAAGGGAAACTGGTTTGGGAGAACTTACTGCCAGTATGTTAGCAGAGCAAAGTGTTCAGCTGCCCTAAACCTTGGAGAAGATTATGGAATTGTGAAGGGCTAATTTAGGCCTTCATCCTGCAAGCTACTGAGCATTGCCAGCTCCAATTGATTTGAGTGGGAATTGGTGACAATCACCTTGCATGAGCTGATGAGCACCTTGCAGGACTGTGTTTTCAGCAAGCACCTCATTTTTGTACCACATAATATTCATAGCAAATTCACGACAAAAATGGGGTATTTCCAACTGGGTCAAATTCACATCCATGGTTTTATTGCCGATATTCACTATGGGAAAGCGTGGAGGGTGAAATTTCAGCCTAGTTCTAATTTGCAAAAGATTAAAAAAAATTAGTTGCCACATGCAAATACTTCTGAAGCTAAATGAGGCAGACTGCAAGCAAAGCTTAGTAGTTAGTCCCCCAAAAATTTTTGCGATACATAATCCATTCTTGTTTAGCATAGACTATAATAACTCTTATTAAATCTAAATAATCTAAATTGAATGCACGTTAGCAAATTTTAATGTATAGTATTACCCAACACAAACAGCCAGAAGCACCAGCTCCACTCATGTTACTCAGAGTTTTATCACAGGACTGAAATTGACTGGCTAAATGACAATCATGAGTAACGCATGATGCCATAAAACAAATCATCGATTTATAACTTAATAAAAGTTAAACACCAGAGCTGGCATGTTTTGTAAACCATCTTTAACAGCAGACCCAACCGGTATACCTTAACTAGAACCCAGCCAAATAAACAACCATGTTTCTAAACACAGTAAGACAAATGCTGAAAAAGGCTGTGTGCTTTTTATAGCAGAACCTCCTAAACTTTTTCATAATATGGATCACATGTTAATAGACAGCTAAGACTCCATGGACCAATACATCTCATAGGTGACTCTGTAGCAAGCAATGCAAATTATTTACAAGGGAAATAAATATTAGGAAAGTATTCAATGAATTTCAAGCTGCATTTAATGTGATTTAGGTGGAACCTAGGAGAAGTCAACACTATGTGACCAGCCAGCTCTCTATAAATCACTAGCAGGTGCCCCACTTTTGGGAACTACTTATTTAGTAGTAATGTTGAACAACTGCTTCTATCATCGGTGCCATGCCCCGTTTTCCTGGTCAGAATTAAGCTTGATCCTGCTCTTACTAAAGTGAGCTGCAACACTCTCATTGACTTCAATTAGAGCAGAAACAGACTCTACAATATTGTGGTATTTTACTGCAACATTCTCCCATCCCAAAGAATAATGTTCTGTTTCGATGGGATCCAGAAATGATCCGAGTCATTTTGGGCTCTCCAAACTTGATATATGGAAGTGAAAAAGGAGATACTGACGTTCTTTTTATTTTTCTTTCCAAGTGCTGAAAGTCGATGAGAAAAACAAATCAAGAGAGATTTTCAAAGGACTTTTATAATGCACTCTGGAAGTGCATTCTGGCTTATCGGCAACGATGGCAAAGTATTTTAATTTATAGTCCTTGAACTTCTATCTTCATGTATGATCCCAGGACTCAAAAGCCCTGGCTTTGCAATATTCCATCAATAAGAGCGATCTGTTGTAATTTTTGAAAACAAAATCCACCAGATGGCAGCAGGGTTCAAGATTTGACACAAAGAGACTGAATAACAAGAAAGGAGTTTTCCCCTTACAGAAGGAAGAGTCGACAAATTGTTTAGATTCTCAGATCAATTATTTCTAGTTTTGATTGAATAGCGTAAGAATGGCTGACACTGATTGTATTGATTAGCCAGATTTTCAGATTGTGTATATGATTTATGGTGGACTTGTTTCAAACATTTTATATACAGTGCAACCCTGGTTCCAGGAAAGTCTTTGAGATCCAAAGTTTGGTTATACTCCCTGGGGCTGTGCAGTGTTCCTGTTTCTCTGAAGTTGGAGGGCAGAGAGGAGCCACCATATGTCTGACTGGAAAAAAAAACAAAACGCAGTCCTGAATTTTTCTTTACTGTCCGGGGTGTCTGAATCCCCTGTACTGTTTGCCAAGCTTTGTGCACTCTTCTGTTCACTCCTTTGCAGCATAGCTACATGATCTTTTAAATATTGCTTTGGCTTACTGCTCTGTGTGCATGCAGAGGAATGGAGTATTGTGTGCATGCAGAGGAATAGATGGCTAAACTGCAGAGGAATAGACTGTTCTTTATGGAAGAACAGCCGGCTGTGTGCATGAGGTGTTTTTTCCACATAGATGTGCTCAGTAGTCTATTCCTCCACATAGCAAGGAATAGACTGCTGTATGCCTTAGGTGGAAGAAAACAGTGCTACATGCATTTGTGCGTGGAAGAATAGATTGCTGTGCGGTAAACACCTAGGAGGGAAACAACCACAGAAGGGACCATGTCCAAAAAAAGCTAAAAAGGTGACACTTACTAAGTTTGCTAGTTAAATTCATTCTGTGCAAGCTCAGTGAAATTCAATACTTTGCCGTTTACACTGATGTGAATTTTCTTTAAAAACCCCCAACACAACAAAACCATGATTTTCACATGGCCCTAACCATGGTCTCATCCCACTCCATCGAACTTGTGTACTAGGGTGACCAGATGTCCCAATTTTATAGGGACAGTCCTGATTTTGGGGTCTTTTTCTTAGATAGGCTCCTATTACCTCCCATCCCCGTCCCGATTTTTCACATTTGCTGCCTGGTCACCCTAGAAGACGCTGATCAGCTTCTCTTCACTATGCTTGAGAAACCAAAGTTTGAACTCCCTGGCACTGCTGAGTTTGTCGCAGTCTTTTAAAAATGAGAGCTTTCCAATAGGCTTTCAAATCTGAGTTCTGGGGTTGGGGGACTTGGAGCATAGAGTTCAATGCCTGCTCGGCTGCCTCCCATGATTATCCAAACTTTGATTATCTAAAGATTGCAGTTATCCCTTGGGAGAATTGTGGCTAATCAGGATTACACTATACAGTCCCACATGACATTCTTGTAAGAAAACAAGAGTAATGCGGGCTAGATGAAATGACAATAAAGTGGGTGAAAAACTGGTTAAATGGCAGTACTCAAAGAGTAGTTATCAATGGTTTGCTGTCAGACTGGGGAGATGTATCTAGTGGGATCCCATACTGTCCTGGGTCCAATACTAGTCAATAATTTCATTAATGATTTGGATAATGGAATGGAGAGTATGCTTGTAAAATCTGCAGATGACACCAAGCTAGAAGGGGTTGCAAGCACGTTGGAGGACAGAATTGAATTAAAAATGACCTTGACAAACTGGAGAATTGGTCTGAAATGAACATGATGGAATTCAATAAAGACAAGTGCAAAGTACTGCACCTAGGAATGAAAAAGCAAATGCACAACTACAAAATGGGGAACAACTGGCTAAGTAGTAGTATTGCTAAAAAGGATCTTGGAGTCAACAGTGTGATGCAGCTGAGAAAAAAACTAATATCATTCTGAAGTGTACTAACAGGTGTGTTGTATCTAAGACACAGAAGATCACTGGTGAGGCCTCAGGTGGAGTACTGTGTCCAGTTCTGGGTACCACACTTTAGGAAAGACCTGGTCAATTTGGAGAGAGTCCAGAGAAGAGCAGAAAAACAGATAAAAGATTTAGAAAACCTGTGAAGAAAGTTTAAAAAAAAGGGCACGTTTAGTCTTGATTTAAGAAGACTGAGGGGAGACCTGGTGACAGTCTGCCAATATGTTAAAGTCTTGTAGAAAGAGGATGGTGATCAATTGTTCTCCTTGTCCTGTCTTCAGCAGATGTGAAGTAATGGGGTTAATCTGTAGCAAGGGAGATTGAGGTTAGATATTAGGAAAAACTTTCCAACTACAGGGTAGTTAAGCTCTGGAATAGGCTTCCAAAGGAGGCAGTGGAATCCCCATGATTGGAGGTTTTTAAGAACAAGTTACACAAACACCTGTCAGGGATGGATTTAGAATCATAGAATATCAGGGTTGGAAGGGACCTCAGAAGATCATCTAGTCCAACCCCCTGCAGGTTGACTTGGTCCTGCCTCAGCACAGGGGGCTGGACTAGATTCATAGTTTCATAGACTCTAGGACTGGAAGGGACCTTGAGAGGTCATCGAGTCCAGTCCCCTGCCCTCATGGCAGGACCAAATACTGTCTAGACCATCCCTGATAGACATTTATCTAACCTACTCTTAAATATCTCCAGAGATGGAGATTCCACAACCTCCCTAGGCAATTTATTCCAGTGTTTAACTACCCTGACAGTTAGGAACTTTTTCCTAATGTCCAACCTAAATCTCCCTTGCTGCAGTTTAAGCCCATTGCTTCTTGTTCTATCATTAGAGGCTAAGGTGAACAAGTTTTCTCCCTCCTCCTGGTGACACCCTTTTAGATACCTGAAAACTGCTATTATGTCCCCTCTCAGTCTTCTCTTTTCCAAACTAAATAAACCCAATTCTTTCAGCCTTCCTTCATAGGTCATGTTCTCAAGACCTTTAATCATTCTTGTTGCTCTTCTCTGGACCCTCTCCAATTTCTCCACATCTTTCTTGAAATGCGGTGCCCAGAACTGGACACAATACTCCAGTTGAGGCCTAACCAGCGCAGAGTAGAGTGGAAGAATGACTTCTCGTGTCTTGTTTACAACACACCTGTTAATGCATCCCAGAATCACGTTTGCTTTTTTTGCAACAGTATCACACTGTTGACTCATATTTAGCTTGTGGTCCACTATGACCCCTAGATCTCTTTCTGCCATACTCCTTCCTAGACAGTCTCTTCCCATTCTGTATGTGTGAAACTGATTGTTCCTTCCTAAGTGGAGCACTTTGCATTTGTCTTTATTGACAAATAAAGAACAATGATGACTGCTTGAGGTCCCTTTCAGCCCTACATTTCTATGATTCTGTACTAAAAAACATAGAGTAAGTACAAACATAGGGACTAATCTGTGGTCCTTCCCACTCTTCCTTACTTATCTGCTCTGATCTCTTTTGTTGCCTTCTGTGCCCTCTGCTCTGCCAGTCATACCAACCTTGACCATTTGTTTGTGCACTTCTGTCACAATTGTCCTATGCCACCATGGACATTATTATTCTTACCCTCGTCATCCTCTGGCTTCCTCCTTCATTTGTTTTGTTTGTTAATTTAGGCTGTAAAATCTCTGGGAGAGGACCCTATGTTTGAGCAGTGCCTTACACAATGGGGTATCCTGATAGGGGTCTCTGGGTGCTATCCCAGTGGAATCAATTGCTAATAATAGGGGAACAAGAGGGATGATGCACCCCTTCTTAAGGTGAAGTCATTCATTTAATAAATAAGGGCTAGAGAAGATCTAGCCCTACATGGCTGTTCAGGGAATAAGAGGGCATAAGACAAATGGGGAGGGAGAAGACTGGAGGGAGTGGGGCCTGGGTGGAGCCTTAGCTGACACATCAGATGATGTTTGCCAACAGTTTGCTTTCCCCTTGGAGCAGAAGGGAGACTTTAAAACCAGATTGTGACTCTCTCGTTAACTATCTGCTTCCTGAGCATCTTCTGGGGCAGAGGAACAATTCACTGACCCTTGTTCAGGGCAGATCATCTCACGACATAGGAGAACACCGGTGGGTGAATGGGTGTGTGTGAGAGTGAGAGAGAGAGAACTATGCTCAACATCATATAAAGCTTTATCTGACAGAAAATTTCTTCTGACAATACACACTACAAGACTGACGCTCAAGGGGCTTGCACAGGTCACCAAGAGACTCCAAAGATAAAATAACAGACCTATAATTTGTACACTGTGGGAGTTCAGGAGCATTTTATTTTAATACTTGGCACCTATAGAAAACAAAATAAACCTACATCTTAAAACTGGATTCTGTTATTCAGAGGTCTCTTTCATACTGCATTTGTGTGTTTGTTATATACATTTTTCTCTCTATGAAACAAAACATCACAATATAATAATGTATCATCACCAGCAGATTTGGCTCCTTTTGAAGGCACACAGTTCTAATTCTGCAGATTATTAGCTGGGAGATTTATCCCTTTTGCCTTAGGTGTATGTAAGGCTGAGAGATGGAAATTTTTTTCCTTCTTACTACTGTTTCTGAGTCTTATTTAGCATAGCATAAGAGGATATCATTAAGATTCTGGAGAGAGATCTTCACCCCCGCTCTGGTTCCTTTACACTGGGTAAAAGAGCAGAGCATTATAATGATGCCCTAAAAGCCACATTTCCTACCAGGGGAGTATTCCAGGAGGGCTACTACCTAAATTACCTCTTCAGTCTCTGGGACAGGCCAAGATCAGAGCAGTGCAAAGATGATATAAAACCACCATTTCCATCCCTCTCTCAGGCTGCGAGTTCCATGCCATCTCTCTAAGAGACACAGTATGGAATCTCACCCTTGGTGTTTGTTTTCACTATTTTTAGTACTGGCAGGAGGGTTTGGGCTTTTTTCTACGGAATTTGTGACTAATATTAAAGGAGTAAAATTTCATTGTTATCAGTTTAACATATACATTTTGAATGACTGAAACAAAGAATTAAGCTCATCCAAAGCCTCATGTTGCTATGGCTCAGCTACTTGTGAATATGGGGACAATGATTACAATTCTCAAAGATACAAGCTGGAAGTTACGCTCCATATTTAGAATCCATAATCCATATTTAGGTTACCTAAATAAATGGCCAGTTTGGTAAAACGAAGTTGTGGAGGAATCAATACTTTTGAAATATGGGCTGGAAGTCTGGCTTTTTGCCAGCTCCTTGGATTTTATTGCAAGTCTCATGATAGTTGCAGGTTATCTTAAAGTCAAGGAGTCCTGTTATTATTATACACTCTCTGCTTTTATATTAAAAAATGGAAAAATTCTGGCCCTTGTGGTCGTGGCAAATTGCTTGAAAACATAACCCAAGTGTACCATAAAACTTTACAAACCAGAAGGCAAATAATAATCACATCATTTTAAGCCAATTTCACGATGAGGGGAGGGGAAAGAGACTCATTGTGTTTGAACAGTTGAGGTGGACAATACTGCTTCAGGCCCATATTTTTTGGAAAATCTTGGCCTTAGAGTTTGTCCAGACACTGTAATAGTCTTCCTAATAGCAATACAATCAAAATGGTGCAAGCTGGGTTTGTAACTGAAAAGAGAGTTTGTTTTTGTGATTAACATTTCTCATGTGCAACCTATTCAATCCACCAAAAGCCAAAGAAATGTCTTGGCTATTTGGAACAACTTTCTATGCCTATATAGCACACAGACAGGTGTGCCCAACAGAAACAGATTACCATTAATAATACCCAAATATCCAAAGTAATCACAATTAGGACAGACTTAACTTTGTATTAGTATACTAAAGCTACCCTTGGTATCTACAACCTGTAGCCTGAATTTTCTAGCCATTTGAAATGTGAGAAGAGCAGTCCCTCTGAGCATCAGTTATTATGAGCAAAAGCAACAAGCATTTACTGTCTTGTGAGCATAAAGAAAAATCAATCATATGATTAAATGATGCCTGATTCAGTTAATTAGCAAGCAAACTCACTACATCATAATGAAATGGCAGAAGAAGAAAACTAGATAGATGGTTTACAGCTTTTGCAAGTGAATTGAAAGGAAGCCACATTTTGAGGAAATAAATATCCATGTGGGTTTACACACCTAGGACAAAATTAGTCACAGTGCAAATGGGACAGGAGAAATCTACTCCTCCCCATCCACACATAATCCCATATTTTTCATGATACACTTTAGGTTCAGTCAACATTTTTCATTTACATTTCGCTTTTCATCCCAAATGACCTTAATGTTATCCAGTGTGTGCTGTTGACATTTGAAGGTAGGGAGACAAATACGACATAAAAAGGCATGCTCACAGGCAGTTTACACAACAGACAAATATTGTACTGTATTTGACTCAAAACAGGTTAGGCAAAGGTAGATCTCATCTACCCTGAGGGGTTTCTGATAACATCCTATTTCTTGCCTCTGCAGTATACTTCATTAATGTCAGAGTGAAATGTCAAATTGTGACACTTGCCTTGTAGGAATCCTTACACTTATTTTCACATCTTTGCTACATTGCTAATCTCTTAAAGAACAAACTCTCTCAATTCATTACCTTTTCTCACCTTAAAAAGTCTGTATCCTTTAGATTGAATAGGTCTGATGAGTTGTTATACAGATAGCAGAATGCTGATGTTTAATTCATGTGCCCAAGATATGTTTCCTTTGTTTTACAATGTTTATTTTTTAAAAAGTAAACAGAAATGTATGCCAAGAATGTCTTTTAATGTACCGGTTACTAGGGACTGAACTGCCTGCTCCAGGGATAAAATCCACAAGAGGTTACTCTGGTGGGAATGAAATTTCCTTGAGGAGAAACCTTCACATAGTTCCATTGGGAGGAATGGAGATGGTTCCACCCCTGAGTTCGCTCTTTTCCAAACTGTGGAGCCCCAAGAAATCGTGGATTGTAGCCAGAAATCATGTGGATCCTTCTGGCTGGGAAGGAGCTGCTAGAGCGCAGCCGAGTGGGAGAGGCACAAGGAACCCAAGGGAGACTAGGGTCATGAGCATGGAGTTACTCTGCAACTGGTATGATCCTGGACTTACGCTCCATTAGAAGTATGCTACCAATTCCAAGCTGTACTATCTATCTTAGAAATCTCTATGGGGTGGAAGGGGAACCCCTGGAAAACCTATCCCTGCCCCCAATTCTAGCTCCCTGTCTTCGTTTCAGGGCATATACAATCCTGACTACATCCCCATTTCTGCAGTAATTTTCCCCTTCCCACACTCCTTGCAGTCCTCTCTCCTAACTGGCTTAAAACACTGATGTTACTCCTACACTCCGAATTAATGGCGACCCATGGGGGGAGGGCGAAGGGTCACATGACCCTCCTCAAACATTGGGGCAAGGGGTCAGCAGCTGGCAAGGTCAGAGCTGGAGCCAGAGCCTCTCCTCTTCTAGCTTCACTGCCCGGCTGCTGCACTCTCCCACTCCCAGGCAGCCTCTGGCCATGCTGTCTGGGGCGGGACGCTGCCCAGCATGGTGCAGTGCAGCTCAGTGCAGTGTAGCGGGACAGAGCCCCCCCACCAGGTAACATGATGGGATGGGGCAGCAGCACTCTCCCGAGTCCCAGGCAGCCTCTGGTCACACTGCCTGGGAGGGGACGCTGCCTGGTGCAGTGCAGTGGGACAGAGACACACAAACACACACCTGTCCCAGGTAATGTGGGATGGGGAGAGCATGGGATGGGAAGGAGTCATGTGCAGGTGTCACGTGGTGAGGCAACGTGGTGGGGCCATGTGTCCCCCTTTGGCTGGTGCCCCTTTGTGTCCCTCCCCATTAGACCACCTTTTAATCTCCTTCAGATGTCTACTTTAAACGAATTCCTTTCTGAAGGGATTCCTACCCCGTTTATCTCATCAACAAACCTAACCCTTCCTTATCTATGCTCAGTTCTTGCATCTTGTCTTTGTTATCTTTCTTGGGAGACAAACATTTCAGAGAAGGTAAAGTATCAAACTCTTCATTTTGTGATCTACCATGTCTATACATAACATTGTACAAATGAATTACAATTATTACATGATTATGACAAATATTTAAGAATTATAATGATAAATGAATTATTTATTCAAGAAATTAGGTGATGTTTTGGGGCATGATGATGATTACACATTAAGCTGGAAGTAGTCTCGTGTTCCAAGTTTCAGCCAGGAATGAATTTTTATGGCAATGTTAGGAACAGATATTTATAATGAGTGGCTAAACCATCACCAAAGTAGCGCTACTATTAAATTCCTTAAGGAAGTATCCCTTCCTTTTTGGGGTGGGGTAAAGAGGCCATTTCTCACTATCTGAACAAAATTATAAGCACGCTCAATACGGATTAATGGGGAAAAACATTGTTCCATTACATCATCATGAGTGCTTTCTTTCAGTCTTCTCTGCTACAGCTTCACTCAGTAACATTTCTGCTGATTTAATATTTTAGGAGAATTGTATCTTATGAAAAACTCCATGGGATAAATACTGCTTTGATGATCTTTGATCACTAGCCAAGAACTCCTTTCTTTTGGCTTCCACTGACAGCCACAAAACACAGAAGATAAAGATCTTTTGCTATTTATCTAAAAAAATCTCCAGATTCCTAGAAGGCCACTAAAATGATCTCTGCTTCCTCTAAGTCAACCTATGTGTTAATTTTCCAAAATGTTGCCCATTGGACTCATGTCTATTATTAATTATTATTATTAATAATAAATCTTAGTTTCCAAGGCATTTATACTTGTATAAATCTTCTGAAACAAACCAAACATTTGTTTTTCTTGCCTTTATCTGATTTTTTTTTCCTGTTGACATGAAGAGAGAGTTCAGGGCAAGTACAGCTAGACACTCACAAAACAATAAAGGGAAGCTAGTGTTAAAGAAATCCCCTAAGTCAACTTTACTTCTGCTTTTGCTTTTTGGCATTCTGGAGGCCCAGAAAAGTCCCTTGTTTATTACTTGAGTGAAGGTGAGATTGCAACAGAAAAAGTGAGGATGTTTAACCTTTTGTTTATCTTTGACTGAGGAGCTACAAAGAAACATGTTTTATCCCATAAAACCAAAGACTAATAATAAAACAACAACAACAATTTGAATTTATAGTGGTATCTTTCTTTCAAGGATCACAATATGCTTTACAAACATTTAATAAAGGGACTATAAACTTAATTTTTGAAAAACAGAGTAATTTCAAAATTACAATTTCTGGTGGACCATTTTTAAACATCAGAGGGGAAGCCATGTTAGTCTGGATTTGTAAAGAGCAGCAGAGAGTCCTGTGGCACCTTATAGACTGACAGATGTATTGTAGCATAAGCTTTTGTGGGTGAATACCGAAGTGGGCATTGGTATTCATATTGGTGCACATAACAAAATTCATGTGGTGGGGGTGGGGCCGAGGGGTTCGGAGTTCGGGAAGGGGCTCAGGGCTCAAGCAGAGGGTTGTGATGCGGGGTGTGTGCGCGGACTCTGGGGTGGGGTTGGGCATGAGGGGTTTGGGGTGCAGGCTGCCCTGGGGCTGTGGTGGGGAGAGAGGACTCCCCCCAGCCCTCTCTAGCCACAGCAGCAGCTCCGGGCTGAGGAAGAGGCACCTCTCCCCTGCTGTGGCAGCTCCAGCAGGGCTGGACTGGGCTGAGGGAGGAACTCCTCTCCCCTAGCAGTGGAAAGTCTGGGGCAGGTCCGTGCTGGGGCTGGCAGGAAGAGGTGCCTATCCCCACTGAGGCATCTCTCCCCACCACAGCCCTGACCCCCTGTGTTGGGCTTAATAGGCAGCTGAACAGTCATGCAGCTTAGAAGGAACTTAAACAGTAATAAATCACCAGGACCTAATTTATTAATTTGTTTCAAAACTTCCTCTACTGACACCTCAATCTGGGACAGTTCCTTAGATCTGTCACCTAAAAAGAATGGTTCCAGTATGTGAAACTCCCTCACATCCTCTGCAGTGAAGACCGATGCAAAGAATTCATTTAGCTTCTCCACAATGGCTTTGTCTTCTTGAGTGCTCGATCAAACAGTGGCCCCACTGATTGTTTGGCATGCTTCCTGCTTCTGTTGTACTTAAATTTTGTGCTTTTAATTTTTGTGTCTTTGGAGAGTTGCTCTTCAAATTGTTTTTTGGCCTGACTAATTATACTTTTACACCTGACTTGCCAGAGTTTATACTTCTTTCTATTTTCCTCAGCAGGATTTGACTTTCAAGTTTTAAAGGATGCCGTTTTCCCACCAACCACTTCTTTTACTCTGTTGTTTAGCCATGGTGGGATTTTTTTTGTCCTCTTACTGTTCTTTCTAATTTGGGGTATAAATTTAATGTGAGCCTCGACTACAGTGGTGGGCAACCTGCGGCCCATGAAGGTAATCTGCTGGTGGACTGCGAGATAGTTTGTTTACCTTGACTGTCCACCGGCATGGCCGCTTGTCCCTGCGGCCCGCACTGCTTCCAGCAGTTCCCATTGGCCAGGAACGGTGATCCACGGACGTTGGGAGATGTGGGTGGCTGTGCCTGCGGACAGTCAGTGTAAACAAACTGTCCTGCAGCCCACTAGCAGATTACCCTGATGGGCCGCATGCAGCCCACAGGCCACAGGTTGCCCACCGCTGCTCTATTATGGTGTCTTTAAAAAGTTTCCATGCAGCTTTCAGGCATTTCACTTTTGGGACTGTACCTCTTAATTTCTGTTTAACTAGTGTCTTTATTTTTGTGTAGTTCCCCTTTCTGAAGGTCAGTGCTACTGTGATGGGCTTCTTTGGTGTAACGCCCCCATAAGGATGCTTAAATTTAAATTATACTATGGTCACTATTTCTGAACAGTATATTCACCACTTGGACCAAATCCTGCTCCACTTAGGACTAAATCATGAATTGCCTCTCCCCTTGTGAGTTCCAGAACTACTTTCCCCAAGAAGCAGTCAACAGCGGTGTCTAGAAACTTCATTTCTGCATCCTGTCCAGAGGTGACATGTACCTAGTCAGTATGGGGACAGTTGAAATCCCCTATTCTTATTGAGTTTTATATTTTTATACTCTCTCTAATCTCCCAGAGCATTTCACAAATCACCATCACCATCCTGGTCAGGTCATTGGTAATATATTCCTACTCCTATACTCTTATTATTCAAGCATGGAATTTCTACTTACAGTTTGATTCATATAAGATTTTTTACTATATTTGACTCTATGCTTTCTCTCACATATAGTGGCACTTCCGCACCAGCATAACTAGTCTGTCATGCTTTTATTTTTTTCATCCTGGTATTAAAGTGTCCCATTGATTGTCATCATTCCACCAAGTTTCTGTGATGCATATTATATCAACATCCTCATTTAATACCAGGCATTCAAATTCACCCATCTTAGCATTTAGACTTGTAGCATTTGTGTACAAGCACTTATAAAATTGGTCACTTTTTAGTTGACTGCCTTCAGCTGATGTAATTGAATGGGACTCTTTTTTCAGTGATTGTTTCTTTTCAGTTCCTACCTGTACTTTATCAACTTCTATCCTCTCCTCTTTACTAAGATATAGGGCAGGGGTTCTTGAACTTCACTGCACCACGACCCCCTTCTGACTACAAAAATTACTCCATGACCCCAGGAAGGGGGACTGAAGCCTGAGCCCAGCTGAGCCCTGCCACCCCAGGATGGAGGACCAAAGCCCCGAGCCTCACCACCCTGGGTGGGAGGCAAAGCTGAAACCCCAGGCTTGTAACCAGAGCCCCGCCACCCAGGGCTGAAGCCATCAGGTCTTGGCTTCATCCTTGGGCGGTGGCGCTCAGGCTTCATCCCTGGGCCCCAGCAAGTCTAATACCAGCCCTGGTGACCCCATTAAAATGGGGTCACAATCCACTTTGGGTTCCCGATTCACAGTTTGAGAACCACAGATAGAGAGAATCCCCATTTATAGATCCTTCCCTATGGGATGTCTCTGTCTGAACCATGTGCTCCTCTGCACCTGTTGACTTTCTGCTAGCCCTTAGTTTAAAAACTCCTCTATGACCTTTTCAATTTTACATGCCAGCAATCTGGTTTTATTTTGGTTTAGATGGAGCCTAAACCAAGGAACTTCCTGTACAAGTTCCTCCTTTACTATAAACAAAGCTAAGCACATATATGTTTGTTGGACTGGGAAGTAAGGTTCTGATAGTGCACAAAAGTGAGCACAAGTGTTCACCCGTAAGTGAATACAACTATTGACATGCATTGGTTGCATGACTGGGTCTTTTAAGTTGGTGTATACCCCTTGTGCTTGCCTTCTTCAAAGAGCTGTATTTCACCTGAAGTGCTGACACCTGTACAAGGAAAAAGCTAAAAAAAAATTGAGAATAATTTTCTCCACTAACTTTTTTTCAGCTATATTAACTTTAAGTATGACTTGCAACAATTGCAGGTGCCTTTTCAGATGGAAATAGGATTTCTCAGCTGACATTGGCCTTTAATTAAGGCTCAAAATAATGCTGTGAACTACAGTAGGTATTATTATTCCCTGTTTGAAGATAAACTGCAAAACGGAGAGCAAGTGATTTACCCAAGTTCACCCAGCACATTAATAGCAAAATTAGGGAGATAACCCACAGGTTCTGATTCTCAGCCTCCACTTCCAATCACAAGGCTATTCTTTCTTACACAGTTACACATATATTTTCTTTGTACTTTTTTTATTGCAGAAGATAAAGTTTGGCTGGAAATAGCAGATAATCTAAAACCATGGATTGTGAGAAGCCAAATGTGGATATTCCAGGACAATAGGATGGAGCTTCTGTGGTTAAATTAGGCCTAAACATCATGCTTAGTAAAAATTTACATGTAGGCCTGTCATAAACAGATAGCTAAGGGTTAATGTCTCTTTCACCTGTAAAGGGTTAACAAACAGTGACCTGCAACACCTGACCAGAGAACCAATCAGAGGACAAAATACTTTCAAATCTCGGTGGAGGGAAGTCTTTATTTGTGGGTTCTTTGTTCTGTCTGTTGTCTCTCTAGGCTCTGAGAGTGGCCACACCTACCTACAGGCTCTCTAATCTTTTGTTCCAATTTTGTAAGTACAAAGGTAGAAAAACAGTTCAGTCTTTTTAATTGTTTTTCTTTATTTGCAAATGTGTATCTGGCTAAATGAGTATTTGGCTAAAAGTATTTTAAATAGCAATTTTTCTGGGGGAGGCTTTTTCTCCATTTTCTATAAGCTGAAAGACCCTGTAATATTCCGTCTTGAATCTACAGAGATTATCTCTACTCTTTGTCTTTTATTAAAAAACTTTATTTTTAAAGACCTACTTAATTTTTTACCCCTTGTTAATGCTAAGGTATTGAGTCTGTACTCACCAAGGACTTGGTGGGAGAGAAAGAGGAGAGGGGGGGAAAGGTAAAGTTCCTCTTTGTGTTAGATTCACGGAGCTTGAATCTGTATTGCCTCTGGGTGAGGGGAAGAGGGGAGGGGTGGAGTTGGTATCCCTCGGTGCTAAGATTCAAGGAATTTAAATCACTGTCTATCTCTCCAGAATAACCCAGGAAGGAAAAGCCTGGGGGGGTGGGAGAAGGGGGAAGAGAAACCTAATTTCTCTGTGTTGTGTTTCAAGGAGTTTAAAGTACGGTGATCTCCTGGTGTCCCCAGGCAGGAAAGATCTGGGAGGAGGAAAGGAGGGGGAAGGGAAATGGTTTATTTCCCTTTGTTGTAAGACTCAAGGAATTTGGGTCTTGGTGTCCCCAGGGAAGGTTTGGGGAGACCAGAGTTTATCAGGCACTCGAAATCCTGATTGGTGGCAGCTTATCAGATCTAAGCTGGTAATTAAGCTTAGAGAAATTCATGCTGGTACCCCATCTTTGAACGCTAAGGTTCAGATTGGGAATAGAATACCATGACAAGGCCCCAATCCTTAAAAACATCTATGCAATTACCGTAGTTAACTTTAGACACTGTCAGTGGGAATACTCGAAGTACACAGAGGCAAGTACTACACAAGTTTTTGGAAAGCCATAGCCCTAGAAGATTTATCATGGTATGACTAAAGCAAAAGATTTCATGGTTTTTGAAAAATACATAATTGGGTTTTCTTGCACAGCACACTAAGAAAATTCCAGGATTCTGTGTTGTTTCTAAATTTAGTAGCGGAAGAAAAATGAGTAACTGTAGCACAAGGTGACAATGAAAGGATTCAGATCACTGAAGCATCTGAGCTACTAGTCGCAAATAGAGATCAGTGTTGTTAAATGAAAATAGATGATGGAACAAAAAAACAGAACAGGCAACACATTCTGTTGTGGTTAACTGTGTCTGCATTTTTCCATATGCCCACTAATGTTTGACTGAGATCAGGCATAGTATCAGTTTAAATATCTGATATATTGTCTGTATCCTGCAATTGCTAAGAATACACTCGATTATTTGAGAAGACTTCAATTTTTAACATTTGTAATCTTAAAAGACCTAAGATTTTCTTTACATAAATATACTGCATGCTAAAATAAAAACTATAATAGAAATCCCACAAGTGTAACGTACTGAGAATTGGTATTCATTAATGTAAGTTTCCTTGTAAAAATTGCAGAGCAACTGGTAGTTTAGCTATGGCACAAAATCTTAAATGAACAGAGAATGAAGGGAAAAGCATAGAACTAGCACAAAATGGAAATACTCAGAACTTTTTCGTAAACATTGGATGGTCTAACTTACACTAGCCCCTGGGTAGACCAGTCTCTGAGGCCCATGCTAGGTGACAGTCAGCCATATGTACATATACATTGAAACAGTGTTAACTAAGCCTATAACAATATTTCAGGGGTAGTATTTTTATTAGACTTAATGATCCTTGAACAATAGCTAAAACAGGGGTCGGCAGCCTTTCAGAAGTGGTGTGCCAAGTCTTCATCTAGGCACTCTAATTTAAGGTTTCGCGTGCCAGTAATATGTTTTAACGTTTTTATAAGGTCTGTTTCTATAAGTCTATAATATATAACTAAACTATTGTTGTATGTAAAGTAAATAAGTTTTTTAAAATGTTTAAGAAGCTTCATTTAAAATTATTTAAAATGCAGAGCCCCCCCAACCGGTGGCCAGGATCCAAGCAGTGTGAGTGCCACTGAAAATCAGCTTGTGTGCTGCCTTTGGCACGCGTGCCATAGGTTGCCTACCCCACTGACCTAAAAACATGCAGAGCGCAAACACAAAAACAACACTGTTTTCCTTTTCACTGGTTGTGTTTAAGCACATTCTGCATCAGATTGTATGCTCTCTTTTTATTTAGGAAGCAGGCAAGTGGGGATAAAAATCCTTACTCTAATGTGAGAGATCCAATTATATCCATTTCGCTATCATATGCTACCAGCAACAAGATGCTAAAAAGAAGCAAATGGCAGTGTAAGATAAGCACTATAAATGGGCTCTTCTTCATGCAGATCCCACATGCTATGCAACTACTTTGCTGCAGAATTCTGTCCCAAACGCTGTCAACAGCTTGACTGTTCTCTCTTTCTCTCCATGGTATGCCCACATCTTGAATACTGCATACAGATGTGGTCTCCTCATCTAAAAAAGATATACTGGCATTAGAAAGACTCAAAGAAGTGCAACTAAAATGATTAGGGTTTGGAACGGCCATATGAGGAGAGATTAAAGCGGCTAGGACTTTTCAGCTTGTAAAGGAGGAGACTAAGGGGGGATATGATAGAGGTATATAAAATCATGAGTGGTGTAGAGAAAGTGAATAAGGAAAAGTTATTTACTTGTTCCCATAATACAAGAACTAGGAGCCACCAAATGAAATTAATGGGCAGAAGATTTAAAACAAATAAAAGGAAGTTCTTCACACAGCGCACAGTCAATTTGTGGATCTCCTTGCCTGAGGAAGTTGTGAAGGCTAGGATTATAACAGGGTTTAAAAGAGAACTAGATAAATTCATATAGGTTAAGTCCATTAATTGCTATTAGCCAGGATGGGTAAGGAATGGTGTCCCTAGCCTCTGTTTGTCAGAGGGTGGGGATGGATGGCAGGAGAGAGATCACTTGATCATTGCCTGTTAGGTTCACTCTCTCTGGGGCACCTAGTATTGGTCCCTATTGGCAGACAGGATACGAGGCTGGATGGACCTTTGGTCTGACCCACTATGGCCATTCTTATGTTCTTCCTACTTTGTTTTGGCTAAAGATGATAAAAAAGGGAGGGGGCAGATCCTTAGCTGGTGTGCACCCTCCGCCCCCAGCCATATCAACTTCACATCTGGTCTCATCAGCTTTCATAAACTAAGCAGACTTACGCCTAGTTAACACTTGAATGAGAGAGCATTAGGAAAACCCAAGGAATGGCTTCATAATTGTTTCTCTCCATATACTGAACCAGTGTCCCAGGAAGCTGTAAAGGAATAAATTATTAATTGACATTTATCTTAATGTTGATGTATTCCCACAGCTAGGAGACATATGCACAAGAATAACATAACTGAAGAATATTACTTTTTCTCTATAACGCTTGGAGTGTATATAATATATAATTAATTTCATTTGGGTTTCCTTGCACATATAGGACACAGAATAGCTATCCATGTATTTGCACACCTCACAACTCTATGAGGAGTCATTAGCCAGCAAGTCAAACTGCCATGTTCCATATATTTTTAGAGTAAATAGATTTAAGGACTCTCTATATTTTGTAAATTATACCAACAAGTGGGAAGGGAGGCATGACAGGCAGTATCTGGAAAAATAACAGTTTTCCAATATCTTTTGGGAACCTGAAGAAATTACTTTTATTGGAAGATTTTGAAGTGAAACCGCAGGTTCTTATCCTTATGTTGTGTGATCAATTTACCTTTGTTAAAATATTGGAACATATGTATATGTTAGCTATTAGTGCTTCAGCTCAGTTGTTTCTGAACAGAGTGCTATTAGCTACAGGAATGTATGCAGAGGCTGAACATCTGCATACTACTCTACTTCTCAAATGCTCTGTGGCTTAGGCTATGTCTACACTACCGTGGTAAGTCGACCTATGCTACACAACCCCAGCTATGTGAATACCGTAGCTGGAGTCGACATACCTTAGGTCGAGTTACCTGTCGACTTACCTTACTCTTCTCATCAGGGATAAAATATAGGGGTCGACTGGAGAGCGATCTTCAGTTGATTTGGCGGGTCTTTACTACATCTGCTAAATCGACCGCTGGTGGATCGATCTCAGAGCATCAATCCCTGCTGTAGTATAGACCTGCCCTTAGCGCTGACATTAATTTGTTGCAGAGAAGATCCACATGAAAGCCAAATAGCCATATAAGCGAGATTATGATACTTTAAAGAGATGCCCATTGGATCAAGGATACTATAGAGCTGAAAATGTATTTACTTATTGTAATTAGAGTGACTCAAATTTGCAAAATTTAGACCTGGATCCAGATTTTGAACACTTCAAAGAAGGGGGATGGTTGGGTTTAGAGTTTGGTCAATGAACTTCAAACATACGTAAAGTCTGAATCTAGATTCAGAGTTCAGATCTCCCTTTTTGCAAAGTTTGGGGGTGTATGCACTCTAATTTTTTATTTGTGAGTCTGTCATTTGAAAACAGAGCTCTGAAAATGAACATTGAAAAAACTGACACATTTACAATAAAGCAAAAAAATGACAAAGAGGGGAAAAGTAATTTGAGTGAGAGACAGTTAAAAGGGTGGCAGTTGAAGAGGCGTAATTACTTCTTTATTGTCTGAATTAATATGGTGCCAATAGCTTCAGCCTCCTTTTTTATTTTGAGTTGAAAGACAGTTTGTTATGAGCTGTGTCTCTATGAATATCTGCAGGATGTAATTTGAATGACTTGCAATAAAAAAAGGCAATTATTCATATAAAACGTGCATAATGAAATCTTACTGCTTTATCTTTCTACCTTAATAAGACCTGTTTACATTTGGTAATTTGTTTTTTTCTTAAGGTATCTATTTGCATGGAGTAATAAATCTTTGGGAGTAGGGCAGGTGGGGGGGTAGGGAAGGAAAAATATAGGTCAAGTAAATCAAGAATACAATTAGGGTGAAATTATCGCTCCTCTGAGTAGCTATTCTAAAGAAGACAGAGGACTCAGCAAGTTTTCCTCTCTACAAAAGCAACTACATAAAGGCACGCTTCCTCCTCCAAGACATAATAAAGAGGGGCAGTTCAAGAAGTGGACAGCTAGCTCCCATAATCAGCTGGGTCCTAAGAGAGGATGTTTCTGAACAGGATAAGGCTAGGGCTACTCAACTCTAACATACAGACTGACTGCTTAGAGAGCACGCTGGATTCGTGCCTGATTAAGCCTCACTGTGCTTAGCTGAAGCACAAGGCGATTAAATGACATGGATGAAATTTCCCTTGACGTTAACCATGAGAAGACACCTGCCTGGTCATATGCAAAAACACACAGTGACTCCACTTCTTCATTGTGAACACTGTACTTTTATTGATATTCCTTCTCCTTTTAAGAAATGCATTTACAAAAATGTGTAAATAAATTGAAGGAAATGGGTCTGATTCTATAACTCTTGTGCACTTCGAGTAGTGCCTATCCTCACGAGCAGTCTCACTGAGTTTGATGGGACTATCCCACATGTGGATGGGGTTAGAGAACAGGGCCCAGTGTTTATCTCTCACCAGAATCGTGCACATTAGTTGAAGCACATACATTTCTATTGGGCTAATAAAAAAACACAGATATTCTGAATATCCATGTAATTTGGCTAATTAGCAAACTGGCTTTATACACTCTGCTTTAGGTAGATGGATGGATGATAGTGTTGCAAAAACTTCACTCCAACATCTAATTATTCTTGGTGCTTCAATGTGTCACAAAGTTGTGGTGCAATATGTCAGAATGATGGACTGTGCAGCCTGTCAAACTGGCCAAAAATGTAAAGTGTCAAACATAAATAGATTTTTTTTGTAGTATATCAGATGCTGCTTAGAAGATGATATTCTGAATTGTCTGGAGACATATTAGTCAAATTTGCAGATGATACTTCATCCTCACCATCCAGAGATTAAATTTGCTACTGTATCTGAAAAGCATTGTGTTGGAAATCATTAATGTGACCGGTTTCACACAGGAGAAAGAAATTTATGCAGTATGGGATCGATCTCTTTCAAACCTGTTTATTTACTTTGCCTGTAACCCAAAATAAGGTATCTTCATGCTATCAGATTATGTATGGTACATTGCCTGCTTTTAGTACTTCCAGGGTTGAGTCCTTTCAAAGAAAACAGAAGTTTTTTTCCTCTGGGTCATATTTATATTTATACTACAGCAGTGTCCAACTTCAGTTATTATCCCAGCATGATATCCAGCTACAGGTTGGGGTATCGCAAGTGAAAGAATAACTAGTGACTGCAGCAACAAAAAATATTGCTAAATAGTAAGTAATAGTATTTTGCATTTTGATAGAAACTTAAAAGCCACATTCTAGGCCCTGTTGTATCCTCTGTACACTATGCTAGCAGCGTGAAGGAGCTGCAACAGCTGCTGGAAGAATTATTCCAGTGCAGGAGTAGACTATGGCTGGTGTACACAGTCCTATACTGGCTGTCCACTGATAGCCCCTGGTGAGTGGACATGCCATGAGAGAGTAGGAGGAATGGCCAGAGAGCTATTGATCTCCAGCTACTCTTGGCTGCTCCCTGCACTGGAGAGCAGAGCTGCTCAGCAACTGGGAGGCGAAAAGTTTACTTAAAGCCAATATTTCTCCCTATCCTGTGTCTTGTTTTTTCTGTTTAGACAATAGCGTCTCACTGTTTCCTTGTACTCTCATGTCTGTCTGGATCCATCTTTTATGCCTGGAATATAAGCTCTTTGGAGCAAGGGCTGTCTTTTTGTTGTGTGCGTACAGAGCCTAGCACAATGGGGTTCCAGGTCTTTAACTGGGGTCCTAGGTGCTACAGAAATACAAAAATAAATAAATACATAAATTTTAATCATAGTGAACCATCTTTACCATACCTCCTGAGAGCATAGCATAGAATCCAGCCGTTAATGAGGATCTTAAATTTATCCTACCACTCCCTCTCCTCTGCAAGATAGCTAAGCGTTATTATCCCCATTAGACATGTGGGAAAAATATGACACAAATACGCTGAGAGATTTATGCATGTTTACATAGGAAGTGTGTAGCTGTGCTAGGCTGTCTTACTCTCAAGCCTCACGACTAAGGATATGATTATGTCACCATTGTCTCAGAACCTGAGAATTCTGCCATTTACTTCAGCATGACTGTGAAAGGTCACCACTGGCATGGAACCATGAATTTTGCCATTTACATAGATTGTGCTGCCGTGCATTAACAGTTCATTAGTTCGCTTTGATCAGCTGCTGCTCATTAACAGTCTGATTGTTCCCTTTGCTCTAGTCCTGCAAAAAGGGACTACATCAAAGTGAACTAACAAAGCATTAATGTGTGGCAGCAGGGTCCCCAAGGTTGCCATGACTACAGCATAAAATTATCGACTTTTACTGTGACTGTGCCATGAATTGTACATAATTATACGGTGACAAAATCATATCCATGCTCTTGACCATGCATCCTCTTTGTGTGGTATTTCAGCCGTGGATTCTCTCGCCAACAGTAACTAAGTTACATCACTGTGGTAGTAATAATGGAACCTTACTGTATGAAATATGGTACTTTTTGTTACACTCTCAATTTAAAGAGATTATGGTGGCCTACCAGTAATCACCTGGCATGAACTTCTGTCCTTACATTTCTATCATTAAAAAAACAAACAAAATATGAGTATAAAATTTGTAAATAAAATAATAGCAATAGAAATCTGTAATGATCTTATCAACAGAGACAGTGGAAGGAGTTAAAGAGATATTGAACTAGATTTAAGTGCAAAATGTAGATTATATTAAATAAGAAAAGAGTTACTGATTTGTTTGTTCTTTTACAGAACTGCATATTAACAGAATGTTTATATTACATTATAAAAATTTAGGTAATTCAATTTAAAACTGTCTCATAAAGCATTGTGAACCTAAACAAACTGCACTGTGGTAGTTTATAAAATAATCAGAAACTGAAACTGACTATAAACAGAAGTGATACTCTGCAGTCTACTTTCATTGTCAACACAGAGTGAAATCAAAAAGTAAACATTGTAAGTGGGGAAAAATGAATTGTATTTTTTAAATTATGTCACTTTAATAATCCAGGTGCTATTGATAACAGAGGCATAGACCTTTCTAAGGGCTCTTCTATCCAAACACCTAGTTTGTGGCAAGTGGGGTTTGAATCTACCCCACTCTACCTTGCTGCACTCTAAGTGTCCCTCTGGGTGCTGCTGCTGCTCACTAAAAGTTCCCTAGTGCACTTTAATCTAAGGCCATTTCATCTACTGCAGGGCAGATTTACTCCTCAGCTCACCATGAACTAAGTGTTCACGTAGGCAAGTCCTAAGTGTGATTTCTATGCTGACAGTATCTATTTAATCATATAAACTATCTGATCACATTGATCATGGCAAAATTCAAAAACGATATAATATATAGTCCCAATCCTGCAAGCCAGTCAGAACAGGCAGACGCTTATGCCCATGTGACGTCGCAATGGAGTCAGTGGAGCGTGATTTAGGGGTTATAGGCCTGGCTGTGCAAATCTGGTTGCAGGATTGGGGTCTGAGTTACAAAATGGCATAGTTTAAACTATGCCTGTTCTTCATCATATTGATGTGCTTGCTTGCTATATCCACATTCCATAACCTTTGTTTCTGTCTTTAGATTGTAAACCATTGAGATTGTCTGTATGGCCAGCAGCACAATGGGGCCCCATTGGGTGCTACCATAATATAATTATTATTACCGATACTAACTTTAAATTATGTTTGTATTGTGGCTGTGATTACTGCTGCCTTGATAAGTAAACTAACCTGTACAATACGCCAGCGGTTCTCAAACTGAAAAAATAGACTAGCCTCTCTCTGCAATAGCTTTAGCTCCCTGCTATGCAAACCAGAAAAAAAAAGAACAAAAAGAAACCCAACACCACTGAGTTAATAAACATAAAATATCCATGAAAAGCAATAAAGCTAGATCTTTTAAAATGAAATAAGGGTTGTTCTTTCCCCCAAAGGACAATTTTTAGAGCTTTAGACCCTTTAATTCCATAAGGGTCTCATTTTAACCTTTTGCGAGAGACTGTAAAGGTTATTTGATTGACACTGTTGTAATATGTGGCTCCTTTGCAATTTGTCCAGATTAGGTATGGTTCAGGTAGCTGCAGTGTGCCCTTCAGCAACCCACAATGATTTTAACCCCAAGTGGAAACACATTTACAGTTCTTCTGGGAGGTCAAACAGTATGTAGCCTGAGTATGTTTTCACTTAAGAGAAAATAAATACCCTGAATTACATGAACATTTTGGGAATTGAGACCTTTAACCCTGCAGAGAATTTTTTTTAAAAGAGCAGCAAGAGACAGTAGCACTGAAGTCCTGGACAATAAGAAGTCATCTGTTTATCCTACAGAACAGATACAGAATAAGCAATAGAAGTGTAAGCTTCCCTACGCTGTTGTCATTGTGAGTCAAGCCCTGACTTGGAGGGACTGTTTCTAGTGGCAGGAGGGTAGTTCAGCCTCCATGGTCATTCCAGGCCTTGACATCTCTACTGCGACTGCCGGCAAAGGAGCCAGTTTTTGTGATGCAGATACCTGTCTGCTAGGAACTGGACTGAAACCACCAAACTCTTTCACACAGATCACTGAATAGCCAGCAGAAGTTGGTCACAACTTAATCTAGAGCTAATTAACATGCACCTGAACATGAACCAATCAGTCCTACACAAAGGAAATATGCTGAGACTTGAACTTCTTCTTGATTTCAAATCAAAAGCAGGCAGTAGTTCAGGGCCCATATCATCAGGCTCCCATTAAGTTTAATTATTAATTATTAACTAATCTTTTAAAAATTGTATGTTTTAGTGATTTATTTCTATCTTCTAATTAAATGTAACAGTTTTTATATTACTCCAGTTTTTCCCTTAAAGTGCAATTCTATTCTGAAAAGCAACTTTCAAAAAATGGCATTGCTGGGCTCCACATTTATTGCATTACAGTGATTTCCAGATCAAATGGAATGGTTTATTTATTAAAGACAGTTATTTCCGTTACCTGCTGCCCCTGCAAACACAGGGGAAAAGAATATCAAGCTGTGTTCTTTCTGGCCCAAACTTCATTACCAGCAATAAAGATTCTGTTGACTGAATGCTGATGTCAGTTACACCCATGCTACCCAACTTTTGGAGTTGTGCAGGTGTAATAAAGGACATACATGAAGACTGTGGGTGTTATTGTTACAGGTTTAGGCACAGCTCTGTCCCCTTCCTGGTATCTCTGCAGCCTCTTCAGATACCAGGCCTTGAGCCTTTACCTCTCCTGGGGTGGAATCACATAATTCTCCCACTCTCGGAGTAGGCCTGGGGCTACACGTCCCTGTGTATCAGCTGTGCTTACCCAGCATGAATGACTGGGTTCAGCACTTGTGATTCTTCATTTTGGGAGTCTGTGACCAGTGGCAAAGTCATTTTAGGAGGCTGTTTAGTACCTGTAAGTATTGTTTAACTTTAGCAACAGAAACAAAGCACAACGTAAGAGAAAAAGGATTTTTAAACAACAAAACACTATGTACCTGCCAGTCTTTCCTAAAACCCTTCCATCCTCTCATGGTGATCCAGGTAGGCCAAGCTTCCTCAGGCACCCCCAACATCAGCCTGAGAGTGTCAGCCTGAACAGCTTCTCAGAAAAGCTTCCTCCCACTAGAGTAATTATTTTCCAGCCCAATTTCTTTTGTCCTCTCAGTTCCTGGGGTTTTTGCCTTGCTGTTCAGTCTGGTAGGCTTAATGGGAGCTAGGCCAATCTCCAAAGGGCCAATGGCTCTCAAGAGATCGCTGAGGGCTGTCTTATTTCAAGTCGTTGTTTCCTCCTGATTGTTTCCCAACAGTCCTGTTGATTTTATCCAGTATAGTCATACAGTAAACATCCCAATAACTGGGTCAACATACAGTATTCATAAATTATTAAAGAGCAGCCTCTACATCCATCAGAGAAGGCCAGGATGCGGAAATTTAGTCAGCAACTGTTGATGAATGAGCTGCAAAAGAACCAGGTTCACACTCTCATATCTGTGTTGTTGCAATGGGGCCAACAATGTAATAATAAAAAACCTCTGTTCTGTCCCGAAGGTTAACTGGTGTCTTTGAATACACACTTGGAGCAACAATTACTGAATATAAGATGCCATTTTTAATTTCTTACATAATGACTTTTCGGAACAGAATTGCCTTTTATATAGAAACACAATCTCTTAGAGAGAGAGATAGATACAACAGACCTAAGTGCAGTTGGCAATGCTTATTATACTAGCTATTCTTTTCTCTGCCCTGGCAGAGTTTGTGGATGCTACACATAATGAATGGTGACAGGCAGAGACAGGAGTGCAGTGTTCAGTTTACTCATATTCATAAATAACATGATTTTAAACATAGCATAAAGGGCCTGATCATGCTCCTACTATTGCCAATAGTACAAAAATTCCCACTGACTTTAATTAGAAAAAGATCAGGCCCCATATAGGCATGAAATGACTGATGAGACACGTTTATGATGAGTTCTGATGCTACGATGAATGCCAGGCTCTCCCTGGTGTTGTGTGAAATGTCAATTTCCATTGTCAACACCAAGGAAAGGCTTGGATCTGAACCCACAGATGTATACAGCTCAGTACAATGTAGTCATTATTAGAAAAGTAGGAGGCAGAAGGAGGAGAAGCCCAATCCTAAACCCATTGAAATCGGTGGATGTGTTCCTCAGTAAAGAGCTCAGATTTTAGCCCAGATATTGTAAACTAAGCAACAGCCCCAGCCCTAGTGATGTGCAAACAGTGCAGCTACACAGGCTGCCCTCAGCTGGTCTGCTCTACGTCCCCCGCAGTGGCCAAAGCGCGGATGCTGGGAACAGCAGGAATAGAGTTGTTTTTTTAAATTAGACAAAAGGGGAGGGAATAGGTGAGAAAACAGGGAGAATTTTTGTGATAGATGGATGCGTACAGACGACTATGCAAAGTATATGTTCGTAATGCAACATCTCACATACTGTAACTATAATCCCCAGTTATTTGCTATGCTAACATTTCATGCAGCTTTTACTCAAGCTCAAAGGTAGCCCAACTGAAATCTAAATTTGTCTGTTTCTCAGCACTGTAAGAACACAGATTTGTACCCATTGCTGGGGCAATTAGCCAGTACAGAAAAAATCAACCCCTTCCTCAACTAAATACAGTATAATGTTTCCAAGATTAATTAGAAATCCCTTATTAAAGGTGATCCTACAGCTACTTAGGAGAAATTTATAACTGGCATTAAAAGTACACTGTCTAGAATTTGGAAACTGCCCATGTGTCTATTTTGCTCAGAGCTCACCATTACCAGCCAAGAAATAATTGAAGAGGAAAATGTACAAAGGCCAGGGAATCCACTAAATTAGCACCTCCTAGAAGAATAAATCTGCTGCCCAAAAGGATGTTTAAATCCTCTTTGTACAGCACAAATCCTTCCAAATGAATATCTGAAAAAGTCATACAACTTTTTAAATGAGTAACAATGTGCATCAAGTGATTAAATATGACGAGTCATTACAGTAATAGATTAAATTTGTGAGCAGAATGTACTGTGGCATTTGATTTTTTTATTTAGAGCTGCAATCATGTTACAAAAATAAGGTGAAAAAATCCTTACTTTCCTCCAACAAAGCCAGGTCAAAAATTGGTAAACCATGGGTCAGATTCTGAGCTGCACCTCCTGATCAGGGCACAGACCAGGATTTGAGAGGGTAAAGCTCTCTGTATACCCCCGTTATGCCTCCTGAATTCTGGGCTAATACAGTGGCTGGTGCAGTCAGTGGCTAAATTAAAGCAGTCCCAGGGATTACTTCACATAGCTCCATAGGGAGCTGTTCCAAAGTGCAGAATAACCAGATAATAGAGGACTCCAGCCAAAACTCCCTCCTTCCTCCAATCTGCTCATTTGCTGTAGGCTGCACAGGGGTGGGAGAGGCAGTGTAGGCCTGCCAAGATTTGCCCTCCTGTGTCCTTGCCCCAGGAGAACACTCAGTAAGGGAATTTACTTCTGTGTCCCCAGATCACAACTGAGCCCCATGTCTTTGGATGGAGAATACCCACTGCTATACCAGAAATTTAAATAAAAAAACCTTGTCTGAATAAAATTATTTACTTCAGCCGTTCATGAAGAAATAAGCAGGTCCAGTTTAGTGTTCCCCAAATGTTTTCTGAACTACCCAGAATACTGCATGTCGAATGAATATTTACTTCCAAGTGACTTTACATAAAGCTCATGTGTAAGTTGAACTGGCTCTTACTGTCATTAAAAATGTGTATTTTTTATCTCACACAATGCATGCTGCCTAGCATCAGACACATTTCATTGAAGTGCTGCGGGGGATGTGTCCTACAAGGCACATTAGAACATGATTTTGTCTTGTCCAATTTGCATTAGCGTCCGAGAAAAGATTTAAAGGGCTGTTGGTGCTCTGAAAAGTGACTTTGCAAAATGGCAGTGTGGAGTTTATTTTCTCAATGAGTCCCATGCCAAACATGCACAGTTTATGTGCTTAAGAGCGAAAAGACAAACTCCCCCCAAAATGCCAGGCCTATAACTGGGTTCTGAGAATGAAACAGCCTTCTTTCCTCAACACCAGGAATAGAGACAGCAGAAATTCTGCCCTTTCTATACCCGTGTAACCCCAATATCTTTCACCTCCATCCTCAGTGTCACTTGCAGGAGTGCCCTGAACCCTTTAATGGGATTTTAAATGTTGCTTAATGTATCTGAAGTTTCATTTTATCTATTTGAAATTGTAGCCATTCTCAGTGCTTTGTCTGTTTTGACTCCTCAGCAGTATGAATAATAAATTATGCTATCAGCAATGGAGGAAAAAATGAGACACACATGCCATATTCCCAAAAGGGACAAAAGAAGCCATGAACCTGGCAAAAGCATTAACTATATTAAATATTTGATCTGGGTTATTGTTATTAGGATATGCCAAGGACGCAGGAATTTGACAGCTGGTGCAAAGCCTGATTCCCCATTGCATGAAAACAGAGGAACTTGGACACATTGAAACTGGTGAGCTTTCAAGATGGGTACGTTATCTGAAATGAATGAAGGAGGCACCCTGCTCTTCCAAAGCTCTTTTCACATCACTGCTAAGAGTGGTTTTGTAGGCAGTGCTAGGAAGAGCAGGGCTAGGAGATTCATGAGTATGCACATTCACTGACCAACACTTTGTAAATCACCACAGAATAGTGTCACAAGAAGGAAAGGAAGGTTCTGTCCTTTCTGTCCTTTCTCTAACCTGCTCAGGATCCTTACTCCTTTCCCTGAACAAAACCCTCTCCTAAGGCTTGGTGCAGGGTAAAGGATTTGCCCATAAAATTAAATGTACTGGATTACTGAATTGCTGAGTGGCCACTGCTTTGTAAGACTAAATAATACAGATTTATTCCAACTCAGCTGACTGTAAAACTCAGCAGAAAATTAAATTTACTATAAAAGCCATGCTATTTTCAATATGTTGTAGAATAAGCTAAAGCTATTAAAATATATCATTCCCACAGTGTCTCATGGAAAGGACTTACGATTGCATACATAACTAACTGGCACTGTCATGTCTCAAAACCAGTGCTGCAGTAATGGAATGAAAGAGTTCTGTAGCAACATCACCTGGTGCTGTGACCTTATCCGTGCCCAGAAGCTAATAAGCAAAGGTAGACTGGCTCAAGACTTGAGCAGGGTCCCTCCCAGAAATGCCCAGTGCTGTTGGAAGTGGGGTTGATGATTCAGTATATGGCATTATGCCCTTCAAGTCAGTGATGAACTAATGCTTCAGATGTGGCCCATTGAAGTCAGTGGGACTTAGTATATGCTTCTGTTAAGCATATGCTTACGTGACATCCTGAAAAAAGATGGGCTTGAGCACATGATTATGTACTATCCTGAACTGGAGCCGAAAAGTTCCCACTCTATTTTTAAGGAGGGGGGGGCTGGTGGTAATAATTCATACGTACTGGTGAAATGCCCCATTTTAGGACACTACATTTTACATCCCTTATTTCTTCCGACAGTTTCCACTGGATACAGTAATTTTCTTTGTTTCCTATCTAAACGGCAGGGCAGTGCTGCCGAGTTAAATACCTGCAGAAATTCTTCCCAGAGATGAATTGGTTGTTTTAGAGGAATTAGATCAGGGCTTAACAGAGACCAGGACTCACAGACATGTGCCAAACAGCTTTCCCACCGTTTGTGATCCTGTAAAATTACTGTGGAAACAGCAGCAATTGACTGCATGAAAAAATACAATGAGGAAAGTATTCATGAGCTTTTAGCTTTTTAAATGCAATGTAGTAGGTGAAACTTTGAGACCAGGGCTGCTAATAGGGAGTTTCGCAAGGGAGTTTGAAAGGGGAGTGGGAAGGCGACAAGATTCACTTGCTGTTCTTTAAAACCTGTAAACTAAACTATATTCAAAACTTCTTGATTTAAACAATACCCTTTCATTAACTAGGTAGCTGTAGCAGAGAATGCAGGCAGAAGCCCAGCAGCAGAGTGGGGGCTACCCAGTTTATTGCGCTGAGTGCAGCATGTATGATTACCTGTCCTGTAGGCAGGTGATGTATGTGTGCATTCGTGTAAGGAGCTCCTGGTCCTTGGAGACCGCGTACGGGCTTTGGAGGCCAGAGTGATGGAACTGGAGGAGCTAAGAGAGGCAGATCAGTATGTTGATGAGGCTTTCCGGGACACTGTAGAATTGTTCCACCTCCGGTCAGACAGCACCTGCACTGTTGAGGAGGATGAAAGGTCCATGGAAGTAGGGCAGTCAACGGGAGCAGAGGGAAACCTTCCCATAGTTGAGACCCTCCTTCCAGATGGTGTTAGGGTATCCTCTCGCACTGAGGCTACCTCTCTGGGGGAGGGAACTCCAGTCACTAGGAAAAGGCAGGTGTTAGTAATGGGAGATTCAATTATTAGAAACATAGATAGCTGGGTTTGTGATGACCAGGAAAACTGTATGGTGACTTGCCTGCCTGGTGTGAAGGTTGCGGATCTCTCGAGGCATCTAGATAGACTTATGTGTAGTGCTCGGGAGGAGCCGGTGGTCATGGTATATGTAGGTACCAATGACATAGGGAAGGGTAGGAGAGACATCCTGGAGGCCAAATTTAGGCTGCTAAGGAAGAGACTGAAATCCAGGACCTCCATGGTGGCATTCTCAGAAATGCTCCCAGTTCCACGCACAGGGCCAGGTAGGCAGGCAGAGCTTCAGAGTCTCAGTGCATGGATGAGACGATGGTGTAGACAGGAGGGGTTTGGATTCATTAGGAACTGGGGAAACTTTTGGGATAGGGGAAGCCTATACAAGAGAGATGGGCTCCACCTAAACCAAAGGGGAACCAGACTGCTGGCACTTAATATTAAAAAGGTTGCCGAGCAGTTTTTAAACTAAGAGACGGGGGAAAGCTGACTGCTGCAGAGGAGAATGTGGATCGGACAGAGACTTTTCTTAGAGGAGAGTCTATTGACAGAGATTTTCTAGGTTTTAGTCAGGAGGAGAGGATGGAAGAGGATAATGTAATGGCCAGATCAGACAAGAAACATTCACGTAAAAAAGAATCGTACACATCAGAAAAGGGCAGACAAATAAACAGTGAGATTTTTTTAAAGTGCTTGTATATAAATGGTAGACGTCTAAATAATATGGGTGAACTAGAATGCCTCATGATAAAAGAGGATATTGATATAACAGGCACCACAGAAACCTGGTGGACTGAGGACAATCAATGATGACCATAATATAATAACATTTAACATCCCTGTGGTGGGAAGAACACCTTAACAGCCCTACACTGTGGCATTTAATTTCAGAAAGGGAAACTATGCAAAAATGAGGGGGTTAGTTAAACAGAAATTAAAAGGTACAGTGACTAAAGTGAAATCCCTGCAAGCTGCATGGACGCTTTTGCAAGACAGCATAAGAGAGGCCCAACTTAAATGTATACCCCAAATTAAGAAACACAGTAAAAGAACTAAGAAAGAGCCACCGTGGCTTAACAACCATGGAAAAGAAGCAGTGAGAGATAAAAAAGGCACCTTTTAAAAAGTGGAAGTCAAATCCTAGTTAGGTAAATAGAAAGGAACATAAACATTGCCTAATTAAGTGTAAAAAATGCAATAAGAAAAGCCAAAGAGGAGTTTGAAGAACAGCTAGCCAAAAACACAAAAGGTAATAAGTATATCAGAAGCAGAAGCCTGCTAAACAACCAGTAGGGACCCTGGACGATCAAGATACAAAAAGGAGCGCTTAAAGACGATAAAGTCATTGCAGAGAAACTAAATGGATTTTTTGCTTCAGTTTTCACGGCTGAGACTGTTAGAGAGATTCCCAAACCTGAGCTGGCTTTTGTAGGTGACAAATCAGAGGAATTGTCACAGACTGAGGTGTCACTAGAGGAGATTTTGGAATTAATTGATAAACTCAACATTAACAAGTCACCGGGACCCGATGGCATTCACCCAAGAGTTGAAAGAACTCAAATGTGAAGTTGCTGAACGATTAACTATGGTTTGTAACCTGTCCTTTAAATCAGCTTCTGTACCCAATGACTGGAAGATAGATAATGTAATGCCAATATTTAAAAAAGGCTCTAGAGGTGATCCAGCAATTACAGACCGGTAAGTCTAATGCATATGGGCAAATTAGTTGGAACAATAATAAGAATTGTGGCAAAAGTAACATGGTTTCTGTAGGGAAATGTGTCTTACATATCTATTAGATTCTTTGAAGAGTCAACAAACATGTGGAAAGGGGACCAGTGACATAGTGTACTAGATTTTCAGAAAGCCTTTGACAAGGTCCTCACAAAGCTTAGTTAAATTAAGTTGTCATGGCATAAGAGAGAAGGTCCTTTCTGGCTTGAGAACTGGTTAAAAGATAGGAACAAAGGCAGAGAATAGTAAATTCTCAGAATGGAGAGGGGTACTAGTGGTGTTCCCAAGGTCTCCTTGGACCAATCCGTTCAGTATTCATAAATGATCTGAGAAAGCGTAACAGTGAGGTCAAAGTTTGCAGATGATACTAAACTGTCAAGATAGTTAAGACAAAGCAGAACTGTGAAGACTTCAAAAGATCTCACAAAACTCAGGATTGGCAACACTGGAAATTAAATTTAACATGAATAATGTAAGTAATGCACATTGGAAGAAAAAACCCAACTATACATACAATATGATGGGGACTAATTAGCTAAAAAATCGGAAAAAGATCTTGGAGTCATGTGGATAGTTCTCTGAAAACTCACGCAGTGTGCAGCCGGGTCAAAAGCAAACAGTATTTAGTAATCATTAAAAGGGGATAGAAATAAGACGGAGAGTATCTTATTGCCCTGTATAATCCATGGTATGTCCCATCTTGAATATTATGTACAGATGTGGTCTCCTCATTCAAAAAGATATACTGGATAGAAAAGCTTCAGAGAAGGCAACTAAAATGATTAGGGTTCGGAACGAGTCCATATGAGGAAGAGATAAAGCGGCTAGGACTTCCGCTTGTAAGGAGGAGACTAGGGGGATATGATAGAGGTATATAAATCAGAGTGGTGTAGAGAAAGTAATAGAAAAGTTATTTCTTGTTACCCATAAACAAGAACTGAGGCACAAATGAAATTAATGGGCAGAAGATTTAAAACAAATAAAAGGAAGTTCTTCACACAGCGCACAGTCAATTTGTGGATCTCCTTGCCTGAGGAGGTTGTGAAGGCTAGGAATATAACAGCGTTTAAAAGAGAACTGGATAAATTCATGAAGATTAAGTCTGTTAATGGATATTAGGCAGAGTGTCCCTAGCCTCTGTTTGTCAGAGGGTGGGGATGGATGGCAGGAGAGAAATCACTTGATCATTACCTGTTGGGTTCACTTTCCCTGGGGCACCTGGCATTGGCCACTGTCGGTAGACAGGATACTGGGCTAGATGGACTTTTGATCTGACCCAGTACGGCCATTCTTATGTTCTTATGAAACAAGCAGGACAGCCAGTATCATGTGACCAGGCAGTTTTATGTGAACCACCAGTATTCATGGGCCACAGTTTCGGAACCTTTGGATTAGATAGATAAAAACAGTATATCTCTCTGTTTTAGGAAGGGAGGGATAGCTCAGTGGTTTGAGCATTGGCCTGCTAAACCCAGGGTTGTGAGTTCAATCCTTGAATGGGCCATTTAGGGAACTGGGGCAAAAATCTGATCTGTCTGTGGATTGGTCCTACTTTGAGCAGGAGGTTGGACTAGATGATCTCCTGAGGTCCGTTCCAACCCTGATATTCTATGTATCAGTTAAGTAGAGCTAAGCAAATACATCCAGAGTTGCCAAGTCTCACAGTACTTGAAAACCCAGCTCCTAGTTTGAAGTAATTATATAAGAACATCATCTTTCATTAAAAAATAAAGTATGTTTCTAGCCCTTATGGTTGCAGATGAAAACATGAAATCTAGAGGCTCAAAAACTGGAAGACAAATAAATAGAACCTCAAATTTTCTTTTTTTTTAAAAATCTCACAATTTTTGATATTCTAATTTTTTAACACCTGTGGTCATCCCTACTGTACGTCAGAAAATTTGTACAAGTATTCATGCAAATAATGTCAGAAGTACTTGTCCTTTGTCCTTGGACTGTCCTTTTGAATATTCACATTTTTTGAGTGCTATTAGATATCAGCAATGTAAGAATTAGCAGAATCTGTGAATATTCATGGAAAGTGAATTTTGATCTTGAAATTTGATTATTTATAGCAAAAGTCTGATTCCAAGAGTTCAGCCATCTAGTCAGGGATAAATTTAGAAGATTCTCAACAAACTACTGATAAATTAGATAAAGAAAACTAATTATTCACAAAATTATTCCACAAAGAACTTCAAATATGCAATAAATTTCTTGCAATTTATAAATAGAAAAAAAGATAGACACAATGAAATATGTTATTAAGTAATGAAATAAGTTAGAGTCAAGAAAGTAATTTTCATTATTGCTGGTAAAGCATGATAAGTTGTACGCTCACATAAGGTTACTAAAGAAACAACAAAAGAGTGCACATCTTAAAATACTTTAAATTATGGACTGCACAAAATGAGACTGACTGAATATCCCATACGTTAGTAGAGCAACAAACTAAAGAAATTTCCCCACTTCTCTGGTAAATCTGTTGATGTCCCCTTTCCTTTCTTTTCCTCATTCAAACAATTCTGAACTGTGCTAAGCAATATTGTGCAACAGATTGTCCCTGGCACACAAGACAAGACAAGACACAAGGGATGTGGTTTCACTAGACATGACTTTATTAATTTAATTACTTTGGGAACTATCCAACAATAAGCCATCCACTGCAGGTCACACTTCCTTCCATAATCTGTTCCAGCTGGTGAAGCGCTGCTGTAAGCCTCCACAACAAGTTCCAGCCTGTAACTAGGACCTCATCACTCTCCTCTTGTAGCATGGTTAAGAAGTTGTCTAACGTCTGCTGTACCAAACATTAGACACCCCAACCTCACTTCCCAGCTTCTTTATGGATGCCTTCCCCTAGCTCCACTTCAAATTCTAGTTTATTGGGGAACCAGACACTCCCTGCCCCCATACCTATACTAGATACCTGACAAATTATGACAGGTTGAACTTTACCTCCTAACCTTCCCACCCTCCAAAAGGTGACTCGCATTATGCCCATAGCATGGCACAAACATCCAGTTCTACTCTAACCCCAAGGCCGGGAGCTGTTCTGGGTGTATAAAGGCTCCGTGGCCAGAGGGAAAAGGTTTATGTGCTCTTTCCTTGAGCGTGCAGAAGCCAGTGGGCTTCTACTGTGCTCCTCGGACCAGCCAGTCTGCTAGGATGCCCTCACTGTCTCAGTTATCTTCGTCCATCCCAAGCCCACAAGGAAGCTGAGCTCCTACAAGGATGGAGGAGACCCTTAAAGATACCTCAGAACGCTCTTTTCCCACTTGCCCAGAAAAAAACCCTCCCCTATCTCTGAGGCTGCAGGGGGTGCATTATGCCTTTACTATGGAATTGCTTGTCACATAATTAAGTACTAGGTTGGCTGCCAAGCACATCAGATTTTCATAAACTCACACAAGCATCTCACTATAATTCTCAAAAAGGTTTGCTCCCCAAAAGCCTGTGATGAAGATGGTGCTATTGTTTTTTCTCATAATGGGAAATCAAACTATCACACATTAGAATTAACATTAGAGAGTGTGATCATTCTTTGGGCTGAAAGCATTTTATTATGATGGCAACAATAGTGCATTGTTTACTGCTGAGCATGACAATTAAGCATGTGCACAAAAGCAATAATGTTTAAATATGTTAACAGCTTTAAAAACAGGAGCTTCATTAACCTGTCTTTTGATCAATTAAGTTTAAAATTGCATTCCACAGACCAATTTTAAATTTCATTATGTGATTATGCCAAGTTCGTTATTAACATGAGAGAGAGAGTTACTTTGCCAAGTCCTTCAGAGGAATTGATTCAACCCTTTCAAGTATTAATGCTACTAAATCTTTTCTTATGGGCTTGGCGGGCAGGTGAGAGGGCAGCTTTAAAACCCATCAGAGCTCTACTACAGACAGGCAACACCATATGTGAGAGAAAGGCAGCTTGTGAAGTCTGAGGAACCTTGTTTCATTTACTACTGGGCAGAACTGTGACACATTAAGCAAATTCCAGGCACTAGTTGTCCAGCCAAAGGACTTCAATACTGAAGGGGGAAAAACACAAAACAGAACAATGGGTTTGTTTTTGCAAAATATATATTCAGTTATTCTTATTTTCACTGAATGGCTCTCACTATCTGCCCTTGATTCTTTTGCAATCTGGACATGTCCACTCAGGTGTCACTGATTATGTCACCCTCTATCAAGTCTTTTCAATTGCTTAAATGGAAGGATCTCAAGGAGGGACGCAAAGTGGAAAGAAACCCAAACTTCATCATAACAAAAACAAAACAAATAAACAGATGAACAATTTAAACTCAACTAAGCATAGCCAATGAGTTGCATAAACTGTACCCATTAATCATGATGCACTTATGTGACCAGAACATAATATATAGGTTATGAAGTAGGCAAATGAATTTCTATAAAGTATGTCTTGCTTCGCCACTCATGAGTAACGTGCCCATCCTAGATGGATAGTTATAAAACCTTTATTCCACATCATACTGTATAGAGTAGCTGTATATAATAGAGATTTTACAGACACATGCACGCATATGTAGTGCACATCATAATCCTCTTCCAAGCAGCTCAGCCCTGCACACTTGACTAAATCACAAATCAAAAGAGTTTTTGCTCCCAGAAACAACAAGGGAGTCAGGGAAACAGAATCTCCCTCTTCAAACTGCAAGCAAGGTTTGTTAGCAGACTGTTGGGCTAGTGCTGGCTACAGGAGGAATAACAGACATGGCCCATTGCATCTCTAAATCTGTGGCTATATGAGTCCATGTTATAGCATGCTCCTGGTATGCCCATATTCCTCCGTGCACACTGAACTCAAGGGCTACTACAGAGGTCTTTCCTGTGGCTTGCTTGAGGGTGCACTGTACCTCTTTGTGCAGACTCTCTAACTTCTGCTTCTGCATCACATATGCAGTATTTAAGTTTCTTTTGGCTCTTATCCACCCACATAAGGTACATTAGGTTTGTTCCAAGGTGAGCAGAGTTAAAGAAAAGGTTGAAACTGATCAGTTGGCCTTAGAGGTCATAAGTGATAGTTTGCATCTGCCTTTCAAATTACCATAGTGGGATTGTTTTCAAAAGATGCCAGTCATATTTGGTCAAGCCCACTGAAGGGGATGAAAGGGGGAAGCTCAGGAATACAAACAAACCTAGTCTTGTAAACAGGCACTTACATCTTACCCCAGCTGCAACGCAAAGCCAATGTGGAGATTGAAAGCACAAAAAATCTATAAAATGTTAAACCCATTGGTTGATGTGTCACAATCAACCCATTCTAGGAAAGATGCTTCAGAATAATTTGATGCTATTAATTTTGCCTAGGATAGACTTTAACTGTGCTACACCCACCACATTTTTCTTGGGAAGACAATCATTTTGGAGCATCCTCAGAAGTGCTGTTATAAACAAGACTCATTAGTGAATATGAATACAAATGAGACAGTAAATACAATTACCTTATTATCAGGAAGACTGTTCTAGGATCATAGGATTTCCCGTACCATACCAGATTAGACTAATAGACTAGTCCGTTGGATTTGGTAACCTGCCTCCAGTGATGGCCTTTGCCTGATTCTCCAAGGAACACAAAACCACCGTAATTCACCTTGCCAATTGTGCAGTGCAAAGAGCTTCATACAGAGTACAGAATATCTTAGAACAAAGTTCCCTTTCTCCCACCCCAGTGTTTCAAAGAACACTTTCTGACAGAGAAGGGAAAGTATCAGCAACATATATTGTAAGCAAATTTGTTTTCACAAATGCGATTGATTTCCACTGAGAGAGTAATTATATGCTGTTATAAACTATCAGATTATTTTTGCAAACGTGGTATATCTTCTTATTGGTGTTTAATACAATAAATCTTCTAAACTCAATTAAGAAAAATAGTGCTGTCCCCTGGTTAGGAGCAATAAAGCTATCTGTCAGTGCATTCAAATTAAACAAAGAAAAATAACTGTCAGCAGGAACATCCTATAACAGCAGTCTGGTGCTTTATTTGGATCAAGTATTCCCTGTGAGATTACCAATGGAAATGTTTCATTTGGAGTTATGGCCAGATGAAGGAGATGCATTTCTGACAGGTCACTGCATTTGAAAAAGAGGGAAGTTAGAACTGCAGCGTGAATATTTGTTTTCTTTTCCAGGCTAAAATAAGGTTGAGAATGAGCATCAAGATTAATTTCATGTTGCAGAAGAAATATAATCTGAATTTGTAAATTCCTTTGGAACTCCACAATGGAGATGAGCCAATTTGGTGATGGTACTTAAGGCTAAGATTTTGTCATGGATATTTTTAGTAAAAGTCACAGACAGGTCATGGGCAATAAAGAAAAATTCATAGAAGCCTGTGACTGGTTCCTGACTTTTAGTAAAATATCCATGGCAAAATAGGAAGCTGTGGGGTCCAGCTGGGAGCTCTAGAGGCCCCCATCACCCATGGCTTGCAGCTGCAGAGTCCCCCACTGACCACAGTGGCTGGGAACTACGGGGGGCAGGGCCAGGAGCTGCAGGATCCTCCTCCCCACCATGGCCAGGAGCTCTGAGGTCCCCCCTGCCACCCGCAGTGGTGGTGAGCTCTGGGGTACCCCTCCCCCACAGCAGCTGGGAGCTGTGAAGGTCCCCCTGCTGCCAGCGACTTCCCTGATCTCTGTGACAAAATTGTAGTCTTAATGATACTACATTTCAGTGTATTAATAAGTGACAAAAGTACATAAAGACAAGTCAGATACAAGCACCGTGGGCAGGAACTATATTTTTGTGCCTTATACAGTGATGCCCCTTTACAAATAAATAATGATTGTGATATTAATGGTGCCAATTCAGCACAGCAATTAAGCACATGCTTTGTTTCCATTTAAGACAATTGGATTTAAGCAACTGCTTAAAGTTACAGAATGTGCTTAAGTGTTGAATTGGGGCCCATACCAGCATCTCCAAAGTGCATAATTTGTGATGCCTGTTCAGTCTGTTAGAGTTTAGATACAAAAGAAAAGTCATCGCTGCTTATGGTCATTAAAGATCTCAGAATACTTTTAGAAAGAATCAGTGTCCTGCTCAAATTCCAGTTTATGCAATTACATTCTTCCTACCGAAATTTCACCAGTGGTTTCAGCTGACCAGGATGAGCGTGGTCTAGCCTAATGGTCAGAGCAGGTGTCAGGCCTAGAGGTCACAGCAAGCATCGGGAACCAAGGACGATCAAAGCCAGCGCCAGTAGTCAGGAGCCAAAGCCAAGGGTCAAACCGAAGGGCAGAAACTAGATACCAGAGCTGAGGTTCAAGCTGGGATCAGTAGTCATAAGACAGAGCCCTGGATCAAGCAGGAGAGTAGGAATGGGAGCGAGCAAGGTAACAGGCAAGAAGGAGTTTAAGGCAGGGGCAGGCACAGTGGTGGGCATGAGCACTAAGCAGCTGGTGAGCTGCTGCTGCTGCTGGCTTAAGAGGTGGCCTGCTGACCCCTCCAGTCAATCAGGTGGTGTGGCCAATCAGCCAGTCTGCCACAGGCCAACTGTACTGATGAGCAGGGATCCTAGTTTTTCATAATAGAAAAACAATTCTCAAATAAAAACATAAAAATCTGCATTTTTCCACAATTAAAATAAAACTGAACTTTAGTAGCTATGGCTTCAGCTGAAGCCCAAGCCTCATCACTCAGGGCTCAGGCTGTTAGCCCAAGTTCGGTTAACACAGACAGACAGATAATGGAGGCTCAAATAAACAGAGTTCTACTGTATATGTTTTTATTTTGTCACAAAATATAAAAACTAAAGATTCTCTGTAAAACTGCAAATTCTGCATTTTTCCAGGGCAAAGAGATTTTTAGGATCCCTGCTGATGAGGCTGCCTGGAGATTAACTCTGCTATAGGCTCTGATCCCCAACAAGAAGTTTCAGTGAGACAGTCTTACTCTTTGCTCTTAAATGACAACTGTGTTCCACAACAGATGAGACTATGTTTCAGTGGTGATTAAAGTTCTGGAATTGTTTACATGAAAGGTACTATATAAAATCCTAAAATGTAAGATTATTGCTACTATTAAAATATTAAAATTCTATTGCTTTGTATTATGGTAAATGTGGTCTGGCTTTCCACTTGGTAATTCACACGGGATCTGTTCATTTTCAAAGCTTTCATTAAGCTTCAGGGAGAATTTCTGTGTGAGAGAATGAGAATGAGAATATATGTATGTATACACACACACATAGATACACACACACAGTAAAATAAATAAAATACTGTTATTTCCACTGTGAAAGCACTCCCAGCAGTGAAAATAAGAATAGCCATACTGGGTCAGAACAATTGTCCATCTAGCCTAGTATCCTGACAGTTGCCATTGCCAGATACTTCTGAGGGAATTAACAGAACAGGCAATTACTGAGTGATCCATCCCCTGTCATCCACTCCCAGGTTCTGGCAAACAGCGGCTAGCAACATTCAGAGCATGTGGTTGCATCCCTGACCATCTTGGCTAAGAGTCATTGATGGAACTATCCTTCATTAATTTATCTACCTCATTTTGAACCCTGCTATACTTTTGGCCAGTGGTGGGCAACCTGTGGCCTGTGGGCAGGCTGCAAGACAATTTGTTTACATTGACAGTCTGCAGGCACCGCTGCCCTCAGCTCCCAGTGGCTGCGGTTAGCCATTCCTGGCCAATGGGAGCTGCGGAAAGCGGTGGCCAGCACATCCCTGTGGCCTGCTCTGCTTCCTGCAGCTCCCATTGGCTGGGAATGGCTAACCGCGGCCACTGGAAGCTGAGGGTGGCTATCCCTGCAGACGGTCAATGTAAACAAACTGTCTCACGGTCCACTAGCGGAGTACTCTGACGGGCCACGTGCGGCCTCTGGGACGCAGGTTGCCCACCACTGGTTTTGGCCTTCACAACACCCTCTCACAATGAGTTCCACAGGTTGCCTGTGTGATCTGTGAAGAAGTATTTTCTTTAGTTTGTTTTAAACCTGCTATTCATTTCATTGGGTTACCCCTGGATCTTGTATTCCTTGAAGGAGTAAACAACACTTCCTTATTCTCTTTTCCACACCAATCAAGATTTTATAGACCTCTATTATATCCCTTCTTAATTGTGTCTTTTCCAAGATGAATAGTCCCAGTTCTTTTAATCTCTCCTCATACGGAAGCTGTTCCATACCCCTAATAATTTTTGTTGCCTTTCTCTGTACCTTTTTCAATTCTAATATATATATTTTTAGATCGGGGAACCAGAACTGAATGCAGTATTCAAAGTGTGGGCAAACCATGGATTTATATAGAAGCTATATATTCATTCCTTGGTCAAGATCTTGTGCTCCACTTAGGACTAAATCAAGAATTTCCTTTAACCCAGGACCACCTGTGCCAAGAGGCAGTTATTAGTGGTGACTAGATACTTTATTTCTGCATCCCATCCTGAGCTGACATGGACTCAGTCAGAGATGAAATTCCCCATTATTATTGAGTTTTTTGTTTTTATAGCCTCTCTAATCTCTCAAAGCATTTCACAGTCACCATCACCATCCTGGTCAGGTGGTCAGTAGTATATCCATACTGCTCTATTTTTATTAGACAAGCATGGAATTTCTATCTGTAGAGATTCTGTGGTACAGTTTGATTAGTTTAAGATTTTTACTACATGTGACTTGTGACAAAGTTCCTCCGCTACCTTGGTGGGTCCTGCGCTTATTGGCAGATTTGCTTACCTCAGTGACCTTCCCCACAGTCTGGTTCAACTCCTCCTGTGTCTGACCAGAAGTTGGGAGGTTTGGGGGGAACCTGGGCCCGCCCTCTACTCTGGTTCCAGCCGAGGGCCCTGTGGATTGCAGCTGTCTATAGTGCCTCCTGTAACAGCTACAACTCCCTGGGCTACTTCCCCATAGACTCCTCAAACATCTTCTTTATCCTCACCATAGACCTTCCTCCTGGTGTCTGATAACGCTTGTACTCCTTAGTCCTCCAGCAGCACAGCTCTCACTCTCATCCTTGCGCCTCTTGCTCCCAGCTCCTCACACGCACTTCCTCTCCTCTGGCTCCCACCCCACCACCTGACTGGAGTGATCTCCTTTTTAAACACCTGCCTTGATTGGCTGCAGGTGTTCTAATTAGGTATGTCTACACTACAGGATTATTCGATTTTACATAAACCGGTATTGTAAAACAGATTGTATAAAGTCGAGTGCACGTGGCCACACTAAGCACATTAATTCAGTGGTGTGCGTCCGTGTACGGGCTAGCATCGATTCTGGAGAATTGCACTGTGGGTAGCTATCCGTAGCAATCCCATAGTTCCCACAGTCTCCCCCACCATTGGAATTCTGGGTTGAGATCCCAATGCATGATGGGGCAAAAACAGTGTTGCGGGTGATTCTGGGTAAATGTCGTCACTCAATCCTTCCTCCGTGAAAGCAACAGCAGACAATCATTCGCGCCCTTTTTCCCTGGATTGCCCTGGCAGATGCCATAGCATGCAAACCTGAGCCGTTTTGCCTTTTGTCACTGTCACCCTATTGTACTGGATGCTGCTGACAGATGCAGTACTGCAGTGCTACACAGCAGCAATTTTCATTTGCCTTGCAAGTAGCAAGACGTACCATCCTTATTACACGTCTGCACTTGTAATATTGGCGATGAGATGACGTTATCAGTCGTTCTGTTACATCTGCTGCTTCATGGGTGCACCTGGCTGGCCTCGCTGAGGTCAGGGCCGGGGCGCGTGGACAAAAAAGGAATGACTCCCAGTCATTACCTCTTTATGTTTGTCTAAAAATAGAGCAGTCCTGCCTAGAATATGGGGCAAGTGTACTGAGACCAGAAAGCACAGCACTCTGTGTAGAGCCCATAGTCCACACGAAATGATGAAGCTGCATGCCATTCTAGGTGGTGCCCTGCAACACCCCATCCATTGTTCCTCCTCCCCAACCCTCCTGGGCTACCATGGCAGTGTCCCCCCATTTATGTGATGAATAATCAAGAATGCAGGAATAAGAACACTGACTTTTTAGTGAGATAAAATGAGGGGAGGCAGCCTCTAGCTGCTATGATAGTCCATGGAAAGACATTAAAGGGTGGCGGGGAGAGAGCCAGCTTCCTGCTGCTATGAAGTCCAGGCAGTACAGATCTTTTCCTTAGACATGAAAGGGGGAGGCTGATACAGCTCAGCCTCCAGTTGCTATGATGAAGACGGTTACCAGCCGTTCTGTACCATCTGCCGAGGATGTCCGGAAGTCACTCCCATTTTTACCCAGCTCCCCGGTCGACACTCACAAGGCCAGCCAGGAGCATTCACGGGCTGTGATGACGATGGATAGCAGTCATATTGTACCGTCTGCCACCGGAAGGGGATGCTGGTGTTCAGCACTCAGCACCCCGTTCTACCAGCAGCATGCAGTAGACATAGGGTGACATGAAAAAGGCGAGGAATGTTTTTTTCTCTTTCTTTCGGGCGGGGGGATGTAAATTGACGACATATACCCTGAAAACCTGGGAAAATGTTTTTGACCCTTCAGGCACTGGGAGCTCAGCAAGAATGCAAATGCTTTCGGAGACTGTGGGATAGCTGGAGTCCTCAGTACCCCTCCCTCCCTCCATGAGCATCCATTTGATTCTTTGGCTTTCCGTATGCTTGTCACACAGCACTGTGCTGTGGACTCTTCTATCATAGCCTGGAGATTTTTCAAATGCTTTGCCATTCGTCTTCTGTAACGAGCTCTGATAGAACAGATCTGTCTCCCCATACAGCGATCAGATCCATATCTCCCGAATGGTCTATGCTGGAGCTCTTTTTGGATTTGGGACTGCATCGCCACCTGTGCTGATCAGAGCTCCATGCTGGGCAAACAGGAAACGAAATTCAAAAGTTCGCGGGACTTTCCTGTCTACCTGACCAGTGCATCCGAGTTCAGATGGCTTTCCAGAGCGGTCACAATGGTGCACTGTGGGATACCACCCGGAGGCCAATACCGTCGATTTGCGGCCACACTAACCCTAATCCGACATGGCAATACTGATTTCAGCACTACTCCTCTTGTCGGGGAGGAGTACAGAAACCGGTTTAGAGAGCCCTTTATGTCGATATAAAGGGCCTCGTTGTGTGGACGGGTGCAGAGTTAAATCAGTTTAATGCTGCTAAATTTGGTTTAAACACGTAGTGTAGACCAGGCCTCAGTCTGTCTGCCTTAATTGGTTCTAGCAGGTTCCTGATTACTCTAGTGCAGCCCCTGCTCTGGTCACTCAGGGAAAAAAAATCTACTCATCCAGTGACCAGTATATTTGCCCTTTACCAGACTCCTGTACCCCACTGGTTTGGGTCTGTCACAGGCTCTATACTTTCTTTCACATAGAGTGCCACTCCCACAACAGCATGACTTACTCTGTCATTCCTATGTATTTTTTACCATGTCCCATTGTTTATCATCATTCCACCAAGTTTCTGTGATGCCTATTATATCAACATCCTCATTTAATACCAGGCATTCAAGCTAATCCATTTTAGTATTTAGACTGCTAACGTTTGTATAGAAGTACTTATAAAATTTGTTGAAGAGCTCCACTACAACCTTTCTAATTTTGCATGCCAGAAATCAGGTTCTGTTTTGGTTTAGGTGAAGCTCATCCTTCCTGCATAGGCTCCTCCTTTCTCAAAAGGTACCCAAGTTCCTAGTAAATCTTAATCCCTTCTCCCTATGCCATCTCCTCACCCATGCATTGAGACCCTGCTGTTCTGTGTAACTGTCTAATAGTGCATGAAATGCACCGATGGAAATCCTGGACTTCAATCTCTTACCTAGCAGCCTAAATTTGGCCTCAAGGATCTCTCTACCTTTCCCTGTGTCATTGCTACCTACATGAACCATGACCACTGGCTCCTCCCCAGCACTATACATAAGCCAGTTGATACGTCTCGAGAGATACACAATCTTTGCACTCAGCAGGCAATTCACCATATGGTTCTCCCAGTCATTACAAACCCAGCTATCTATATTTCTAATGATCGAATCCCTCATTGCTATCACCTATTTCTTCCCAGTAACTGGGGTTCTCTCCCCAGGAAAGGTATCCTCAGTGTGAGAGGATGCTATGTCATCATGGAATCATTTCCCTCCATTCCACTTTGACGTTCTCCTTCCCCGAGACTTTCATCCTTCTCCTTGGCAAAGAGGCTGTCAGACTGGCGGGGCGGGACCACTCTACTGTGTTTACATATATAGATAGCAGATCTATATACTGTACACGTGCGAGGTGTACCTACATATACACCACTGCTGGAATTGCTTTCACAATGGAAATAATAGTATTATTTTTCTACTGCTAAAGTATACTAAATCCACAGCAGTCTGTTCAAGTTGTTCAAAAGGGTTACCAATCAAGTAAGTCTCATGAGGTATTTGCCACTCCTAAATCATGTGTAATGCTGAGCCAGCAAGGGGTAAGCAACCAGCACGCTGGGTGACCTGGAAGCCACCCTTAAGGCATATTAGAAGACTATTAAATTGGTAAACAGGGCCATTCCTTGTAGATAGTTGTCAAAGCCATGTTAAGTAGACTAGAATCTTTAATATGTAGGCCTGTATCATTAGAAAACCAAAGGGTAGATGCTAACTGTATTTGTCTGTGTTTACCTATATCTTGTTAGAAGTTGAATTATGTGATCTAATTAGCTTGTAGATGCTAAAATCCTGTTCCTGTCTCACAATGCTTCACCACTGTACTCCATTGATTCAGAGATCAAAAGGGAATACTATCAGTTAGATGGGACTTGTGATGTAATCATATTATTGGCCTCATTTCTCTTTGAATCTTGTAACTCCACAGAGTAAACTACCTGTGACCTGTTTGAATGGTTAATTGCCTTATGCTAATGAATACAACTAGTTACTGTATGCCTAGGAAGCAGAGATTAGCTTCAAAGCAACAATATAGATTACCTATTCTTCAGCCAAGGAAGACCTGCTGAGAAAATGGCTGATTTCAGCTATAAAGGAAGCCCCAGACCTAATTCTTTTTTGTCTCAGACTGCTTAAATTTTGACAGGGGAGTTGAAAGCTACAAGACTGAGGTCTCCAGATTTACTCTGGATGGTTCCTGCAATTCTCCTGGAAGAATCTGAACGAGCTCTGCACATGGACTGCCTACTGGACTATAACTTCTAAAAAGACTTTTACAAATCTCTGCTACGAAAATAATTTAAGGGCTTTACACAATTTGTACATATATTGATCTCTTAACCATGTACGGTTGACCCTGGCTACAACACTCTTCACAAAAGCGAACCTTGGGCTATAGTGAATGTGGTCCCTGGATCCCATCTCTACCCTGCCTGCTGTGGTGGGGGGCTGAAAGCTACTCAGACACGGGGCTGTGAGCTTCTTTGGCCCCAGTTCTGCAAGATGGGGGTGGGGATTTCAGTCCCTCCAGCCTGGGGCTAGAGCAGGTAGGTGGCCAGGGGGAAGAGTGGTCCTCCAGCCCTGGGGTCATGCAGGAGGAAGAGTGCTCCTCAGACCCTGGGGCCATTGCCAGGACAGAGTGCTCCTGATAGAGCATGTCCATGTTATATGAGAATCCCACGATGGGGTTAAAATGGGTCTAGTTTAGTGTACTGATTGCCATGGTGAGCTGCAAAATCCTTCTGCAAGCTGACTGAGTTCCTCACTGCTGTGGCATTAGAATTGCTGAGGTTGATTGTGCTTATTTTAATTTTCACATAGAAAATAACTCTTCTGAGTTAGCCTCAGGATCTAAACCACCATGAGACAAGGTAGTGGTAGGATTGAATCATACAGCTGGTCACTTTTGTGATTAGGTTGGAACTGGAGGTTAGGCATTTGGAAATTAAACATTTCATGGACCGACCATTTTCTCCTGATCTTTGAGGATGAGGTTGTCATAGCTTCCTACTCGGATTTGAACCTTAGCGTTCATAAACTGAGAAGCTAGCATGAACCCTCTAAGCTTAATTACCAGCTTAGATCTGATATCGCTGCCACCAGCCAAGTGATTTCCAGGGCTTGGCTCCCTCTCTGGTCTCCCAAAACCTTCTCTGGGGGACCCCAAGACTCAGAAGCCCTGAGTCTATACTCACACGCCGAATATAACCATTCCCTCTCCTCCACCAGAACTTCTCCTTCTGGGCTAACCTGAGAGTTACTGAGAACACTTTTACATCACAGACAAGAAGCATGTCTCCCTCTCCCACAAAGACAAACCAAAACAAGGAAACAGAAAGATTACCTCTCTTCCCCCTTAGCTTCTTCCCACTCTGGGACCTAGGAAGTTAAATTACAGAGAGCAGGTCTTCCTCCCCCTGCTTTCTTTCTCCACATTTCCTGGTCGGAGTCAACTAAAACACAAAAAACAACAGTCTAAAAAGCATAAACTTAATATAAAAAAAGAAAGAAGAATAGAAACAGTCTCTGTAACCTATGATGAAATACAGGTTTTCAACTGATAGACCGATACCACAAGATGCAATAACTCACAGCAAAAACCATCTTAAAAGACTTACTTTTGTCCTACCTTTGTAGTTACAACTGTGGAAACAGGACAGTTAGAAGGACTTGGAAATAAGATCCTCTCATAGCTGAGAGAGCACAGAACAGACAAAGACCCAAGACCAAGAAACACCCACAAATTCCCTCCCTTAAGCTTTGAAAAATCCGGTTTCCTGATTGGTCCTCTTGTCAGGTGTTTGGTTCCCTTTGTTAACCCTTTACAGGTAAAAGAAACATTAACCCTTAGCTATCTGTTTATGACAGAGCTAAAACTCTCCTGGATGAAGGACTTATTTTTGATGGTCCACCCCTAGAGGTTAATGGAACCAGAGGCTTTTTAGAGGACTCGGAGGGAAAATATTGATTCCCCCCAGAAAACCATTCAATTTGAGCTTTTGATATTCTTGTCCATCACCATCAATGAGATGGTCCCTAAGCATCTTCTTTGCCAACTTCATCCTCAAAGGCAAAAATAAAAATCTCGGAGGCCCCTCCACATCATGTGCGTGCATGTGTGCATTCTGTATGGGAGGGTTGGATAGCTATAGAAGTAAAAGAGATGGGTGTGTAATGGAATTTTAAAAATATGAAGACTGAAGAAGTAAAAGGATAAAGAAAAGATGTTCAAATTTAAGGTTAGATTTTTAAGCTAACAGAACCCTTCCTTATATCCAATATCCCAGACTTGATCCACTATTCGACCTCTTCAATTAATTTGCCCAGTGGGCCTTTTCCATAAATATATCTCTGGGACCCCAGAACAGAGAAAGTTAGTGGCAAAGCTGGGATTGAACCTGAGGCATTGTTCATTTCCACTTCCAGTTCTCTCTCTGAACCGTACTCTGGATTTTTCGTCTCCTTTCTCTATTCCAAATATAGAAATGGGAATTATCACAGTGGTCTCTGATAACAAACATTATTTACTGCCAAAAGCTACCCAGCAAAATCTGAGATGAGTGTACTACTCCCCTACTACCTCCTCAAATGCAAAATAATTAGATATCATTGTGCGGCAACTGTTGGTAGATGGCAACCACTCAGTGGTGACCACTGTATCTGCTAATTGTTCGTTTTATTTGCATAACACTTTAAAATTTGCAATAAAAGTGGTGCAGACATTGTTAATCTATAGGATGTTAGAGCCCTGTGCTGTGTCCTTTTGATTCGAGCCAATCTATCTTTACTGAAAGATTCCTAGAAAGTGATGAGATCAGAGGACATTAAACTACCATGCTATAACTCAGCACTTGAAAACTCAACTCACAATAGAAAATAAAGCAAAAGCAAAATAACTCAGTGTGCAGTGTCAGCTGAACACAGCATAAAAAATAACTATTCTTTGCAGGACTTGGCTTCACTAGAGAAGGTTTTACCCCACTGAGCAATACCAGACGTTAGAGATGTCAACAGATACCACTGTAGGAAGCAGTATATTCAAGAGGGTCAAGCCAAAGCGACCAGAGCAGCTCAACCAACACAAAACAAAGAATAGTACTATTTGAAAGCTAGTTTGAAAGCTATTTGAAAGCTCCAGTCCTATGTCTGGCATGTGCCGCTGTCTACATTTCCCGGGAATTGTAAAACAGATTTTACTCACAACTAGTCTGAATTAGTACAGCACTAAACACCAGGGATATATACTCCTGTATTTAATAAATTCATTGACAGGCGCAAAGAGTCAGAGTGTTCATTCACAGATGGTGCAGAAACAACAGAGTTTCTGTTTTCACCTACTGTGTGAAAATATCAAATAAAAAAACCCAAACCAACCAACCAACCGGAAACACTCGCAGAACTACGCATGCTCAGTATTCCAATTTTATGCTGTCCTTTACACAAGCTTCCTCCTCAGTTTTATGGCAACACTCAAGATCCAACATATTTTCAAATGCTGGATTGACTTCAGTTATATTTTGTGCCAAAGGATGGGTGAACCTCAAAAGGTCTGGCATTTGGTTTTGGATAAGCATCCAAAAGTGTGGGTCCAAAAGTGTGTGCACACTATTTGCAACTTCTGTGTCCTCAAAGGGACATTTTTCATCTCTGGAGAGTTCTAGATAATCTACATTTTGCTCCAGATGAAAATATCATGAGAATGTATTCACACTTCCTGCTCACTAAGCAGAGATCACAGACTTAGGCGGATATGAGAGATGTTTGCAAGCATTTAATGTATTGTGTTGCCCTCTCTGAGGAGTTAGGAAATTCCCTATCCTGAGAACATCAGGTGAGTTTCTTTTGGAGATACATGATTTGAATCTATGAGAAGTTTCCTAAGGCTACAGTGTTCACAGACACTTATTTAGACTTCTTAAAGTCTCAGAGTTAGAGGGCTCCAGGAAACCTCAAGAACAGCATCAGGGATATCAATGGGGATTATAAACCAGGATGAACTCTAGTGAGGACTTTATACCAAATAGCACTTCAGAAAAGTATAGATAAATATATTCTATCTATTGAAACATGTGGAACACTGTCACATTTAAAAAAAACCCACCTTACTAAGTTCATAGGAAAATAAATGAGTTAAGGTTGTAAATGTGTGTCAATGGGTTGAGGCAGCCAGCCTAAATCAGGGGTTCTCAAACTAGGGGTTGGGACCCCTCAGGGGGTGGTCAGGTTATTACATGGGGGGTCAGGAGCTGTCAGCCTCCATCCCAAACCCTGCTTTGCCTCCAGCATGAATAATGGTGTTAAATACGTAAAAAAGTGTTTTTAATTGATAAAGAGGGGTCACACTCAGAGGCTTGCTATGTTAAATGGGCCATCAGTACAAACATTTGAGAAACACTGACCTAAATGACAGTCAAATTTTGTTAATTATTTGTATTGCTGTGGTGGAAAAGGGTCCCAAGCAAGACTGTGCTAGAAACTGTACGGACACATAGTAAGAGATAATTCCTACCTGGAAAACTTTACAAGCTACATAGACAAGAAAGGCGCGGGTTAGGAAGGGAAACAGGCACATACAGATGAAATGACTTGCCCAGGGTTACATAGCTGATTAATGGCAGAACCAGGAATAAAACCCAGTTCTTCTGACTCCTTATCCACTAGACCATTCTACATCCCTAACTGGAATCCACACCACCAGCCCAGAGCCCGTACCTCCACCCCCCTACTCCAAACCCCTGCTCAGCCCAAAGTCCGCTCCCATACTCCAAACCCCTCATCCCTGGCCCTGCCCCAGAGCCCACACCCCCAGCAGGAGCCCTCACCCCCTCCCGTATCCCAAACCTCTGAACCAGCCCAGTGAAAATGAGCGAGTGAGGGTGGGGAGAGTGAGTGACAGAGGGAGGGGGGATGGAGTGAGTGGGGGATGGGCTTTGGAGAAGAGGTGGGGCAAGGATGTTCAGTTTTGTGCGAGTAGAAAGTTGGCAACCCTAGCCCTGGCTCCAATATTCCTCTTACTGGCCATGCATGTACAGGGAAGTGAACTACTCCTTGAAAAGAGGGGAAATCACTTACTCTGCCCTCAGAACAAGTGGGAAGCAGAGCAGAGCTCCCGTCCAAATGTGAATGTCTACACTGCAATTTTCTGGCTCCACAACCTGAACCCCACGAGCCCAAGTCAGCTGACCCAGGATAGTCACGGCCAAGCTGCAGTGGTGACATTACATTCTCTGGCCTACTCTTGGAACACGGCAGCTACACATTGCCCTTTGCTCAGGGCAGATTGTAGGCTACAGTTGAACCACCTCCCATGGTCTGACTCGTGAATATGGACCACACTGATAAGAGGCCTGAGATATATTTGGGCTTGGGCTACCTTCACTCTACAGGTGCAAGGTTGCCCTATGAGTCTGGGTGCTGAAAAGGTAATAATTCAGAAGTAGAACTCCAACTGCTGTGGGCCAAATCTTCATTGTCATGCTTGCAAACGTGGGGTTTCTTTAAAAGGTTTTCAGTTTTTTGGCATCCTAACATCTCGGTTTTTTAAACTGTGAAGTTAGAAGTTTAACTTAATGATAAGTATTTGCAATCTTAACTCCAGCTTAATGGTGTTTTTTGTCTATTAATGGCCATTTGAATTGCCCGGAAAACTCATCTCTTGTTGGTACGTCTTCACTGCAGAAATGGTGTTTTCTCCATTCATTTAGAGAATGCTGTGCAAAAGTAGCCTCAGGAAAATAAGGACAGCCGGCCTGGTATGCAGCATATAGCAGTTCACAAATCTGATAGAATAAGATTCCATTAAATCTTCTAAGAGCTACAAGACACACAGCTATTTGCATCCATTTCCTGAAAATACAACCTGCTGTTCTTCAATCTAAAAATAAATTGATGCTACTCCATACTAATGGACGGGTATTTCCTATCGTATGTTCGGACAGCAATGTAAAATACCATTTTAAGTAGAGCACTTACTGGCAGGCCAATTGCTGCTGTACATTATGTCAGCAGTTTAGTGTTTGTGGTTCTAGCTACAGAAATATTGCTGGGAGAGGGTGAGGGGGCGGTGAAGTTCCCTCATTCAAAGCCTCTCAGCTGATTGGGTCTGGTCCCTGATAAGGTGCACACCATGAGGCGAGTGCTCAGGAGGCCTTGCCTCCAACCACACATTGGCAAGTGGAGCTTGATGGCCATGGGAGGAGTACATGTTGAGAACCCTCTCAAGGTGTCTGACTGTGGGAGCACTCTCCTAAGTGCTGGAAAGCCCCAGAAGGCATTATCTCAGAACTCTGCCCACTGATCACATTGGATAGTATATCACCTCTAAGTAGCGGTGGCTCCAGGCACCAGAGCTCTAAACGCATGCCTGGGGCGGCAAGCCACGGGGGGCGCCCTGCCAGTCCCTGCAAGGGCGGCGGTCAGGCAGCCTTCGGCAGCTTGCCTGCGGGATGTCTACAGGTCCCGTGGATTCGGCAGTAATTTGGCAGTGAGTGCACTGAATCCGCGGGACTGGCGGACCTTCCGCAGGCAAGCTGCTGAATCCGCGGGACCGGGGACCTCCCGCAGGCGCTCCACCGAAGGCAGCCTGCCTGCCATGCTTGGGGCGGCAAAAAAGCTAGAGCCACCCCTGTCTCTAAGGAAGGGCTGTGCCCAAAAGCTACAACACTGCCCTTACTGTTTGCTTTATTTTAGCGTATGTGACAATTTAATTTCCCAATATCATAAGTAGTTCGAGGATTGGGCCTATTTCTACCCACAAAGTTTGTTTATTCTATACCTGCTTGGCTATCTGTCTTTAATTAGTTCCTCATCTGGAATTCTTCTTGTTTTACTAATGAATTTAATTTCAGGAAACTCCTTGATTTTAGCTCAGTCACTATGAGCTACTGCCATTTCATGTGTAAATAAAAGGGACAGGATGTGGTAGGCCCCAGGCTAGCTTTCAATGATAAGTGATGTTTACTTGCCTAACACTTTTCAAGGGAGTGAGTAAAACTAGGAGAGAGAGAAATGAGGAAGGAGGCAAAGAAAGAGAACACAGCGAAATCTACAGCATAAGCTGGCATTCCTCCAAGGATTTTAAGGGGAAGTTCCACTGTAATGATTCTTCTTTTAGTGTGACGTCCAGCCTGTTGAGCTCAATAGCCCTGGGGGCCACAGAATTAGATCATGTAGGTGGATTTTGAAGAGGGCTGGATTATTTTATGGACAATTTTGTTTTCTGCATGTTACAATATCCTGATCAAATCTAAGGGAATAAGTTTTTCACAGCAAGAGTCGGGAAAGAATTTTTCCCCCTTCATGCATAGTATTTCACAGTTTGCCAGGTGAATTTGGGTGTGTGCGGATGGGTCTGGGGTGTATGTGTGTATCACATGTTTCTCCTAAACATCAGGCAATAACTGTTGAAAGTAGGATACTTATTTGTTATCACTTAATAGACCACTGACAATTATGTAATTTTCTGTGTTTATTGGAGCCCTCTGTTTTTCTCTCTTTCCCCTCTTTTCTTTTCTTTATTTTAGATGGGAGACATTGCTGACTTGCACACAAGAGTGGAGGATGAACTCTTTGCCTCCTGCACAATTTGATGCAGGATCAATTGTTCAGAGGTGATGCTGTTAGTTTTTGGAGAAATTGGGGCTTACTAAGATAGCTACTCCAACCACTTGATCCCCAAGCAATAACCCAATTAATGGCTGCTAAGGAACTGAAATGATCACAGGTCTAGTAAAGATATAGACTTTCATTTCTAGGTCACTGGTTCAATACTAGTTCAATACTAGTCAGTGGGGACTGTTGGGCTAGTCATTATTACACAGTAGCCGAGTGGCCTATGTGGAATGAGTGAGCAGATGTCTATATTAAAATTGGCATGGTTGTTGGTTCAGGAGAGACCAAGTACTGAACAGACATGGAGAGTGAATTAACCTCATACCTCTAAAGGTCATCTTTCCAGAATAGGATTGGGGCATATCAGCAAAGCGCAATTGTGTGAAAACATCCAAGAAGAAACCCATTTGAGCTGACTCTTCCGCTCCTAGCTCTCTTACCTTAGTGTAGGTGATTTCCAGGGCTTTTTGAGTTAACAGCCCATGTTCACCTGACAATCCATATCCACCAGATTTTCAAGAGGGCATTGACTTTTGAATACGAGGCTAATTTAGAGTGGATTTTTGTTTCAAAGCAAATGTATCTAAAAGAGGTAACTGTGTTGTTTGAAAAGAAAATTAGCTCATGCTGGAAAAATAAGGGACAGTTGGACACTGAAAAATAAAGCTAATGTTCTAGCTGGTTATGAATAACTATTTTTTAAACACAAAAACCTGCATCCTTCTCCAGGAAGTTCACTGTTTCTCTGATTACATATTATTAATTTAGCGGGATGAAAGAACATGGTATGTTGTCTTACTCCCTCCCCTTCATTCAGAAGATGTTCTCTATTTCACAAGCCATACGTCTCCAGGTGAGCTCATTAGTACTTTCAAAGCACATTGTATTTTCTCATCTTTAAGAGTTTTGGAGTTAAAGAATGTCCAGGAAGTGCAAAGGAAGAAATTTAGGGTATGTCTACACAGCAAAGAAAACCCCGTGGCTGGACCATGCCAGCTGACTAGGGCTTGGGCTGCAGGGCTGTTTCATTACTTTGTAGACTTCTGGGCTCAGGCTGAAGCTTTGGCTCCAGCCTGAGCCTGGACATCTACATAACAATGAAACAGCCCTGCAGCCTAAGCCCTGCAAGCCTGGGTCAGCTGGCAGGGGCCAGCTGTGGGTTTTCTTTGCTGGGTAGACATACTTTTAGTGTCCTGTTATTTTATTCCTGTTTCAGGCCTGATGAGATAGATACAAAGTAATCATCAACCACAGAGTAAAATTGTGCTTTTTCCTTTGTCACTATCCTGTAGATATTCCTAGCAGATGATAAATTCTCTGCTTTTTGAAAAATTGTTTTATTGTTGTGCTTGTCATCCTCAGTTTGTAGCTCCAATCATCTCATTGGTATAACTTCTCTGACCAACTTTTAGGTTTTTTTCTTTTTAAAGTAAACCCAGTAAAAGGCATAGTGATTTTGGGCAAGATTCTCCTAATCCTTTCCCACTCAGCTCTAGTCACAATCACTTGTTGGAGTACCTGAGTTTTCCTTAGATGTCTCCTATTCAACTACTGATCAGGCCTGATGCTTCTTGGTGTTGGGATAGGAAGATCTGACAACTCAAACTGGTAAATCATCTTCACATTAAACATATTATAGCAAGTTTAAATAAATGATAGAGCAGCATACTGGGTATATAAACATGAATTGTGTCTTCTGACTAAATAATCAATTTATATTTATATTGCTTTTTGTCCCTTCTTTTTCAAAAGCAAAAATATTTACAAAGATCAGGCAAAAGTTTTCCTTCAGCAGCCAAGATTAAATAATAAAATAAAATGTATTAAAGTATGAATGCTAGAAATTGATCAATAAAATAAAATGCTGAAAAGGTTGTTTTAAAAGCATCAATCACTGATGCCTGCCTCTTACTATATAGCTAGTTCTTTACAAAGGGCTTACTAAAAAGAATAATGTGCTCTTCTTTGAATTAGACCTAATCAGAAGTACAGATGACTCTTTGCAAATTTGTGAGTTGAAAGGTAAGTGTATAAAAATGCTAGAATTTACTGCTTAATTTTATAAGATAGAGAGTTCCATGGTTCTGCAAGCTTAGCCAAGACTTTGCATGTACAGATTACTGTAAGCTCCTAACAGTAAACGGATGGAACTGGCATGAATTGCCTTATTGAGGAAAAAAATGTATGTGATTCAAAGGATTTTCCACTCATCTGTTTTTAGTTTTGTCTGAGCTGATGCTCTTTTAGTTTTATTTTTTTGTTCCCCTCTGAATTACCAATGTATCTAGTTGCTGAAATAATTTACAAGTTATTACCTTTATTAACACAGGTAAAGGGGTATCCTACCTCTCCCCCTGAGCCTGCATAAAACCTACTGTATAAACATTTCATATGTGGAGCTTTGCAGGTTGGAACTGGAGTTTGGAGGTCAGCATAGTCAGGGTAGGGAATCTGAAGACAGAGAATCTGTGTGGCATCATACTGTGCAAATGACAAGTGGTAAATGTGAAGCTCCACAGAGGTCACCTCTTGCAGTGTCTTAAGTTGTTCCGCCAACCCCACCCCACAGGTTTTCCCACAGAAGAAAAGGACAAGAAACTAGATTCACTAGGGGTATGTCTACACTACGCTCCGATCGGCAGGTAGTGATAGATCTATCAGGGATCGATGTATCGCGTCTCGTCTAGACACAATAAATCGATCCCCAAACATGCTCCCCGTTGACTTCAGAACTCCACCAGGGCAAGAGGCAGAAGTGGAGTCGCCCGGGGGGGTGGGGTGGCCATCGATCTCATGCCATGAGAATGTGAAGTAAGAGATTCTAAGTTGATCTAAGATACATCGACTCCAGCTATGCTATTCTTGTAGTTGAAGTTGCATATCTTAGATTGATCCCTCCCTCAGTGTAGACCAGAGGAAAGAAACATTAGCGTGATGATGCTGAGCGCCTAACTTTTAGGCATCTACAAAATCACTGGGATTCACAAAACCTGAGTTTGGCACCTGGGTTCCCCATACAATGAATGGGGAGAGACAGGTGCCTCAAAATGGGATTTGCAAAAGCCAGCACACAGGACAGCTCTTTGTCTAAGCTAGCCGAAGAGAGATTCCAAGGTGAGGGATGTGTGCCAAGCCCTGCTTCTCTCTCAGAGATAGGTGACATCCTCTGCTTGGGATTTGCAGCTGCAAACACTCTCTTGATGTTGATACAGAAGGAGCTCCCTCAAAACATTTAGTCCAGTGGTTAGCATCTCACCTGGGATGCAGGAAACTGCTTCAGATCCCCTCTCTGCCTGACGAGGATCAGGAATTTGAATGGGGATCTGCCACATGTCTGGTGAGTACCCTATCCATTGAGTTCAGTCTCTCCTGTTGAAGCTGTTCCAATGTGGATTGGCTCCTGAGTCTCCCACCTGAATGCTCCAATCATCAGGCTACAGAATTATTCTCAAACTTGTTTTCTGTCTGTCTGTCTCTCTTTGGTTCAATGATTCTTTGATTATTTATCCACGTTTTATATATATATATATTTTTACTTTGCTGTAGAAAAGTGGTAGAAAATTAACATACAATATAAACAAATTGATGGAAAAATGTTTTAAATTGTAATGAAAGTGCATCCTAACAGGATTTGAATTAATATTAACAGCTACTATATGTCATCTATTAGGTTAAAAAGTCTTTGCTTACATGCCGTAGGAATTTAGATATAATATTTAATGTGAAATGCTTTGGATATTTCTTTTTAACTTTAGAAAAATGGCAAAATTAACCTGTAATATAATCATGATGATGAGAAAAAAAGTTAAAGGCAATTTTAATAAAATTAGATCTTCAAATGCATTTGAGTTCTACACTTCTGAAATATGACGCTTATATTTTACCCATTAGGCTACACAATCTTTTCTTAATATCAGTGGGAATAATTATTATGGACCTTAGTGGGCTCACATATGTTCCCATTACTGTAGTATAAAAATATATCGCGAATATGACTAAAAAATGATTAGGGGCTATAAAGTTCAAACAACATGCATTTTCTGGTTTACACTAAGATGTGCATGTGTAGGTAAAATTTTGTGTGTATCAGATGTAATATACTAAGGGCTTGGTTTAAAAGAGGTGCAACTCTCAGGAAACTCTTTGGGTCAGTTCCCATGGTGATGTAAATGGTGGTGTGAGTTGGAAAGAAAAGTGTTGTAAATGGTGAAATAATGTTACTTTACAGCAACCTGGCATTCAGTTGATGTGCCAAATGGTTGACTTACATACCGAGGAGCAAAAAGGGAATGTTTTAGAAAAATAACTAGCAGGATGATGTATGACAAAGCTGATATAACTATTTTGTTTTTAATTCCTGCTTGCTTAGCTTTTCATGCTATGCTACTTCATGCTCTTTAGGGCCAAATTGTCCTCTCAGTTCAAAAAGAAGACAATTTGCCCCATTGAAATGTAAATTACATTCATTTTGAACACTCACTGAATGCCAGTGCAAATTACACTACTTTACTTCTTATACCTTCTTGTACTTGTTTTCTTGTCAATTTACATCTGACATAAAATTATTCCCCATATAAATCACAACTGAATTGGCTTTGGCTGTTTACTCTCCACAAACACATGGACAAAAAAAAATAATCTAGCCAAATTTCTCCCTGCATGTTTCCTATAACTCTTTTGGCAACTAAGTCTAGGCAAAACTCAAAGGGCCAGATTCTCTTCTTTTGTTAAGGCCACTGGGCATCACATAAGTCCAATGAAGTGGCCTTCAATCTACTGGAGATGGCCATTCCTTTAGTGGAGGGAAACTCTCCACTGGCATACATCTGGTGCAGGTAGCTCTGCTTTCTCTTATACCAGCTGCCTCCCACTGCCAGTGTAAGCAGAAGGGAAGTGTGCGTTAACTCAAGGGGATTCCAAGGGAGAGACAAGGGTGAGATAGGGAGGGGAATGGGACATGGCAGAATAGAAAGGAGCTCTGCTATGCCTGGTACTCTCCAGGCAGAAGGTATGTGACCACATGCCAGTAGCATAAATTAGGTTGTTCTGAATCAGTAATTTGCAACTGCCACTGTCCACTACATCCAGGTTTAGCTCAGATGTAGTAGAGAATCAGGGTTAAACAATACAAAGATTCAATGTTTGCTATTAAAAGGGCAGCATCCTGCATTCTTTAGGAAGACCAGACCTATGTAAAGAATGTTTCTCTACTTTTACTGCTTTTACTATTGATTGCATAGGTGTATGGTTTTTCCATGTGCCCAAATCATAATTTTCATTCTACATTCCTTTATTTCTTGCACTGTTAGCCATTCAAGTGTGCTTGTCCTGCTGCTTAGGTCAGGCATAGAAGAGGCTAGCTTTTCAAGGGTGGGGGCTTCAAGGTTATATTATTTCACTCTATTTGATCTGGATCTTTTCTGATATGTGCGATGGACAGTAGACACTTGCATTCAACTGTAAGATGGTTTATTTTTTTTCCAGTAAAAAAACCCTTTATCCACCATATCCACTCTGCAAATCCAACACTCAATAAAACATCTGACAGCGAATAGCATGCTGTTAGAAAGTATTCAGCTCTCTCTTGTGAGTCCCTGTGATTCATGTTAAAATTGGGTCATGTTGAAAGTCTGTTATGTGAGTCCACTGGGGACTTGTATACAAAATTCCAACTCAAAGTGACTTTTTATGGCCAAGTTGTAAATGCTGACAGGCCTATAATCAGAATGTCATGAGCACGGAAATCATTAATCTTAGCAATTCCATGTTTTTTTTCCCTGAGATGATATTAAAAGGGATGTGATCCAGAGGTGTGTGTGGAAAGGGTTTCTCAATTAAACTTACACTGCTTCACTGGACTACTTTCATGCATATGCTAAGACAAAACTACTTCCTCCAGTGAAAGAAAGTAATAGGGGCAAAAAGTCAAGAATACTTAGTTCAAGCTGGGTGGAACTAAATTAAAAGAGAAAGAAATCATCTGTTGGGACTAAAACAATTATAGCAGTACATGCTGCAATGTTGTTCATGTAGCAGAACCCCAATCTCATTTGGAAATACAGGGCGTTAAATCTTTCAGTCTTGTTTATGGTACCATCCACCATGGATCATATATTATCAAAATAAGACATAGCTTATTGAGAACTTATATTAGAACCTGGGGCAGTTTCACTCTGAACTCTAACTTTCCAGTTTACAACATCTGAGAATTCCCCCTTTGATGAAATTACAACTCTATAAATACTCTGCAGTATTTCCTCCTCTTTTTCAATATTTACTGACAGCAATGAACTTGAATGGGAGTTTCAGAAGGACAATATGTCCCCGACTTGCAAAATCTAGCACCCCAAATGCCAACCAATACCCATAGCACTTGCTTTGCAGTTTATATATACAATAATGTGTGTAAGGGAAGCAATTAAGGGGCAAATACCTTCCTGCTCCTTCTTTCAGTCCCATGTGTGCAGTTCGGAAGAATGTGAAAGAGAAATTATCTATTTTTATGTAGTTACTGGTCTGCAATCTCCCATCCTCAAGGCGGATATGGCTCTTCCTCTACTTCTGATACTAGGGAACACAGAAGCCAATAGGCCAATAAATCATGCCATACTATTACTGAGACATAGGAATGGGTTAGGTTCATCTGAACATATGCATTCCACCACTGTTCACTGTTTGAAGCATTTTCCCTCACATATATTAAAAGAAATTCCATTTCTATTTAATAGTGCAAGCAGATTACGCTGCATAAAATAGGGTAACAGGTGAGCAGACAGAGATAGACTTAGTCATGGGAGATGAAACCATTTTAATTACATATTAAAGAATTGTAATAGAGTGGATTTATTCACTTAGAAGGTTTTAGCAGGACGACTTGCCAGGTCATCCTTTTTCTTATGAGCATTTGAAGGAAGCAGCTTGATACTGAAGAAAAAACAGTTATCTACCTTTTTCTAACTACTGTTCTTCAGGATGTGTTGCTCATGTCCATTCCATTGTAGGTATGTGTGCACCCACGTGCATGGTTTTCAGAGATTTTTGCCTTAGCGATATCTGTGGGGCTGGCTGTGGCACCCTCTGGAGTCCCATGCTCACGCTGTGGTACATCCGGCACCGCCGGCCCTACGCCCTCTCAGAAGGGAGAGTAATGGAATGGACATGAGCAACACATCTCGAAGAACAACAGTTGGAAAAAGGTAGGTAACCATTTTTCTTCTTCGAGTTCTTGCTCATGTCAATTTTATTGCAGATGACTCATAAGCAGAATCCCTGGAGATGGGCTTGGAGTTTACAGTCTTGCAGATTGGAGCACTGATCTGCCAAAAGCAGCATCGTCTTGAGCTTGCTGGGTCAGTGCATAGTGTGAAGCGAATGTATGGATCGACGACCAAGTTACGACCTGACAAATTTCTTGGATCAGCACTTGAGCGAGGAAGGCTGCCAATCACACCTGTGCCCTAGTGGAGTGAGCCGTCACAATCACAGGCAGGGACACCTTTGCGAGCTCATAACAGTAGCTGGAATCCAGGATGAGATTCTCTGGGTAGACACTGGGCAATCCTTCATCCTGTCTGTGACAGCAACAAACAACTGCACAGACTTATGGAATGCTTTGTTCTACCTACGTAGAAGGCCAGTGCTCGTCTGATGTCCAAGGTATGCAACCTGCCTTCCTCATCCATTGCATGAAGCTTTGGACAAAGGACTGATAATAATATATCTTGAGAAGTATGGAACTGGGAGACAACCTTGAGCAGAAAGGCTGGATGTAGATGCAGCTGGACCTTGTCCTTATAGAAGATCGTATAAGGTGGTTCTGACATGAACACCCTGATCTCGGATACCCTACGGGCTGAAGTTATAGTGACTAAGAAGGTGACCTCCCATGATAGAAGCAGGAGGGAGCAGGAAGGCAAGGGCTCAAAGTGGGGCCCCATGAGTCTTGATAGCACAAGATTCAGGTCCCAAGAGGGAACCGAATTCTGGATATATGGGTAAAGGTGCTCCAGACCTTTCAGGAACTGCGCCATCTTGGGATAGGCGAAGGTCGACCTGCCTTGAAACGGAGGGTGGAACGCCAAAATGGCCACGAGGTATACCTTAACCAAAGAGAATGACAGGCCCTGGAGCTTAAGGTGCAGCAAATAGTCCGGGATGTCTTGCAGTGGGGCCTCTTCTGCACGAATGAGATGATCTGAGGCCCAACACGTGAACCACTTCCACTTTGCCACATAAGTAGCCCTAGTGAAGGTTTTCCTGCTGCCCAACAGGACCTGCTGGACACCAGTGGAACACTACCACTTGTCCCCACTTAGCCACACAGTAGCCAAGCTGTCAAGTGTAGTGCTGCCAGGTTCAGGTGCTGCAGATTGCTGTGGTCCTGGGATGGCAGATCCAGCTGAAGAGGTAACTGAATTGGGGTGGTTGCCAAAAGACTCAGCAGCGTACTGAACCAGTATTGACAAGGCCACTCTGGGGCTATGAGAATGACCGTTGCTTTGTATTGCTTCACCTTTAGTGGGACCTTGTGGATTACTGGCAGAGATGCGAAGGAGTACATAGCACTCCTGACCATGGAATCAGGAAGGCATCTGACAGGGAGTCCTTGTCCCTGCTCTGCAGAGAACAGAACATGGGGCACTTTCTGTTCTGCCTGGACGCAAACAGGTCCACATGGGGAGTCCTGCACCTGTGGAAGATTAGGCTGACCACCTCCAGATGGAGCGACCATTCGTGGCGAGACAAGAAAGTCCTGCTGAGGTGATCTGTCAGGATGTTCTTGGTACCGGGCAGATGGGTGGCTACCAGATGAATGGCATGCCGCACACAAAAACCCCAGAGGCTGAGTGCTTCCTGACAAAGAGCCAAAGACCTGGTGCTGCCCTGCCTGTTGATGTAATATATCGCGGTAGTATTGTCCATCAGGACCGGCACCACCTTGCCTTTCCAGTGGGGCAAGAAAGCTTGGTAGGCCAGGTGTACTGCTCTGAGTTCCCTGACCTTGATGTGAAGGGCTAGTTTGTTTTGTAGCCAGAGGCCTTAGCTACTGAGCTCTCCCAGTGGGCTCCCCAGCCCAGATCCAATGCATCTGAGACAAGGATCAGCACCAGAGATGGATCGTGAAGGGAACTCCTTGCAGCACGGACTTGGGGTCCCATCACAAGTTGAGACAAGAGGACGTCGCTCAGCACCGTGACCACTCAGTCCAGGGGATGCCTGCTGGAGATGCAGATCAAGGCCAGCCATGCTTGTAGAGGTCTCAGATGAACGCATGGCTGACCACATACATGCATGGGCCGTGATGAGCGGGAGGATCTTTATGTGGGAGATCAAGCCCATCATGGCCTGAAAATGAGCTTATGGAAGGAAGGCCCTGGTTTGCATGGAGTTGAGAACCGTTCCAATGAACTCTGTGTGTTGGACTTTTCTGTGTTTATTAATAGGTCTTGGTCGCTGTATGTGGCCACCAGATCGAGGCCCTTTTAGAACTTGCTCCAGAGACCTGCCCTTGATGAGCCAGTCACTGAGATACAGAAAGCTCTGGACATCTTGTTGCCTTAGGTAAGCCACTACTAGCACCACGCATTTCATGAACACCGTGGGGGCAAAGGATAGGCCAAAGGGTAGTGCCATGAACTCTAAGCGGCGGCTGGCCACTATGAAACTTAGGAAACACCTGTGTTCTGGGAGTACGGAAACATGAAAGTAAGCATCCTTTAATTTGAGAGTGGCATACCAGTCCCCTGGATGCAGGGAAGGTGTCATAAACAGATAAGAAAAGTTAATAGCACAGAAGTACTTTATATCTCTTTGACTGTAAAGGGTTAACAAGTTCAGTAAGCCTGGCTGTCACCTGACCAGAGGACCAATCAGGAGACAGGATACTTTCAAATCTTGAGGGAGGGAAGTTTCTGTGTGTGTTGTTAGAATTGGTTGTGTATCACTCGGGCCAAGAGGATGATTGTGACCAGTTCCTCCAACTCCCTGATACAGGCCTATATAAGTTCAAAATAGTGAGTACTAGATAGATAAAAAGCGAGTTAGGACTATGTTTGTTTTCTTTATTGCAAATGGCCGTTTGGCTGGAAGGAGTTTTAATTGTGTATTTGCTGAAAGGACTTTTAATTTGTATTGAAGAGACTGGAGGGATTCCAGTGCCGAATAGCTAAAAAACCCTGGGTACCTAATCCATTTAAATTTACAAAGATACATTTTTACTGTTTTTCTCTCTTTATTAAAAGTATCTTGTTTAAAGAACCTGATTGTTTTTTTATTCTGGTGAGACCCCAGGAGGACACGGTCTGGATTCAATAGAATTGGTGGAAGAAAGGAGGGAAGGGAGAGAAAGGCTAATTTCTTCTCGTGTCAGGATTACTGTCTCTACTCAGGGAGAGTCCTGGGAGGGGAGAGAGAAGGAGGGGGAAGGTGTAGTTTCCCTCTCTGTTTTGTGATTCAAGGAGATTGATCACACGTGATCTCCAGGAAACACCAGGGAGGGCAAAGCCTAGGGAGAAGGCAACGGTTGGGAAAAGGGTTTCTTTCCTTGTTAAGATCCAGAGGGTCTGGGTCTTGGAGTCCCCCGGAAAAGGTTTGGGGGGGACCAGAGTGTACCAGCACTGAGAATTTCCTGGTTGGTGGCAGCGCTACAGGTTCTAAGCTGGTAATTAAGCTTAGAGGAATTCATGCTGGTACCCCATCTTTTGGACGCTAAGGTTCAGAGTGGGGAATTGTACCATGACAAGGAATGATAGAGGCCAGGGAGACCATGCAGAACTTCAACTTTTTGAGAGACTTGTCGAGGCCATGCAGGTCCAGAATGGGTCTGAGGCCCCCTTTGGCCTTCAGAATTAGCAGGAGTAGAATCCTCTTTCTTCCATGTCCCAAGGAACCTCCCCCACAGCCCCCAAGCCCAGGAGCTTCTCAACCTTCTGCATGAGGAGTTGCTCATGAAAAGGGTCCCTGAAGAGGGATGGGAGGTGAGGGTGGTTAGGAGAGGTGGCCAAAAATTGCAGGGTATAGCCTTGAGCCACTAAGTCCTGGACCCAGCGGTCTGATGTAACCCATGATCATGCCAACCGTTAGGGGAAAGGCAGTTGAGGTAGAGGCAGAAAGGATCCGGGCAGTTGGCTGATGTGTCACTCCCAAGTGCACCCTCAAAATGAGCGCTTCTGGCCACCCTGGTGTTTCGCTGGGGGAGGCTGCACAGGAGATCAGGATGACGAAGGGCTAAACCTGATGTCTATTTTCCTTGCAGGCCCTTGTCAAGGCTGCCTCTGCTGAGGTGGTGGAGGCGGCCAGAACGGCTGTCTCGATGCCTGAGGAGTGTGTATCTCCAGAGAATGGAAGGTTGCCTGCGTGTGTTTTAGGCCGTGCAGTCACACATCCCTTTGGTCGGAAAAAAAGCTAACACCGTCAAATGGGAGGTCCTGAATAGAGGTCTGCATCTCCTGGGACAGTCCAGCAGTCTGGAGCCAGGAAATGTGCTGCATGACCACTGCCATGGCGACCATTTGGGCAGCTGCATTGCCCACATCCCAGGCCACTTGGAGGCAGCACCGAGCCTCCTGAAACATGGAGTCGTTGAACTTGAGGAGAGAGTCCCACAAGTTAAAGTTATAGTGACCCAAGAGGACCTGGTGGTTCGCCACCCAAAACTGGAGGCTGGCCATAGAATAAATCTTGCAACCAAACAAATCCAGACTCTTGGCCTCCTTATTCTTAGGGGTAGTACTGGTGGGCCCCTGTTTATCCATCTTGTTTGCCATCAATACGATCAATGGTCCTGATATATAAGTACTCCAACACTTACACAGGAACAAAGTACTTCTTTTCTGCCCTCTTGGAAGTAGGTGGGATGGAGGATAGGGTTTGCCAGATGGTCTTGCCAATGTTTAGTCCTCGTGCACCAGGAATGTGATGAGGGCTGGGGTGGACACTGACAGCACCTAAAACAATGTGTCCATCTGCTCCTCCATCTCCTACGCCTGGCAATTGGTCCTGCTTTGAGCAGGGGGTTGGACTAGATGACTTCCTAAAGTCCCTTCCAACCCTGATATTCTATGATTCTATGATTGTTTTATGTGCTGTCAGTGTGCACCCCAGCCCTCATCACACTCCCAGTGCAAGACTATCTGGCAAACACAGAGACCAGGGCATGCTCTGCCTGGGGCAAAGTCCCGGCCAGGACACTATCTAATTAAACACTTAACAGTTACTTAACAACTAACAAATGATTAAACTATTTACAGCTAGAAGCACAAGGCTAAGATAGGAGAGAAAACTGCTGACCTCTTGCTTTGCAAGAGACAGAGGCACTCTGACTGACCATCACTGGTGGTAAGAAGGAACTGAGAGGAAATAGGGCCAGCGGCGCCTGATATACTGCGGCATGAGCATGGCAGCAGTTATATGGCACCACAGTCAACCCTATGAATACTGCTAAGGCAAAAGTCTCTGATGATCACACACCTTTGCATGCACACATGTACAATGGAATCGACATGCGCAAGATCTCAAAGAAGATGAATCAGAACTATTTGATTAAATGAAGTGGATGATTCTTATCAAAGAGGCAAACAGGCACTGTTATTCATATTTCATCAGCAGCACTCAAATCCTCTGAAAACTTAATACAATAGTAATCAAAATGAACTTGAAATATTAGGCAGGAGGTCTAATTTCAAATAAAAAATGTCTTATTACTGGTCAATTATATTTTGTTGGTAGCATTATAATTAAGGCTACGATTTTAGCCTGGGTATTTTTATTAAAAATCACATGCAGAATGTGAGCAATAAACAATAAATCACGTGTTTATCTAAGATGAAGCCGGAGCTCTGCCGGCCGGCGCTAACATCAAAGCTCTATCGCCCAAGGCTAAATTACTGGAATTTTCAAGAAGTCATGGAATCCATGATCTCTAAGACAGATTTGTAGCCTTAATTATAATTGCTAAGGTATTTTGTCTTACATACTTTCTGATGGTTTGTGGATGAATTTACATTTATAACATGGCAGCAGTTATATGGCAGACAGTTCCTGAACAATGGATTAATTAAAAAAAACCTAATTTTGCAAAAGTTTTCATTTTCTTATTATTAGAGGCAGTTGCAACCATTGGAAACATAGGGTGAAATTTTCATGATCACTCACTGTTGACCTAAATGTGCTCCTATGAACCTAATTGCTTCTGAAAATCCAACCTATAGTGTAAACTGTACAGTAGGTCTAGTTGCATAATGAAAAGTTCATTACATTGGTGTGAAGAACACGGAAAATATCTGTATTAGTTTTAGGAATATTATGTGTACCTCTGTTGGTTTGATAGCCATTGGATTGCTTGCTAAAATATAAGTATGGATTAAAGTTTTAGGTGGCTTGAGTCTGTAGGAACCAAAGTCAATGGCTTTAGATAACTCCAATCACCAATGTTTAACTAACAATACAGGTTTTAAGGTCTTTTCCCCAAGTGGGAAATAAGCACACTCTAGCTTAGGACAGGGTCAAGGCCTACAAGTGGGAAACCTTAAACAAAGAACTTGGAAACTAATGCACAGATGGGGAGAGACAGGTTTTGCAGAGAAGCAGACTTTAACCCAGTCTCCAGAAAAGCAAGCCACCAGGGATAAGTCTGGCCTAACTAAGTCTTCAAGCTTTAGTTAAGACTAATATACATGTAGGTCTTTTTGTTGTTTTAACACATTTCTCTCTGCTTCCTGTGTTTCTCTGGATAAATAAATAATACTTTATTTTGAAGGTCACTGTTGTATCAACCAGGCAAGGTACTAACAAACTTCAACAGGACTTTATTCTTAAAGTGGAAACTTCTTCACCAAGCTGCTGCTGCACCCTTTGTAACTCTCAGTCTGGCCCCTCAACTCCTCCCTCTTCCTTCCTGTTTCCTGTCCTTTCAGACTCCTAACAGCCAGTGCTCCCAGTTCTAATAATTACAAGCAACATCTAAAACACCACAGTCACAGAATTTTCATATTGCAAACAGCTCCCAAAAAGGGAAATCTAGAGTAACTGCCAAACCCTGCAGGACCTGCTGAGGAAACGTGGCTAGTAAATGGGATGCCGTAGAGCTCAGAGAACAAGTCTAAAAGTGGGGAGGCTCACAGGATTCCACTATGACAGAAGGGAAGGCACAGGGCCTATCACTTGAAAGAGTACCTATGGAGAAACTGAGTGAAGGGCAAAGGTATAGCTAATCCTGAATCATAACAGGTGGTCACTGTCATATTCTCTCTGATAGTCCACATATAAACTGATGTGAGCTGAACAGCATTCAATGCACCATGCATTTACTGCCACAATAGAAATTATGTTTTGTGTTCTATGTTCTGTCTTGTGGTGTTTGTCTCATGGCCAGAATTATTGTGTTTAGTGTTTTCATGGGATGGCCTGGTTTGGAATCAGGAAAAGGGGTTGGATTGAAATGCAGATGCTGGTTTTGTTCAACTTGGAATACAAATATCAGAAGGGTAGCCGTGTTAGTCTGAATTTGTAAAAGCAGCAGAGAATCCTGTGGCACCTTATAGACTAACAGACGTTTTGATCATGAGCTTTCGTGGGTGAATACCCACTTCGTCAGATGAATGTAGTGGAAATTTCCAGGGGCAGGTATATATATGCTAGCAAGCAAGCTAGAGATAACGAGGTTAGTTCAATCAGGGAGGAGTTATGTACCTGTTCTAGCAGTTTTAATTGGTGTATGAAGAAGAAGGAGGAAAAACGGTTCTGTAGTTGGTGGTTGCAAGCCCATTCAGCTAGTCCTGTTTGTTCAACCCTGAGGGCGGTGATGGATAGCTGGAGGCATAAGCGTAGGCATATCAAACATGTCCCACAACACAGATGGCATACAAGCTGTCAAGGCATATCCCTGACTCTGGGAGAATAATTCCTATCCACATATTTCTCAACAGGCTTCCAGCCCCATCCATCAACCTCAGCTGGACCAAGTCTACACGGGAGTCCAGCTTTCTTATTTCAATATAAATAATCTAGACACCTATGGTGCAAATAAGTGATGGTCACATTTAACACCACCCTATATACGAAAATCCTATAACCGACCGCTATGCTACCTTGCATAGCCTCCCAGTCCAACCCGGGCACATCACTAGTCGGAGTTCCATTGTCTCAGCCAAGTACTCGAGGTACAATCTGGATCTGCCTAGACCGCTCTTCAGACAGAGACTCAACACCTGATTACAAATCTCCACCAAGCAATTCTCAAAACCTACGATACCGCGCACGATGGAAAAGAAACAGATTTCAACAGAGCCGACTGTACCAGAAGCCCTCCTACTGCAAGACTACCCAAGGGAATAGAAACCAACAGGATACTTGTCCACTTTGTACCTATGAGTCAGCTATTACAGCCCCCACTAAAACCCGTCCAACGCAATCATCAGGGATCTACTATCCCATTCTGGCAATGATTCCCTATCTGACTCTGGTTCAAGTGGCCTTGGGTGGCAGATTTCCAATCGCTTGCCTACAGACAACCCTGAAACGTATTCTCTCAGCAAACTGCACACCGTGCACCATAGTTAAGCTTCTAGCTCAGAACCCAGATCCTGATTGCCATTAGCATAATCCCTGATGCCAACTTCTGCCCACATATCTATCATCCTTTTTGGCGACATGTTTTTTAGACTTCTTTTATCACCGACCTTTATACCAATCCAGGCCACAGCCACACCGTTCATTCACGTTTCTGCACGTCCAGCCAATAATGTAGCACAGTCAATTCCAGCCAATTTGCTCTGCCTCTTCTATGTCATCGTGGTGTCGAACTGGACAGTCCTACGGAAAGATGATAAAATGTGAACGCAAAATCAGTATATTGATGGAATGGCCGAATATACAAAAACTGTAGGAGAGCTTACTTTCAACGCTTCCCTGTGGCTCACACTATAGCAGTATCGCTAGGTGCCTAGCTTGCAACAAAAAGAAAACGTCCATGGACTAGACTTCCAAAGAGAACTGCTGAGTCTTCTAAATTTTCAGTTTTTCTTGCAATTTGACACATCAGCTGAGTATTTCAGTGGTTATATCATTAAACTTGAAGGCTTGTGCCAAGCTTACAGAACCAGTTTCTCTTCTCTCCTTTGCTTTTCACACCTCAACTGCTAGAACAGGGCCTCATCCTCCCTGATTGAACTAACCTCGTTATCTCTAGCTTGCTTGCTAGCGTATATATACCTGCCCCTGGAAATTTCCACTACATTCATCTGACAAAGTGGGTATTCACCCACGAAAGCTCATGATCCAAAACGTCTGTTAGTCTGCTTGGAATACAAAGTGTCTATTTTATGTACTAAGTATAATGTAGTGTGCTTTATAATTAAAATTGTACAACAACCCCACCATATTATTGCTATAAAAATGTTATTGCTTGTATTGTTATTAGTTAGCTTAGAATTATGTTGTTGTTGTAAAAAAACATAATACCTTTCATGTCCATGCTAATCATGCATTGTCATTACATCCAATCAAAACCCCTAAGGTCACCTACAAACACAAGGTTATTTACCAGGAAGGGCAGGATGCTTTCAGCATCCCAAACATGTTGAATCAATTCACCCCTGAGTAATCAGAATCTAGCTTTCAAATTTCACCCCAAAAATGGCACTTTTAACATCACAATACCTCTGAGCACCACACTGACGCATTAGTTGAGTACTGACTCAGAGGGAAGAATACCACACAGGCAGACAGAAAAATCAACATCTTGAGGTTGCTGACTTTTCTTTGGAGGTTTCTCATACATGTATAAGGGCAGGCAAAATAAGTAAAAAGCTAGAGCAGGTTGAAACTTTCTAGTGAAAGAAGTCAATATTGACAAAACTTTATTTTGAAAAAAAAAAATGAAAAAAAGGGGAAAGGTTCATAAAGCTGGAGTGGAACATTTTGACTTTATCAGAACAACATATATTGATGTTTCATCTCAAAATGACTTTTCATTTAGAAATGTATTTAAATTTATATTATATTGTAAATTTTATATTCTAAATTATAGAATAAGGTCAAAATTGGAATGAACCATTTAAATTTTATGAAAGCAGAATGTTTTGACTGACCTGAAATGATATTTTCCCCCAAAATTTAGTTTTGTAGGAAATTTCAAACTTTTTTGTTTTTGTTCCAATTTGAAATGTTGGAATTCCCCATAGAATAGAAATTCTGAGTTTTGACCATCTTTAAAGAAATATACAGCCACAGGCACCTAGACAAAGCAAAGCTTGAGATTAACATTTTCAGGAATAATTAGGAATCTTAATAGAAATTACCTGAATTTCAAACTACCACCAGCTATCAAATGGAACAAACTTTCACTTAAGTCAATAGGAGCTACAGGCTTTGAAAATGAGGCCATATCTACTGTGACAGACCCAGAGCAGTGGGGTACAGGAGTCTGGTAGAGGGCAAATATACTGGTCACTAGGTGAGTAGTTTTCTGTTCCCTGAGTGACCAGAGCAGAGACTGCACTAGAGTAATCAGGAACATGCTAGAACCAATTAAGGCAGACAGGCTGATTAGAACACCTGCAGCCAATCAAGGCAGGCTAATCAGGGCATCTGGGTTTAAAAAGGAGATCACTCCAGTCAGGCGGGGGGGAGCCAGAGGAGAGGAAGTGTGTGTGAGGAGCTGGGAGCAAGAGGCGCAAGGAGCTGAGAGTGAGAGGGTTGTGCTGCTGGATTGGTACTAAGGAGTTACAAGCGTTTATCAGACACCAAGAGGAGGTCCTGTGGTGAGATATATGAATGGGTGTTTGGAGAAAAGGCCATGGGGAAGTTGCCTCATGATGTGGAGTTTTGTAGTCTTGTCCATGCAGCTGTTACATGTGAGGCAGACTAACAGTACAGTGCTATGCAATTCACAGGGCCCTCTGGGCTGGACCCGGAGTAGGATGGCTGGGCACGGGTTCCCACTATTATACCATCCCACTCTGATGCATACTTACAGGAGAAGTTTGTCCATTGAACTTGGGGCGTAGATCTTACTGAGGTAGCAAATCTGCCCAAATAAGCGCCAGGACCTCATTCCAAAAGGGTAGGATGTGAGTGAGCTTTGTCACAACTGGTGTTAATAGCATGGGATTTGGTGTGCATTAGGTACAGCCAACGTGTCGGAAAGATAGGAGGTGGTGATTTTTTTTTAAAAAAAAAAAAGGATGAGATTTCTTTTTTTTTTTCCCCACCACATTGGTAATGACTTAGATGCAGGCATTTGAATATCATAGCTATCTATGCAAGCTTCCAGCAGGAAGGCTACCCGTGTCAGGCAGCCGTCCTCATAGTCAGGAGTGTCAGTGGGCGGTCTTGCAGCAAAAGAAATTATATTGGCTGCTGAGTGACCAGGCTTCTACAAGACTGAGTCATATTGTATACGGAAACTGTGCAAACCAGTATATAAGACCTTTTAACAGAGGCTGAAACCGTGCCACGATCGGACGCAGATCTAAATACGGGCAGCCACTGGGCTGCAGAATAATCGAATGTGGGAGGATGATGTATGTAGGCATACCTTCTGGTCTTTGATGAGTGACAGTCCCATATCAGGTAGGCCTGGCCTTGGAGAATCTATGTGGTATTGTGCATCCTTGACCCTATATCTTTCTGTGGGGAGGCCCAGAAGGCCTACCTAATGATTCTGCCTGAAGAGGCTGCAGGCAGGACTAATACCCTCAACTGAAGCAAGAAATTTCCTGGCCAGTTATCTGAGGTAATTCAACTGCTAGTGTTGGGCCCCCATGTCGGTATCTACGAAATGGAGTGTACCGTCGGAAAATAAATAACCTTCCGCGGTTCCCATAATTTGTAATGACCTCATTCCATCTCGTTCATGAAAGTGGATTACGAATGGAAATCCCTGGAGTCTGGAAGATAACTTAAGAGGTTCTTGGGTCATGCACCAATACATTGATGGGGGCTAATCCGCCAGTTAACCTTCATATGCTTGGGTATAGTCCAGAACGAACCCTCCACCTATTGATGATGTGTTGTCGCACTTGGTAGTAGAGGTGAAGGAGCTAGGCGAGGGAAGCTGACCCGACATTTCAGTTAAAGGTAAAGAGGTTCTCCTCAGGTTAAACTAGTCAGCACCAAGCTTAGAGCTCGGGTCACTGGGCAACCAGGTAGATCACTTATAGTGGGAAAGAGAGGGGCTGAAGGCCCACGCAAGATAAGGCCACAAAGAGTTCAATGTAGGCAACTGGAGGGAGGATTAGAGTTGATCGTAGGATGTTAGACTGCAAGACAAGAGAACCTATTGGAATGCCTTATAGGCCTCCATTACAGTGATTATGCCTGCGGGGAGTGGGGACATATAGCATGCACCAGTGTTCCCAAACGCTGAAGGAGCCGATGCATTGTTGTAACCTGGGAAACTGGGTCAGACCCATGCATCCCTAATATCCACCTTTGTGATGGGTCTCACCTAATCCCATATATGTACATCCAGATACCAGTAAATAGCTATGGGGTAAGATTGACCATATGCACTGATTGATTTCGGAGGAGTGCTCATCACTGGCTTAGTACTCTAGGGAAGCTCATGAAGTGTAAGTCAGTTCTGCTGCAGGCTAAGGGTGACAGGGATAACATGTGCTATCCTCATGGGACAGTTGAGTTATGTTACCTTCCACTATCGGTAAGTAATCGAGATTCAGGGGAAACACTACTTGAGTGTATCTGCAGATGTGTAGTTCCGTAAACTCCATACCCGGTTCTCATAGGAGGAGACTTCCCAGGTTTGGAGACTTACCTCCCAGTAGGTTAGGATTGAGAAAGAGGGGTAAATATCTCCTGATTAGTTAGTTGAGGCATAACCACATGTAGATACTGTCAACTCGCCTTGCAAGTCTTTCTCTTGTAAGATATTCCAGATTTATTTTTTCCATTCCTAGACAGGTTTGCAGAAAGTCAAAAAGGTGAAAGGAGGGCAGCTAAGTGCCCATTGGGGAACTCCGATATTATCTGACGACAAAGCCAGTATTAGGGTTTCGCTCTCGTAGGTTTAAGGCGGACCCTGAGCAGCTGAAAATTAGAGGCCACCCTATGAGGGAGAAGACACCCGAGTCCTGACCTCCACCCAATACACTTTCTGAACCCAATATGAGGTCAACAAGAGATCTGGGTCCCCTAGATTTTCTTGAGATCAGATTAGTCCCGGAAGAGGAAAATTTTGGATGGGACGCCAAAGGTATTGACAACAATTAAAGAGGTGACTGGTAAATAGATGGGTCCCTGTTGGAAGGGAATAATCGTCCAGGGTTCAGAGATACCTCTATTTCCATTTGTGGAAGATAGATATACTATCTCATTACCGGTTTGCACTTCAGTACAGTGGGGTTAGATTAGGTATCTAGCAGATATTAGTACCTCATCTTTTTTCTCTTAGAAACACCAAGAACACTGTATTTAAGTATTTGTGCTCACAGTCATTCTTTTTGGGGGGCATATGTTGGGGGTAGAGAAAGACCCTGCACATAGTCCACGATGGTTATTCCTGGCCCGGCATACATCGTGAAGTGCGGAGGTAACTGTGCGTCCTGCCCGTGATGTCAGCATGCACAGTCCCCGTCCCCCACCTAAGGGCACCTTTAGTACTCCCTTACCGCATCAATAGATATAGTGAATAGTCAAAATGGACCTAGTGGGACCCCTGAGAGAGACAGCTCGGGCCACCAATATATCAACTTGTTTTGTTTTGGACTATGCTACTCGCTAATCTCAGAAGCCATCCCCCTGCGGAACACTAGCCTCTAAAATGATAGCCAAAGAGCTGGTGGGGGATCTTTGCCCGAGTAGGGCTAACCAAAAGAGATATTAATCAAGACCAAACGGATACTCCATTTATGTCAAAGATAATGAAGGACGTCTGTATGTGCTGGCTCCATTATAACATAACCTGAGAAATTCAGTCTATCATCCACAGACTATGGGTTGGATAGACCAGGTTTAACCGAATCCCTCAAGGCTATGATAAGGAAGGTGGTAAAGTCGGGAATGAAGAAGGAATTGGGACACATCACTACTGCCCTATCCTTATGTTCGCTATCCCAGAAGGTACCTTCAGGCTCGATGGGTTTTCCTGATTCAAATTTATTATATATCAGGCGTCACCCTCGTGGCATACTAGATATATTGCAAAGTAGATATGGGAAGAGGAACGCCCAATGAGGGAGAAAATATTAATAGATGACATGTATTACAGAATTGCGAAGACCGAGGATAGCCCGGGTCCACCCGCTATTGGTATACGGGGAAATCATTTGAAATAGGCACAGGAAGGCCCAGAGAACCCAATTACAATCGCCATGGGTGGCAAAGGTCCGATCAGTTCCAACCAGGGATACGGTGATGGTGTTTGGTACGCATAGCAAGAAGGCAAGCTTCTGGCCCGGATTCTGGCCCAATGGCAGGGGCCTTCTATGAGTGGTTGCTGAACGTAGGAAAGTAAACCTACAAGGAAGCGGCAGCCAGGCAAGACGCTTTGATATAACTAAAGAACAGATTTATCACATCAACCTTCTGAAACCCTGGCATGCACAAGAGGCATGCATAAGTGTCCAAAAAGACCTAACCCAGGAAAACAAGCCTTCCAAACAGGTGAGAGTGTCTCCCGATTTAACACCAGACCAGAAGAATGAGGTGTCTGAGATGATCTTCTGGAACCAAGATGTGTTCTCGACAAAACCGGGTCGAACAACCGAGATATCTCACCACATCGTCATGAACCCTGGGGCCAGAATAACAATGAGGACCTATTGGGTGCCAGCGGCCAAAAGGGAGGAAATAAAAGCAGAAGTAAAAAAAATGCTGGAATTAGGGATCATTGAAGAATCCCACAGTCAGTGGTCCAGCCCAATCGTGCTGGTGCCCAAACCTGATGGCACCACAAGGTTTTGCAATGACTTCCGGCGACTAAACGAAGTATCCCAGTTCAACGCATACCCCATACCTCACATAGATGAGCTAATGGACCGTCTGGGGAATGCCCAGTACTTGACTACCCTAGACTTGACAAAGGGGTACTGGCAGATTCCCCTTGCAGAAGATGCAAAGGAAAAGACTGCGTTCTCTACACCAGAGGATCTTTTTCAATATACTGTCTTCCCTTTTGGACTACATGGGGCCCCAGCTACTTTCCAGCGCCTCATGGACAAGCTATTATGCCTGCATAACAGTTATGCTGCTGCCTACTTGGACGATGTGGTCATTCATACCCCAGATTGGGAAATCCACCTACAGAAGGTGGAGGCAGTCCTTGATACCTTCAGCCAAGTGCGCTGTAGGGTTTACAGAAGCCAAATATCTTGGCTACATTGTGGGAAAAGGTCTGGTAAAACCCCAAGTGAACAAGTTGGACGCCATCCAAAATTGGCCCCGACCACGTTGCAAGAAACAAGTCCGGGCATTCCTAGGTGTAGCGGGGTATTACCAACGATTTATCCCCCACTTTGCCACAAGGGCAAGTCCCCCTGACAGACCTAGTGAAAGCCCGTGGACCTGATCTGGTGAGATGGTCTGATGCAGCAGAGGAAGCATTACAGACCTGCGGACTACCCTCTGCAGTAACCCTGTACTGATAGCCCCTGATTTCTCCAAGGAATTTATCCTGCAGACAGATGCATCGGAAGTAGGGTTGGGGGCTGTTCTATCACAGATGGTCGGGGAGGAGGAACACCGAATTCTCTACCTCAGTAGGAAACTCCTTCCGAGGGAAAAAAATATGCAGTGGTGGAGAGAGAGCATGCCTTGCTGTAAAATGGGCCATGGAAGCATTGCACTACTACTTGCTCAGGTGCAGATTTGTCCTCGTGACCAACCATGCCCCTCTTCAATGGATGCAGCGGAACAAGGAGAAGAACACAAGGGTGACCAGGTGGTTCTTATCCCTCCAACCTTTCGTGCAACACAAGGCAGGAAGCCATGGTTAAGCGATGGTTTGTCCACATTTGCAAGCTGTCTGGGCATCTCAAAGCTGCCCACCCTTGGTGTTGAGAGGCGGGAAGGATATGTGATAGACCAGGACAGTGGTACAGGAGTCGGTAGAGGCAAATATTACTGCGTCAGGTGAGTAGTTTTGTGTTCCCTGAGTGACCAGAGCAGGAGCGCTACTAGAGTACATCAGGAACCTGCTAGAACCAATTAAGACAGAGAGGCTGATTAGATCACCTGCAGCCAATCAAGGCAGGCTAATCAGGGCATCTGGGTTTAAAAAGGAGCTCACTCCAGTCAGGTGAGGAAGAGCCAGAGGAGAGGAAGTGCGTGTGAGGAGCTGGGAGCAAGAGGCACAAGGAGCTGAGAGTGAGAGGGTGTGCTGCTGGAGGACTAAGGAGTACAAGCGTTATCAGACACCAGGAGGAAGGTCCTGTGGTGAGGATAAAGAAGGTGTTTGGAGGAGGCCATGGGGAAGTAGCCCAGAGAGTTGTAGTTGTCATGCAGGTGTTACAAAAGGCACTATAGACATCTGCAATCCACAGGGCCCTGGGCTGGAACTCGGAGTAGAGGGCGGGCCCGGGTTCCCCCTAAACCTTCCAACTCCTGATCAGACACAGGAGAAGTTGACCCAGACTGTAGGGAAGATCACTGAGGTGAGCAAATCTGCCAAATAAGTGCAGGACCCACCAGGGTAGAGGAGGAACTTTGTCACACTACGTATGAGACTACTTACTGGTTTAGGCACCTAACAGTAGGCAACTAAGCTTGAAAATATTGGCCTTCCTTTATCATTACCCTGATGTTAATTTGCATTTGTCACACTGTTTCCATGTCTAGTGAACAAAAAGCCAAAGACTTCTATTATTGGAATATTGCCTAAGACATGCTAGGATTAGACCTTCTGCTCAAATTCTGAAACGGCTGTTTTATTTATCATTACCTTTATAAATTGTTGCTCAGCTGTGACACCTACTAACATAACACACTGAAGTATTTAATACTGACACCACAGCTGGCCTGATTAGTCAACACACTATGTATCTGATTAAAAAACTGACCATATTTATGAGTTTAAGGTCCAACTGAGAATTACAAGCTCACACAGAAGCTGTGATTTTCTTCTGAACCTTGGGTGATATCACTGAAAACCAGGTTCAAAGAGAACCAGAGGATCTAAGGATCAGGGAGATGTGAGCATATATTTTAATAAATCACTAGGCCAGCCTTGTTATAATAAATGTGGCTTTAACGTATGTGTTTATTTTGCTGAGCGTATCATTTGCTTTGGGGGTTTCCTGTGATACAGAACTATTATGTAGGATATCATGTTAAGAAGACAATGTTTAACAGACATCACACCATGTTGCTTAAACAAGATTAGTGAACTTTTATAAGTTTTTTTTTCTGATGTACAGATCAGCTGAAACTAACAGGAATGGATTTATTGTCCCTGGGAGGATTTCAGTTTAATAGATTTATGGTGCTCTAGTAAATGCCTTCCCCTTTTGGGAAATGATGAAAACAGTCTTATTATGATCATATGAATCAGTAAGCTTATTTCTTATGATAGCTAATGAAACTCTATTACAATGCTAGGTTATTGACCTGTACATGTGATACGTGTCAATTACTGTATCTAAGGCATACAAATACATCTGGCAAAAGAAAAGGTCTTGTGAGCATCTATCGTCTTTTTTAATGTCTAGAAAGAATGATTTCAGTGCAAACTGCCAGTCACAGTAAAATACACCTGTACAAAAATCAAGAACCAATCCAAAACATTACACTATTTATTAAGCCAACTTTATAAATAGCTTTCAAAAGGAAATACAAGATTAAAACAACAAGACCAATATTCAGAAATGAAAGGAACAAAGTATCAAATCGTGCAAGGAGTAATGATGAAGCACAGGAGAAGGATCAATGAATAAAGAGCTCATGGTATATTTCCCTGGAGAACACAAGAAATCAATGGACTAGTGTAGGAACAGAGTTTTGATTAGTTCCTGAATTTCTACCCTCTGTCAAGGAGATTTTTTTCCTCTGTCATATGATTCCACATAAATAGAGCTGCTGCTGCACTTACTGTAGTTGCCTCCACTTAGAGTTTCAGGAAGTGCAGCAGCTCCTTCCTCCTCATCTCAGAGATAAAAGATAATGGGAGTCAAACATAAGTAGTGAGTCATGGCTCTGTGATCAAAAAGACTCACTGAGAGAATAAAAACCGCACAACTGGAAGAGAAAAAAAATATAAATGGAGTGGGAATTCACAGATGATGCAGAGTCACCACCCCTCTTTCTGCACCTGGTGTAGTGGACGTTCCTTTGGAGAAAGAAGTGTGAATAAAATTTTGCTTCCCTACAATAATCTCTGGTGCCATAAGCAACTGGGCACAATTTAGAACAGTCCTTTTCTGCCATCAGGATTGAGGGAATGCAAAGATTACATAGAACAACTTTGATTTCTTCTCTCCCATGTTGAGTGCAGCTTAGATGAACCAAAGAATCTGTATCAATTACTTTTCATTGCTACAACATTAGCACAATACACCTAATGGAACAACTTGAGAACAATACTTTTGTTCACACCTTGCTTAAAGTGTGAATGTGCTATAGTGCCGGACTCACATTGAGCAGAGTCCACCTGTTTCACTAAAAACTAGTTAAGCCTGCTCTAAGTCTGCCACTCAGAAGACACAATGGAAAAAGACCGAGACTGAATATCTTATCCAATGTACAGGATACATCCTGGGCAAGATCCATGGGATTTTTGGCACAGAGACCGAATGAATCTATAAAGCCTTGAGCATTAGCTGGGTGGAGCACTGGTGGCTTTTAGGACAATAAGGAAATCCTTAGAGAAGAGGATGGCCTTCTGTTGGCTACTTTTATATTGTAGATTTAGTTTTGTGAGTCAGAGTCAAAGAGGAAGAAATTATCTTGCAATACAAGGTTGAAGAATCATGCCCAGCGAAGTTTCAAAATGCTTTTCAGCATAATTTATTAAGCTAATTAACAAGATTCTATAACAATCCCCCCAAAAGAACCCTCCAACAAAAATATTCTGCATAATTATTTAGAAATAATGAGCATATTTTCATGGAGTAGCAAGTTTTTGGGGGGCATGTTTTCACAGACCAGAAGTGCAAGGAAGTACAGTGTTTTTCTCAGTCACAGGTTTCTGAGATGTGACACCCACAGTCCAACCTTGCCCAAAGCAGTCTCTAATGGGCCACAAATCAGGAGAACAGGAAATAATCACTAATGTGACCAAGGATAAGTCTCCCTTTCTGAGGGAAAAGTCTCAAAACTATTTACATTTGCAACAAAAGAGCAATTAAACTGTGCAATAAAACATTTTGCATTCCCAGTGTTCCTCACCTTACATTAGAGATCCAAGACTATAGTAGTTAGGTATTTTGGCAATACACATACTGCTTTTATGGCATGTCTCTCATTAGAGAAACCCTTACCAACATGTTCAAACATGGGGCCTACAGTTAGGCTCCTAAATCCGTATTTGGAAATGTCATTGACTTATGTGTTAGACCTCACACTGCTTGGCTAATAATGTGAAAACAGCCTGTGGGTGTGTCCCCACTAGATTAAATTTCTTGATATTTGTGTGTACACCTGTCACAGTGCAATGGTACACAGATTTTTTGGAATTGCTCTCACATCTAGTCTGTTACTGGGTTCAGGAGACACAGAGCAGTTGAGTGGATATAGGCATAGAGTGTTGGATGGAGAAGGAAGAGTACAGGGAAAGTTTTGGATCACCAGCACTGTAACGGTGACCTAGTTTACAAATCACAAGTGGAAGTTATGAATAAAATTTCCCATTTGTTGTGTCCTAAATAAAATAAGCATTTGTTTAAAATGAGAAACCAACTCCAGAACATTTCCTTCAAATTGTCTTTAGGAACCCAATAAAGGAGCGCTGAGCAGGGACACACCAAAGTAGGAGGAGATGATGCTAAATAGAGCACGATTCTTGAGTTGTGGGGGCCAATAATATAACTCATTCATGCATATACTGTGTGCACAGTTGGGTGCCAGCATCATTATCATGCAACTTCAGGGAGCAGGAAGCTAAAGGAGCCACATGGCACCACTGTTGTGTGTGGCAGACCCTAAACAGTATAGAATGCATGCAGGTGTTAGACATGGCGTTCTAGGTCCCAAGTAACAACAGGCCTTTAAAAAAAAATCAACACAAACAAATACTAAGGAGGGGACCATCTGCCCTGAATCTATTAAATCAGCTCTGTGGGAATAGAACCATCTCCCTTCATATTCGGGGCCAAGGACAGACTGTTTTCACTTTAGGTACCCTGCCTGCTCTTGGTATTTGTCATGGAGATGCTTTTGGGCCTCCAGTGGCCCTTTGTGGGCTGCAATATTCCTGCAACACCCTGGCTTGAGATGGCAGCTCATCCCTCGACCCTTCCCCCATGCCCAGAAGAACAGATCTGTAGCCTGCTCTCTCACAGCTTCCAGGTGCATCTATGCCCAGTCCCAGCCTAGATCTCTTTCCCCCAAAGGATTTCAATGCAGCCCACACAGAGTTAATGATCCTCAACGAGGTGCTTGTGGGATAGTAAGAGACTTCTTCACCCAGCCCTGGCCTGCGATACAGCAGGAAGTTTGACAGGGTAGAGAATGAAGAAGGCTCCAGAATCCAGGGGAGAATGCACAGGAGATGGGGGTTGGCCAGGAATTCAGGGTGAATTCAGGGCCATGGAAATAAATACAAAATTATTCTCAGGATAGGATTTATGGCTTCACAAAACTTGGCAGCATAACTCAAACAGCAGACTGAATACAATGCAAATGGACTGTTAGGAGTTCATTAATTTCCCAAATAGCTGTTGGATTTAACTGTGTTTCAGTAACCCCTATTATTTGCTATTCAAGAACATTTGAGCAAATGTGTTTTGTTCACACTAATGTTTGAAAACGGCTGAATTCATACAGATTTCTATTCATACTGATACTCATGAAACATATGAAGAAGGGTATGTTCGGATGAAAAAGTATTTGCTATTCCTTATTTCCCAATCATAATTTGTAAAATCTTATATAAAAATGTCAGTCATCTAAATCAGGGAACAGAAAGTGTAACTTCTGACTCAGGTGATCCCTTGCACACCACAAATAATAAACAGAAATCAGTTTCTGTGAACAATTTGCAAGCATCCCATGAAGTACCTTTGTACACAATATTCATCAAATACATGAACAGAAAACAAAGAAAATTAGGAGAATTTTTCTAATTTCTGTAACAGAAGAGCAGACTAAATGCATCTGATAGTAACACAAAGAACCAACCTGAAAGCCATATTTATGAATGAAAATAAAGCTAAGGCCAAATTCATTCCTTTTCTTTCATTTTGAAATCACCTACCATCATTTACTACATAAAACGTACACTTTAATCTTTATAACTCTGATACTGCACCTCCTGCAGACCAAACTGGAAGGTATGTATCATCTCTCCAGTGCACAAGTTTAAAACCAGAAATTGCTACAGAGAACTATTCATGATTTACAAGTCAACAATGAGTTCTGATGAGGATGATACTTGATAGCAGTAATGTCAAACTTTACACATCTATAACCCGAGTTTACAAGAATGCATTTAGCCATAATGCTACTATTTATATCTCTATAAACTTAGCTATGGTGATATAAATAGCAATGCTAATGGCATTAACAGCAGCACTCAGCAGCATCACAGCTGTTGAGTGCTGCTCTTATGCTATTTGTATTACTGTTTATATCATCATAAACTTAGCTCGGTAGTCAAAGATGCCTCATTTACCATACAAGGAAGATGAACGCCCAAATTTTAGATCCAAAGCGGAGCACTTTGTATTGGTGGCTCTATGGTCATTTCTTTTCCTTTCTTTGCACATCTTAGACTCTGCTAGGAAGTGGTTGTGAGCAAAATGTAACTTGCATGAGCTTAGATGGGGAATCAATCAAAATTTTCCTATGTTCCAGCAGTGCTATAAGCTAACCAGGAGCAACAGCAATGAAAAAACAGCAAACTTACGGTCTCCTTGACAGCGCACAGGACCTACAGTTAACTTGGATTCTGATCCAGATCGGTCAATATCTCCAACCACCACTTGACTCACTGGTAGATGTTCTTTGTAAGACAAGAGCCCAGCATCTTTTCTCCTGAGACAGAGAAAAAGAGAAACAACAAAATAACAAGGGAAATACTTACAAAGATTTTATTCCCTGACAAGGAATGAATCACCATAAGAATAAATATCCCTAAAAAGCATAATTAAATCAATACAATAATGTTACTTTTTAAACTCTGTTGTTAATCCCATCTATTTGTTTAAATACCTTATATTAATATTATCATATGTATTTTTGTAAAACAGATATATTCATTTCATCCAAGAAAATCTCTCCAAAATAGTTTCATTGGATTTTTTCTTTGCAACTGACCACAGCCCATATATACTTGAGCAATGGTACTTTGCTGATTGTTTAGCTTGTTTGCTTTGAATGGAGAGGAGCTTTCCAACACCTCCTAAAGACATATCTTTTTTGGCCCCATCTTTGGACAGTTGGCACTCTTAATGATATGACATCTGCTCACAGGATGAACAACATTTCCATTGCTTTTAATAGTTTTAGCACTACCACTACCACTGATGACTAAAGATAAAGCATTTAGAGCTAAAGTCTTCTGATCACCCCCAGTATATAATACAGATGGGCAGAGACCTACATTTACTTCTCCAATATACCTCAACACTTTGGTGAAGTGAGAACTGATTCATGTTTTAGATCAGGTGCCTAAAATGAAAGCATTAGAACGGCAATTGTGCTGTTCCTTTAAAACAGAAAGCAATAACTTAACTAGCCACATCTTCTCGCTTCCCTTGAACCATTTTTTGTCAGAAGCAGACAGACAAGGAAGCCAGGAACAGCCATGCAGCTCCTAGGATGTGAAGGATAATGCAGCCTTGAATTTTATAAATATTAGTGAGACCCTACTGTTATAGACATGAAAAAAATAAGAGGAAGCAAAACAAAACAACGTAATAGTTGACCAAACTGCATAACCCAAGAAGAGAAGATACGCATCTTCCTCTTTTTGTACAGCACCTTTCTAAGTGCTCCAGTAAATCAGCAATTAATAGTAACCACAGACTTTCCAACTTTCTTCTTTACAAATCAGTTCCTTTGCTCAACAAGAACATGATACGAAGAATGATTTTAAAGCCCAAGAAAATATATTGAGTAATATACTGTAGGGAGCAATTGCATTCTGGGATAGACTACATGCTCTGAAAGCCTTTTCCACTGCTATTTTCAATGACTTTATGACCCTGTAATATTAGATTCTTATTATCCAGGAGGCAGAGCAGAGGGATTTGCGTGATCCAGTAAAACAGAGTTTCTCAGTAACACTAATATACTGTCTCCAGTCACATCAGCTATTGAGTCCTTCTGAAGCGATGGAAGATAAAAGCTCCTTTAAAAAGAAAAGCAATTAAAGTAATTAAGAAAATAACTATCATTTTAGAATGACAGCTCGTTGGAACTTGAGTCTGCTCTCTGTGATTAAGAGAGTAATTAGAGATTTATTTATTACATATTTGAGAAAGTTAAATGTTTTCTGAAAACACTGGACAACTATTTTCTTAAATCTTTATGTTCTTTCCATTTCGGAGTTCCCACCTTTATCTCAGAACCCTTTATTCCTCCATCCTTCAGCAGTTTCAAGAGGCTGAGACCATTAACTAAGTATGGTTGGCCATAGCCCCTTCTAGATTCTACCAGAGGAGACTGACAGTAGACAAAGAACGGGGAGAAAGACCTCTCATATCCTTTGGGTGTAAGTGAGCTTCTTCTGCAGATTCTGCTAAATAATAACTAGCACTTATACAGGGTTTTTCATCTATAGATTTCAAAATCCTTTACGAAGGTGGGAGAGTATAATTTTCTTCTGTTTACAGATAGGAAACAGAAGTGCAGGAAGGTTAAGTGATTTGCTCATGGTAACAAAAAGAGCGAATAACAAAGCCAAGATTATAATTTCAGGTTCCCTGATACCCAGCCTGATGTCACATCTATGGGATCTTAGTCTCTGTAACAGAAATTAAATGTAGGTAATCACTTTATTCTTACTAAAATTTTCCTCTGAAATTGCTTTTCTCTGTTGAATGCTATTATTTAAAAAAGACCTTCAAATCAGAGGTAACTATTAAAAGTATAAAATTTCTTTAGAGCACAATGAAAAAAACCCACTTCATTTTCATTTTTCAAAATGAAGTGTTGTCAATATTGACTTCTTTCACTGGAAGGTTTCAATCTGCTCTAGCTTTTTAATTTGTGGGATTTTTTTAAAAAAAAGGTGTGAAAATTATGGGCTAGGGATGCCATTATGGGATGGAGAAAGTTACATGATGGGACCATCCTTGTTCCAGCCTCCTTGTACAACTTGTGTATGCCTCACAACGCATTGCAAAAAATTACACAAAAGGTATTGTGCCAAAGGGTGGTGCATGGCACACTGGGATACCTACCCCTGATTGACACTGTGCATTGACCATACTGTGCATTGACACAAGCACTTCTCGTGATTACTTGCAGTGCTGATACAGACATCCAACTATGCATGTGCATGGGCAATATACATCAACATAATTTGTGTCAACCAAAGTTGGTAGCGCAGACATGGCCTAAGACAGATAGAGAGAGAACTGACCAGTATGTCAATATACTTAGTAACTGAAGTTTAGTATGTGCATTCAACTTCTCTTTTATGTGGTGTGTGTGAGTAGTAGTGACATACATTTTGCTTGATGAAGTCAAAAACTTTTTAAACCAAAGAGTGACTATAATAGTTGAATTTACACTATATCAGGAACAGTCTGCTCCTAGATGGGATAATGCTCCCACAGCTCTTTAAAGATCTTGCACATTAAGATGGTGCAAAAGGTTTCCCTCACTAAAGAAAATCCACCTAAGAATAAGGATTGAATACAGAGTGTGTCATATTCCTGTTAAAAGTCAAATAAGACTGAATGAATCTTATCAGATCCTGTAATTATCATGAGATATTGATGAAATCTCAGCAAAATGTTAATATTTCTCATTTCCATTACTATATATACTGTTTGTTAAGAGCTGCAGGGTACTACTGAATGAAAAGAGTCTATATCACTGTAAGATTTATTATTATTGTTTTGATTATGATCACTTGTTTACTTGCAATATTGTATGTAAAAGAACATGCAGTATATATACATAAACAATGACATTCAAATGAATGTTAAGATTCTGTATTGCTATTAATTTGCTTATCTGTTTATTTGAAACAAACAGGATTCATTTCTTATCTTCATTTCTGTTAGATGCCAATAAAGGCATTGCATCCCGCTTGGGCTCTGAGTCAACAGTTCATTCCTATGCAACAAAGTACTTGAGCACAATTTAACTTTAGGCATGTGCTTAATGTTGAGAGTGTGCTTAAGTGATTTACTAAATAGGAATAGATTTAAGCATGACTACTGGTTTGCTGAACTGAAGCTTCAGTGCTGAACCTTTTTTTTTTTTTTGTTGACCCTGCCAGCAGGTAGGGGATCTTGGGGGACAACTACTGCACTGGTGGGGTGCAAAATAAACTTTATTAAGAAAATGCAAAAAACAGGGAAAATTCAATTGTGAGGGGTATGGGGTTTGTTAAGGTAGACAATTGAGGAGGGGTTTCTTTTAGTAAATAGTATAGGGGGTTTCAATAGTGGGGTACAATACAGTGGGGTACAATACAGTTGGTAACCAATTAACACTGAAGTATAAATGTAACAGGTAGCTAACAATTTCTATGTAAAGGGTGTGTCACAGCAGCATATAGCCAACTAACAGTTATGGGTAAAATGTGTCACAGTAGTGTAAATGTAAAATGTGAGGTGTGTTAGAGAGAAAAAAAGGTAAAGAATGGTGTTTAATGCTATACTTTAGTAATACAATTGAGGTTTGGGGGCAGCGGGAAGACAGACTTAACCACAATTATACAGAACACAGCAAAATCTTATCTATGATCTAACTTAACCAAGACTACACAAATTAGCAAGTAACAGAACACAATGCAACAATTTTTTAAACCTAACTTACAGAGCACAATTCAAACAATTCTCTAAACCTAACTTAACCACAGCTATGCAAAATGAAATTACAACTTATCTAGACTAAGAACCTGATTCTAATAGGTGCACCTTAGCAGCAGTGGGGGGGCTGCAAGCTGGCAGCCCAGGATACAGTCCAGGAAGGCACAGCTTAGCAGCAGCACAGGCTTATTTTTAGCAGCAAAGTGCTGCGGAGTTTAAGAGAGGTTTTAAGACACAGACCAAGGTTTAGCTTGAGTCTGTGTGCTGGGGAGACAGAGCCAGCAGCTAAAATAATAAAATAAAAGTATAGAGAGTTTCACAGAGGGATTCTTACCAGCCCCAAAGGAAGCAGCAGAGGTAAAAGCAGCAAGATCATCAGAAGGCTAGGTACGGTCTTAATAATCAGGAGATCTCTCAGGCAGCAATTAGTTCTTCGTGGGGGGGGGGGGTTCAAAAAACAGGGGTACGCTCAAAAATAAAATGAGAGCGGAGAAAGGACCCCCCAGAACCCCTGGCTGATCAGACCAGGCAGCAATGCAGGAACCTTTCTGAGGTCTGATCAGAAAATGTCTGGTTTTAAGGGCAAACTTAGGCAGTTTCCCACCAGTACTTCTGATTGGCTCAGAGGCAGGGGAAAGAGAAAAAAAAAAAAGAGGTGAGCACAGAGACATGTCTGGGCAGAGTCCTGTGCAGTAGGTGACTCAAAAGCACATGAGGCCTATGACTCATGCCCAGGACCTTAAAAACACAATAGGCCTTGCAGCTGGACATTGTCCACCCTACACCGAGCCCAGGTTTAACAAGGTGATAACAGGACTAACCCTTTGAACAGGGCAGTGGTCCCACTTAGCACAAGTGGCCATCCCTTTGAGAAGGGCAATGGCTCTTGGTAAACAACTTAAGGGGCCCTCCCTTTGAGAAGGGCAGTGGCCCTGGTAAACAACTTAACAGCCAGGGAGGGGCGGCCACAGGAGGAGAACAAAATGGAGTATGGGGACAGCTGTAAGAAACAAAATGCAATAGGGGGATAGCTGTAACAGACATTTGTTACTTAATTAGAGTTACTAGTGAGCTAAAAAATACAAACATGCAAAGCGCAAAATGTCCTTGTTGTCCATCCACTACTAGACCCAACTTTTTAATGGGCTAGTACCTTCATAGTGATCTTTGTATTTCCATAACCTACTTTATAGGGGTGTAGTGACGCTTAGTTAAACAGATATTTGTATATGAATGTAAATGTAAAAAAAAAAAAAAGCTTTAAGGAGGTACAGACGTGCCAAATATTATTTGTTTTCTTCCAAAAAGTAGTCAGCAAGTACTTTATTTAAATTTGAGATGCTAATGTCAGAGCTAGCATTACAGAGAATCTAATGAACTATAGAATTCTGGCAGCAGTCTTGATAATCTGGGAGCTATTTAATTGCTGATAGGTATGCTGCAATGAACAGGATTAAAAAGAGGGCTAAGCAAACAGGCTTGGATAAAAGAAGAATTGGCCCAAACCTGTATTCTAAATGTAAAGGAAACTTTTTGGAGGTTTTGATATGGTCAATTTCTTAGTTTAACACATATTATATACAGAATATATAAAATGTGTCCAAATTCACTCACGTCCTGGGGCCTGCCTTTATTCTGAATTCTGGTACCTCATGACACTTATTGGCTGAACCCTTAAATTTTCTCATGAGTTGGCTTTTCTGGAGTGAGGGTTTCTCACTAATGTTCTGTCTTTCCCTTTCTCCTCTCACACTTCAGAAGGAATCATACATCTGAATAGGATCCAGCACCCATACGGGACACATACAAGTCAATTCACTGTATGATATTTTCATTAAAAATCTATTAAATCAAAGATTAAATTCTGCCATTGGCTACACTGTGTGTAAATGTAAACTGTTATAAAGCTGAGTGAGTGAACAGGTTAAATGGTCTCAGCATGAAAAGCATGATGCACACAAATAGTCCCATGAGGAAAATGATGTACCAGCTGCGATCCAGACAGACAACATGAGGGGTCTCAGTATCACCCATTATGGAGTTTTAGCTGCACAGAAAATTGGGGCGTGTCTCTGTTAACTTTAACTTCTTCACTGTAACGTATCTCCTTCCAAACTGACCAGTATAAATTAACAATACCACAGCAGGCATAGTTCATGTTTCACCTCTGGGCTTGAGATTTAGCTATGCTTCTTCCCCTTCTCCCATGGTCTTGCTCTCTCCCCTGGCCTTAAAGCTGCAAAAGCTTTAAAATTACATTAGAAAATAAATTTTCCTCCTTGGACACCTCTCCAATCTCATTATAATCCCATAACACTAACTCCCTTAATTAAATCCAGGTTACTTTAAATTATTATAAACATCCTTTTGAGGATTAGTTACTTTAATTGTGATGAGAAAATGAATACCTGATGAACTACACAGTATATTATTCATAAAATCAGCAATAAAATTCATACTACTACAATAACTCCTCACTTAACGTTGTAGCTATGTTCCTGAAAAATGTGACTAAGTGAAACCATGTTAAGCGAATCCAATTTCCCCATAAGAATGATTGTAAGTGGGGAGGTTAGGTTCCAGGGAAATTTTTTTTTGCCATACAGTACTGTACAGTACTATAGTTGGGAGGTGCCCCCGCCTTATCCCACACTGGCACAGCCTACTAGCACTGGAGACAATGAGGAAGGCAAGGAAGCAGAAGGTGCTGTAGGTTAGGAGAAGCACGTTGCGCAGCAGCAGTGGCAACTTCCCCTACTGTGCAAGCACCAGGGGTGGTTAACCCTTGGCCTGCTCACTCCACCCCTTCCCCCAAGCCCCACCCTTAACCTGCCTCTTCTCCTGCCCCTTTACTCCACACGCCATGTTCTCGCTCCTTCCCCCTCCTTCCCCTGTCTCCTGCCCACGGCAATTAGCTGATTTGCAGCATTCACGAGGCAGGAGGAAGGGGGGAAGGAGCGAGGACATGGTGCGTAGGCTGCCCCTCCCTCCCAAGCCTCCTGAACACCACAAGCCAGCCTACCCCTCCCTCCTGAACGCTGAAAGCCAGGTGATTGCCATGGGCAGGAGGCGGGGGAAGAAGGCACTGATCTGCAGGGTCTGCCTGCAGGTGGGAGGCATGGGGGGATGCATAGGGGAGCTGGTAGGGGGGCTGCCAGCTGTGGACAAAGCAGGTAGCCAAACGATGTTATAGCAAAGGATTGCACAACTTTAAATGGAGTGTGTTCTGTAACTGAGCAGGGACATAAGAACTAAACAACGTTAAGTGAGAGGACATTAAGTGGGGAGTTACTGTACTGAATGAAATTAATAACTTTGTTTTTATTATAAAAATCACAGATAACATGAGTCTATATAACATTCCAGCACGCTAGGGGAATACACAATTAAACTGGACTGTTTCCATCTTCAGGGTAGACAGACTCTATCACTGGGCAGTCTAGAAATCCATTAGGGTCAAGTCAATATATTAACTTTTGGGATAGTTCTGAAATTTGAAGAAAAAAAAATTACATAAAGCCTACTCCATTGCTTCCCAATTCTCTGCCTGATAAGAGATGGGTGATGGGACAAATCTATGGGAATTCAGAAGAGACTTCATGTCCACAGATTTTCATAATCTCAGTGCTGGTGAGAGAAATGGAGCCTACATGCCAGAGGAGTGAGAAACTTGCTTCTCCAATATAAAAAAAAAATCATAGCTGGCTCAGTAGTGTCTGTTAACATGGGCCTGTTCCTCAGGGTTCTTGCCTGGTAAGATCTCACCTTGGAGGAAGAATTAAAAAGCGATCTGTTGGAAGTTGAGTAACCCTGGCAACTGGAGGATTGCCTTGCTCTGGCCTTTCAACAACAACATCATATAATACATTTTTTGTAAGGCAGAACAGATTGTGCCACTTCTGTTAGGTGCTAATAGAATTCATTTTTATTAGCATCTGTAGCTTCTTCAGTGGGAATGTAGGCTACAATGATTGTCAGCTTCCCTTCGCTATGCCTGAACCTGATTTATAGTAGTTGATCTGATATAGGTTGCCATGTTGCGAGTGGTATATTAAAAGGTGGTCAGAGGATGACAGCCAACCTATTAACATAGTTCCTCCAGAGTAAAATAGACTCCGGTCCTCCACAAATTTTTGACCATTATTCACGAGTCTTGCCTCAGTTATTCTGGCAACTGCAATGTTTATCTTTCCAACTCACATATTAGTGAAACCTGGTACCTGACCTAGTTTAGGGTTAATACATTCTAGGTGGTAAATCCTGTGGATTTCTCAAGTCAGCTGTGGATGTCATAGACATTATGGAGTTTGGCCTAAAGTGTGGAGCATGTTACATTGGTTGCTCCTTGATTTGCTCTCCTCTTTGAGACAGGAAAGATGTTGTGTAGTGATTTTGTCTGGGGACACCAACACTCTTCTCAGAAACCCTTCTATGTAGCAGATAGTTCTGAAGTCATAGCTCATCTTCCTTCAGCACCATTGGGGGAATATTCTTCCCTTCTCACCTGCGTCCATTGTGGGCATTGCCTCATAATTCTAAGCATGGATGCTTATTGGATACTACAGGCCAGAGTCAGCCAGAAACAAGGCTTATGTTGGCAGAAGCAACTACACCTTGAAGTAGCACAACATGTACTGCAATCCTACTCACTACCCATTTCACAAAAGGGAAACTGAGGCACATAGAGATTAAGTGATTTGCCTGAGATTACACAGAAAGTATGAGACAGAGATAGAAATAAACATCCACAAAGGCAGGTTCCCCACTCAAAGAATTTACAATCTAAACAGACTAACAAACAAAGGCTAGGTGGAAGGAATATTCATTTATAAGTGAAGTCCCAAGAGCAAAGATTGGCCGATAACTTGGTCGCTTCCTATCATGGTCCAAACCAAACTCTGGATTCAACTTTGGAGGTGAATTTTGCTGTTTGAGCCTCTCTCTCTTCAAGATCCTTCTATTCTGCTTAACCTAAACCTTTGTTTAACTAAAACAGCAACAGTATCCTATTTCTGGAATCTACAAGATTCCCCATATTCAAACACCCTCCTTTAAATTATGTCATTCCAGACATATTATTTTTAATTATCTGTGATTAGTAGTAAAGGTTTTTTGAAAATGTAAAATGATTAATAAATGCAGCCTCAAATCTATGTTACAGAAATCAATGTTGATTGAATTTGTTTAGCCACTTGGAAACATCTCTGCACAACATATTGTAGTCAGAAAATGCAGAGAAAATACCGTAATCTTAATGCATTCTACTAGCCTTTGTTTTTTTCAAGAATTATGCATGGTAGTTTCAACTCCTAAATTATTCTGTAATTGGCAGGAAGCAAAAAGCTATTTCAAGTCCTAAGCTACGCCAAGGCCAAATGGAAGAAGACATTTATAATAGGAATGACTGGGGAAAAAAAGCATAGTTTGAAGGATTATCTACAAATTGAGCTATAAACATAATGTTGCTGCATCCATTGAGGGAGGAAAGAGGCTTTTGTTATCAAGAAAGTGTTTTAGTTAGAAAAAGAATCAAATATCCATCTTTACAACATTTTAAATGTTCCCTCATTCATCACAAATAATTATTTGGAATTGAATGCTCCAAGACTTGTAAGCACATTTAAAGCAATGGCATAGCAGAAAGGTAATTAACAGATGTGTTTTTTCATTATGTAAAACAGTCTGCTATAAAACGCAGGCAAAACACAGATACTTGTCACATTCCCTCTGCTTGTAAACATGGACATATGGCTCTTAGAATTATTTTCATTTCAATTAGGCCCTTTTTTTTTTTTTACTGTCTCTTCCAGCAGACAGACGACCTTGTTAGAAAAAATGAAATGCAGCCTCATTCACGTTAAAGTTTTATGGTCTTTTTATGTTTTCGTGACACAATCCCCCCTGTATTTTATGTATGATATTACTAAAATCTTGGTAAATCAGAAACCACAGTACACTGATCAACAGATTCACCGATGTTTAAAAAAGGTGCATTAACTTAATATGTGAGTGTGTCTCAAACATTCAAATGCAGGTGGATTCTGCTTTGCTATGGTACAAGATTCTTTCATAAAGGATCCAAACAACAAGACATTAGAAGACTCACAAAATGTCAAGACAGGTTAAGTGACTGAAAACAAGGACTTTATCTAATGGGAAAATGCGACTTTCTGTATATGGTTCTTCATAAGCCAATCTCCAATTTAACTATGTTGGGCCAAACACTGAAGCAGCCTTATTCAGGAAAATCTCCCATTGCTTTGTGTGAGTCTCATTAGCTTGGGAGTTTTGTCTAAGCATTTACCTTATTCAAACTAACAAAAATGAGTAACCATTTTATAAGCCAGTTCATCCAACTCTAACAACACTCACCTAACTAATTTGGTGGGTTCCCAATGGCCTTTTTTTTTTTTAGAGCTGGGCAATTTTGTGTATGTGTGTGGAAATAGTAAATTAGCAGGAAAATACATTCTGGGGATACTGAAACTATTCATGAATTCAGGTCAAATTTGGTGAACAGCTTCAGCAAAAATAACCCCAGGGGGCAGGGGGACATCAACATTTTGTTTCACAATAATATTTTTGAATCAACATTTAGTCTCAAATGTCATTTTGAACTGACATTTTGTTTTGAAATGTCATTTCAAATTGTTGTTTGAAATCTTTTGTTCAACTCAAACAAATTTGCAAAATGAACCAATCCCTTCCCCCCGTCTTTTTCAGATTGGCCACTGTAGCAAAATAGCCATTTTCTTGTCAGCCTCTGAATCTCTCTTTTATATAAATTTGGCTTGTTGACTTGCAGTGCTCAGTGCCGCTCTGCGCCCACACAACCTTCTCTTTGGGCTTGTCTACACAGCACCAGCAAAGCGTATTCAGAAAGGTGTGAGTTCTCCCGTTTCAAACTCTGCTCTAGATGCACAGAGATGGTGGAGTGCTGTGCTGGAGGAAGGAGGACACAAGAGACATAAAAGGCAGGCAGGAAAAAAGGTGAGCGGGAATAACAGAAAGCAGCAGGAGCTGCAGGGAGAGAAAGGAGGAGGAGCTGTTATGTACCTCTCTAGCACCTCCAGGAACCTAGACTGATTAACACCAACTTCTCAGGGAGCTTTCTGTTTCCTGCTGCTTCCTTGAACCCACTTGAGGAGAACAGGCAGTCAACTGAAGTAGTGGGAGCATTAGGCCCTTAAGACGCTGATATCTTCCCTCACTCAGGCCCTGTTACCAATCTGCTTATCACATAGTTTAGCAACCAGTGCTCTATCTCAGAAACCCTAGTCCCGATTACCATATTTTATATCATACTTAGAATAAAGCTGTTTGACACTTATATACATATATGTATATGGCCCATAGTACTTTTTTCTAATGACTAGAGATGGGTCTAAGATGCAGAGTTGGAATCCAGATTTGAACTTTTACATAAATTAAGGGTTGCTCCAATCCAGTGTTTTAGTCTGGTCCATTACAGAAATAGCAGCAAACAGTAACATTCAAAGCCACATTTGGGTGTGAGCAGAACTTTTCAAATATTTGAAGGGTTTCAAATCTGGGGTTTTGGTTCAGGCTCATCTATTCTAGTTGCTATTTAAACAAGGCTTTCTCTCTTCTCACAGTTCATCTTCTCCATACTTCATTACATTGAAGAAACAATGGGAATGTCTACACTACGGGATTATTCTGATTTTACATAAACCGGTTTTGTAAAACAGATTGTATAAAGTCGAGTGCATGCGGCCACACTAAGCACATTAATTCGGTTGTGTGTGTCCATGTACCGAGGCTAGCATCGATTTCCGGAGCGTTGCACTGTGGGTAGCTATCCCATAGCTATCCCATAGTTCCGCAGTCTCCCCCACCCATTGGAATTCTGGGTTGAGATCCCAATGCAAAAACAGTGTCGCGGGTGATCCTGGGTAAATGTCATCACTTAATCCTTCCTCTGCGAAAGCAATGACAGACAATCATTTCCCTCCCTCCATGAGCATCCATTTGATTCTTTGGTTTTCCGTTACGCTTGTCACACAGCACTGTGCTGTGGACTCTGTATCATAGCCTGGAGATTTTTTCAAATGCTTTGGCATTCCATCTTCTGGAACATAGCTCTGATAGAACAGATTTGTCTCCCCATACAGCAACCAGATCCAGTATCTCTCGTACGGTCCATGCTGGAGCTCTTTTTGGATTTGGGACTGCATCACCACCTGTGCTGATGAGAGCTCCACATCGGGCAAACAGGAAATGAAATTCAAAAGTTCGTGGGGCTTTTCCTGTCAACCTGGCCACTGCATCTGAGTTCAGATTACTTTCCAGAGTGGTCAAAATGGTGCACTGTGGGATACCGCCCGGAGGCCAATACCATCGATTTGCGGCCACACTAACCTTAATCCGACATGGCAATACCGATTTCAGTGCTACTCCTCTCGTCGGGGAGGAGTACAGAAATCGGTTTAAAGAGCCCTTTATATCGATATAATGGGCCTCGTTGTGTGGATGGGTGCAGGGTTAAATCGGTTTAACGCTGCTAAATTCGGTTTAAACACATAGTGTAGACCAGGCCAATGAGTTTTTGTCAACACAGGCATTTCCATGAAAATAAACAATATTATCATATGCCCAGTACTTCACAACTGAATTAAGCGCAGGGCTGACTTTTAAACACACCACTTTCTTTAATCCAGCTGTGAAGTCCTGCATATTTGACATTACTTTCAGTGCTTGGTTGTGGATGAAAGTCTCCTTTTCAAATACAAATCTGAAATAATGGCAAAAGAACATTACTAGTTATTACACAATAAAATGTACTTTGCACTTCCTGATGCATGCAGGATGACCTCCATGCATGCATCCTACCTCCAAAATCATATTGGACACGTCTTTCTGATTAAGGTTAGTGACATTAGTTTACCTTATTGTATAAAATATCTTAAGATTTAGCTCCAGCATATTCATGGTCATATTTTCCCCAGTGTTGATGGCCAATATACCCTTCTGTGACAGGGCACACTCACCCTGCACCCAACAGGAAGGGGTTAATGCCACATTGTGGGCTGAGGAAGCCACTCCCCCACCTCCCTACTGGGCATGCTCCAGCTGTACCAGTATAAAGAAGAGCAGCCCAGCTCAGTCTGAAGGAGACACCAGTGGAGAAGGATGTGTGCCAGGAACTCCTGCTGAGGATGGCCTCCAGCCTATGCCAAAGGGGAGTGGAGATGTAGAATATAACCTCAGACCCCACACTGCCCTGACAATAGAGGTATGTTTCATAGACTCTGGACACTAGGCCATACTACCCCGACAAGTGGGACATTTTATATAGACTATGGCCATTGGGCCACACTGCCTTGACAGTAGGGGCAAGTTCCATGGACTCTGGCCACTAGGCCGTACTACCTTGAATGAGTGGGGCTTTTTCATAAACTCTGGCCATTGGGCCACTCTACCCAATAGCTAAGCCAGACATGCGCACTTGAGCTGAGGGAGATAGGCAGGTAAGGCTCATGTGCCAACCCCTATTCCCCAAGAAAGGCAGGTGCACTCGCCCTGCACTGGATGGGACCCACCTTAACCGTGTCACACCTTCATTTAAACTGATCACTAAATTTCAAGTAGTTAAGGCTAAATGGATGGGGATGAGGAAGAAAAGCAGGCTTTTGAGACTATAAGGAACACATTGTTGGCATCATTTTCAGTGAAGCCACCAATATCGTTTAGTTTTAAGAATTTTTTTTTTTTAAAGAAAACTTCTCTGTACAATGAATAGAAATGGTAACTTTTCAATATTATCTGCTAGCTCAGATTAAGTCTCCTGCATTATAATGTTTGCATTGTGCTGAACTATGGCTGATTAATGCTGGCTGACATCTGCCTGTTCCCTGGGACACTTGTGAAAATGAGATGTGCATCTGCTGATGCTGTCTCATTAAGCATAATTATAAAATACAAATAAATTACAAGGAATTGCTTTTTGTAAGAACACTATTTTCTCTTCATTCTCTTAATATGACAGCCTCCCATGTAAGGTGAAATGAGCAGGAATGGCAATACACATAATTATTATTTATTGTAGTAGTGCTCAAAGTCCCATTGAGGCTCAAGGCCTGACTATGTTAGGAGCTGTACAAACAAAGGGGAAGACACAGTAAGACTCCAGTCGATTACTGTATTAAATTACCCTGTCTTATTTGTCACCTCTGTAAGGGAAACAAACATACTATACAATATATATGCATACACTAGCACATACGGGTCAAGATTTTCCAAAATTGATGCCTAAATTAAAGTGCCTAAGTCTAGTGCCTAAGGGAGCTAGATACCTAACCTGCTCAAGTACTTTTGAAAATCCCTCTAGATGCCTTCCTGCATTTGCAAATCTGGCCGTAAATGCCTAAATTTCTTCTGGACATGGGATTAGGTGCTTTTAAAAACGTTGCCCCATGTGTGAAAATGGACAGACGTATAAGCAACAATAATGCAACACTTGCATAGTTTCTTTACAATTTCTAAGGCAGGATAAATAGAGGATGATCATAATTAATGGGATGGACAATATAATAGATTACTCTGGGCAACTCAGTGTAAGAATAAAATATAAGGAATCTTTGCAGACACATTTTCTTTTTATTTTATGATCAAGGCAATACATAAGCAGTCTAATCTCTTCCATCCAGTATTACTAAGCTTGAAAAGCTATGCGTTAGCATTAATGTCCCCCCCAACCAGATACTGTGCATTATAATAAATTCAGTAACCTTGAACCATACCTGAGAAATAGCTTCTCTATGTCTCTTAGTCTACATTTAAAATAATCTTGTAAACAATTTCAGCTACATAATTCCATGTTGCAATTGACTAAAAGCAAAGAAAAATTTAATATTTGTGATGATGCCAATGAGTATGGATGATTAGATATACAGAGACTGGTTTAAGTAGAGCGGTTTTTGCATATAGTTATACATTTTAAGTAAAATCCGAAAATAATAAAATTTGAATCCCACTACTTGGCTTCTTCATTCAAAAGTGGTCTGGTAATGATACGTCTAAAAGCTGCATGACACGATAGCTTTACAGTTGATTATATAAAATAGCTACTTTAAAAACTAAAAATATGAAATACGCATATATCATTATAATACAATTTTCAAGACAGTGCAGAAAATAACATGAGATAAACAGCAAATGACCTTGGACCTGATTTACAAAGTCTGTATGTATCACATAGAGTCAGCCACTCTTGTGGATCTGAATGGAGCTCTTGGGTACATGTAAACACCTGAGTTATTAGTTTTCACTGCTATAGTATGCAGAGAGTGAAAGGGATTCAAAGGGAGAGAAATGTCTTTAATGAAAAGATTGTGCTGAGAAAAACAAATTGTACATCAGTCATTAGAGACTGAAGAGGAGCAGCTTGGAAAGTTTCCAGTATCTACTGAACACAAACATCCAGTAGGGAGGCATGAACCAGTTCAGGCAAAATACTCAACCTAAAACCTTAACCTAGTCCCTGAGCTGAACAGCACTGCTAGCATCTGAACTATTTGCAGAGGTTTGGATGTGTGAAAAAACCCTCAACTTCAGTCCCCCTTTACTACGCTCCCTGATTTTGATGCTAAATTTGAGAGTTTTGGGGTGCCCATTAATTTGTTGTCAGGGTTCAGACTAGGTTTTGCAAGTGGCCTTCCTCTTTAAAATAAAATACTACAGCATGCCATTTTAATAGCCTCCCCTCTCTCCCCAAACCAACAGTGTCACTACAGAGCTTGGTTGTCCTTTATTTTCGTGATGGCTTTTTGGAGAGCTAGGAATGAGTTGTACAAAGGGACAGTGGTAAGGAGGAACTTCAGTCTAATGACCACCTAGATGTGGGACAATATTTTGCACAGATGCTGTCAGAAAAGCTCATCAAATCCAGGGGAGTCAACTATATAAAATATATAATGTGTTTTTGGGTTTGTTTGGGAAGGTTATTTTGTTTCCATTCTCCCCATCACTCACTCATATCCAGAAAAAAAAAAAGAACAAACGGAGAAAACAAAGATATGAGCATTGGCCTGCTAAACTCAGGGTTGCGAGTTCAATCCTTGAGGGGGCCACTTAGGGATCTGGGGCAAAAATCAGCACTTGGTCCTGCTAGTGAAGGCAGGGGGCTGGACTCGATGACCTTTCAAGGTCCCTTCCAGTTCTAGGAGATAGGTATATCTCCAATTATCTTTGGCTTGATGGACTTTTCCAACTGCATTTCAGTTAGATATGACTGCAAACAATAATGACAATGAGAGCTGGCTGAAACTAGGATTTCTAGTTCCAATCTGAATATGTGACAGAGCTGCCTGGGAGCTTCAGATCCTCGAAGCTTGGGGTACCCATCCCTAGAGCAGTTCACACTGGAGCTTCCCCAGAGCCTGCTAGGTAAGCGGTTAGACCCCTGACTATGATTCAGTGAAAGTTCATCAAACGTGACTCACTTTTGTGAGAAATTTCAGGTTTGCCAAACTGGCATTTTCCAACGAAACACTGTTCTGTAGGAAAATTTTCAGCCAGCTCTACTGACAAACCAATAGTGACTGCAAAGCCCTGCTTGTATTCTGCCTCTGCCCTGCGCAAACAGGATGCCACATCTTCCATACGTCATCCACCAACTGTAAGAGTGATTCTACAAAGTCAGTGGACTTTTAAAAGTTAAGGGGAGCAAAACAACCACCTGTTTTCTTTGAAAGCTAAGTAGTGTTAAGCACTAGGTAAAATATATTGAGCTGTTGGGCACTGCCACTGATTTCATCTTCATCACAATGCACTGACAGCAAAGTCATTAATCTTTAAGTTAGTACAAATAAAAGTGGAAGGATCAGGAGAAATAATTGGTGGCTGAAAATTCTGCAGTGCACACTGCTTGGCATATTATGTCTTTCCTTGACTGGGGGTGACAGTAATGTAATTTATTCTTAAATTAAGACCATAGACATTTTATTGTTTAAAAATTCGGTATCATCTTAGGTGATGTATTGTGGGTATTGCTAGTGTTTGCCAATTGATTTTTATGCACTTCATTAAGTTTAATAAATTAAGAAAGAAAATAAACACTTTGGGGATAACATTTTATATTGTCTATACATATAGTAGCACCATTTCATATAATTAAACCCTGTTATATTAACTTAAGACTATCAAAACTTTTTAGCAATATTCAAAACTATATTGTGCATTTATATGGATAACAAGAATATGCAGCATTATAATAGCTAATGTTAGCAAATTCTGAAAGGGATTTTAATCCCATGCTTCAGGGTTTAACACAATCTCAAACTGTTAGAGACCAGGATGAGACCCACCATGGGGGAGGACAGATTATCCCCCTACTGCACGGTTCCTACATTTCTCCTGGGCAACATTTTTCAGATGAATATTTTATTTGCCGAAAAATAAGTTTTTGCTGAATCTTCTCTTCTTGATTCAGAGGAGGGATTTGAATCCATATCTCCTACCTCCCAGGTGAGTGTTTTAATCATGAAGCTAGAGTCATTCTTTCTCTTTCTCTATGGCCCAATGAATATTTATGTATTTATATAACGAGGAACAGCATCAACAGAAGAGACAGAGCAAACCACCCCAAAATTGCCTGCACTCTGGTAGTTAGGCTGCTCAACTCAGAAGAGGGAGATCTGAGTTCAATCCCCTGCTCCAGCAGGGAGATTCAAATATGGGTGTTTCACACCTCAAGCAAGTGCCTTAACCACTGAGCTAAAAGTTTATAAAAACACACATACACTCAGAGTTTTCTAGTCCAAAACAGATTCTTCCAATTTACTGACAAATGCCAAACATTTGTGGAAACAAACAAACGTTTTCCTCCTGACGTTTCCAAATCAATCAATCAATAAATAAATAAAATCACGTATTCTCCCAGTTCTACTTCCTACTGAAGCATCTGGTGCTAGTTTGTCTGAGACAGCGTACTGAACTGAAAGGACTGTCAAGTCTAATTCAGTTTTGCGATCTCTAGGTTCCTATGTTCTTAAAGTGTTTTGAAAAGTAACTCTGAAAAATGGCATTGTGGGGCCCATGCTTGTTATCTCTTAAATATTTCCAGAGCAAATTAGTTCAGTTTACAAGGACAACTGTTTTTTTTCCTCTAATTGCCGGCACTGAACACTCATTGAATTCAAAAGTCAAGGTGGATTTCTTCTCTGCTCAGTTATCATCAACAATCATCATACTTTAATAGTTTCTGCACATGGAGCATGGTAGACAATTCTGCTGATGATACAGGACCCAGAATAACATGCAGCTCCCTCACCCATAGCTCGTTAGACTCTGTAACGTTCACTGGGATGAGAACGAACAAAAGAAGCAGATATGGCTCTGGATACACAATACCGAGCAAGAAGGTGTTATTTAACAGAGTAATCAGGCTGCTGAGCAAACCCATGATAATTTAATTGTTTTCAATTTTCACAATTTGTTGTGTTTTTAATCTTGGAGAAGGCTCAGTTCCTGAAGTCTTTGCTGCCATAGGGTAGGAGCATACAATGAAGCTCTGCCTCAAATGTATTGGATCAGAGCTGAATAGCAACTAGTGTCAACATGTGATAAAAAGGCTGTGGGTCCATAGCTACAATCCCAAAATTGGATAACAACAATAGAGGGGAAAACAAACAGCAGGAATGTTTTGCTGCTTTTCACTGTGAACTTAATCCCTAAATGCCTAATGACCTGAAGCTCTATCACCTTGGGCTCTTGACCCTATCAGATTTCACACATGAAATGTGATTGAGCATTGTCAGCACTTGGATGGGACATCTAAGGAGAAAAAGGAGGAGCAGAAGAGAATGGTGTGGATGATTAGTGCTGCTCTTCCCTCTGAATTAGGACTGAATGAATACTCCCCTCCCCCCAAATGCTAACAAAAAGAATACATCTATTTCTGGGATGATGTCCTTCTCACTTCCTTAGAGCAACAAAAGAACCTTTAGTCACCATAATGGGTCAGGGGACATCACTTTCACAACTTATCTTACAAATTCTTAGGGAAGGAACTGTCTTTTTGGTGTGTGTTTATACAGCACCTAGCACAATGGGGTCTTAGGTGCTCCTGCATCACAAAGAATAGTAATTTGAAAGATGTTACTTCCCTTAGCAAATGGATTTGTTGCATGATTTTGGCATTGTGGCAAATTCTTATCATTCCTTGCTAACTGCCATCTCTTAGTCTCCTACTCAATCCCTGACTATCAGTAATGATAGCATTCAACTCTCACTTTCTGGGGAAGCAGAAAAGAGGCTGGAAATGCTCAGTGGTGACAGATAGCAGGAGAACTCCCAGAAAATTGAGATCTCTGTGGCTTTCTATTTCTGTAGAGGCTAGAGACAGGAGTAAATGAAATGGCTCCCCAAGGAATCCACACAACTTCAATAGGCCTAGCATTTACCCTTGGTGTACACCCAACCCACTGAACAGCTGGATATCAGATCCAAATTATGAAAAGTGCTGTATAAAAATAAATCACTACAGGTGGAGCTGGTACCACCACTTACTACGTTTTCCTAACACGTCCCATTATAAGACCCTGTTTGCAGTTGCTTAGAACTTTGCCAAACTTTTACCTTTTGTGCTGAAATTTCCCAGGCTGAGTGTATGCCTCAGGCTGATTTTATTTGGATGATATAGCCAAAATGGCTCAGCTGTTTCTGAGTACAGGGCACCAACAACCTTAATTCTAGCATTTCCTAACTTTTATGTGCTTGATTTTGCAACCAAGCATTCATGTAACTTCTTTTTCTGGGTAATTACATACAGGGAGACTGCTAAATGCTGACTGCATAACATAACAAGAAATGGAATTAGCTCCTTATCTTTTAGCACCAAAAATGAAAATGATAGTGTAGCAGAAAACTTGCAAAGTCACACCTGAGAAACTAGAATAAGGTTATTCAGTTGTGTGATAGGGAAAGAACAGCAATCAAGTCAATCAACTTCTCAGTTTCAAAAGATCTGGCTTATGATGTAAGCATAGCAAAGAAAATAAAAAACAGCACAGGTATTGCTATTTCAGGCTTTTATAAACTGAACTCTGTTTATACTGTTACTACTGTCCTCTGTTTTTTCTGGCCTGTCATTTTGAAAGATGACTTTATGATTCGGCATTTTCACAAAGTCCTAGTTTTCAAAGAAGTGGCCCAATTCTACAAAATTTCATCAATTTCTGGGAAACTGAGATTGATCATGCCCATATAATGCTGTGCAAAATATCAGGATATCGTAGATGTTAGTAGCTGATTATATAACACTGGAAAATGAAACAATGTGAAATGGATGGCTTGCACAATTGTACGTGGCTAATCTATGTATAAACATTCTTGATTTAGATGTGCAACTGGCCAAATTAGGTGCATAACATCTGTGTGTACAATTTGGATACTTTCATTTACAAATTAGCTACACGCAATTGTGCATGTTCATCACTGAAACTAGTCAATCTAGTTCTTTTGAATATATTTATATTTGTTTTCTTCAACTCTGCTTCTCCCAAGGATCTCAAAATGATTTTATAATCAGTGATTAATGACATTTCACCACAAAGGTGAGAAACTGCAGATACATATTACAGAACAGTCAACTAAGGCGGGGCTGTCACCCTTAACCTACTGTTATGGGAGGTTATGTAGACCAATCTCGACCCCATTCTCATTCACATAGCATCGGTGGAAACTACTGTAATTATAGACATGGAAAAGTAATGCTAGCAAAGTATCCAATGTATGTTAAGCCACTGGAAATGAGTAGGAGGAGCCAACACTATGACCAACAGTTCTCTGTGAACCACAAGCAGGTGCTCCACAGACCACAGTTTGGAAACCTCTGAATTAAAAGCTCAGGGTATATCTACACAGCAAAGATAAACCGTAGCTGGCCTGTGTCAACTGACTCAGCTTAGAGGGCTCGAGCTGCAGGGATGTGTGATTGCTGTGTAGACATCTAGATGCAGGCTGGATTCCAGGCTCTAGGATGCTGCAAGGTGGAAGGGTCCCAGGGCTCAGGCTCCAGACAAAGTCCAGAAGTCTACACAACAATGAAACAACCCTGTAGACTGACCCCACAAGCCTGAGTCAACTGGCATGGGCCAGTCAGGGGTTTTTCTTTGCTGTGTAGACATACTCCAAGTAGCTAAGGGTCAGATTTACAAAGATATTTGGGTGGCTGAAGATGCAAATAGGTGCTTAGTGGGATTTTCAAAAGTGACTATGGGTTTGTCTACATAGGGACACTCAGGAAAATGAATCAGAATTAACCAAAGGTGTGAATTTAAAGTGGATTAGTTAAACCACATCAAATCCCTATGGAAACACTTTTACTCAGAATTAAAGTGGCCTTAATTTGATTCACTTTACTTCATTCTCAAAGTGAATTAAAGCCACATTAATTCTGAACAAGAGTGTCCACCCAGAGATGTAATACTGTTTACTAATTCACTTTAAACGTGAATTCAGATTAATTTTCCTGAGTATCCTCAGGTAGACACACCTTAAATGAGTTTGGCTCTTAAGAACCACTGATTTCAATGCGTAGGAACTTTTGAAAATCCCATTAGGCAACTATTTGCATCTAAATACCTCTGAAAATCTGGCCGTAAGTGATTTGCCCAAGGTCAGACAGTGAGTCATTGACACAGCCATGAACAGAACCTGAATACCAGCACCCAGTCCCTAATCCATCCACTAACACACATCATGTGTAAACCTTAGCGATCTTTTATATCCTGTGAAACTTTCTTCCATGCCCTTGCTAAAGGGTAAACTAAAAGTTATTAAGTAAAGGAATGTTGTATGCTTTAGAGTGTCTGTCAAATACTTTACACAAATAAAAGAAAATTTTGCAAAGATACTGGAGGAAAAAGCTTTGATTTCCAAAGTGTGACTGAGGATAAACAAGAAAATTAGGCTGTCTGCAGCCACTTGATTTATTCCCAGAGTCAAGAGCACCGATGATAAAGTGGTCTCGAATTACTTCATCAACAATTTACTTTTGCTTTAGTGACATCCCAGTGTTATTTCCCTTCATTTGTTCCCTAATACTGACATTTGTCTGATTCATTGTTAGTTTGGAAACCACCACTTTTCTTATAGCTATTACCCACACCTCTCCAATCCTGGCTCTAATTCTTCTTGGTTGCTACTCTCGTCTTCCTCAAGACCACCAAACACTTCTCAAAAGATCAGCATCCCAATCAATACTCATCAACCCTACTCACGCTATACCTGTCTGTAATGACTGTACTATATGTGCATTGTACTGCACTAACTCATACTGTCATCTTATATAATATGATGATGGCTGCTATTCAAAACCAACAAACTAACCCTCCTAGTAGCTTCTGGGTTAGGTACTTAGTTACTTGTTTAGTACAGCTTGTCTAACTCTGCAGTGACATGATACCATATAAATAATAATAGTGTTTGGTATAAGAAATGTAATGCTTTTAACCTAACAATATGCAATCTAGGCAAGCTCTGTCTAGCAGTTGCTTAAGGAAGCACTTGATGCAGACAACAGTAGCAAATGATTTTACAGGGTAGGCAGACTGTTTATCCTCCTGAGACCAAGGCTCAATCTTGTCATTAAGCATTGACTATAAGCTCTTGAATGAGTGACCTTTGTTAGATCAAGCAAGCTGAACCCTTTTCATGCAATCTGGTTCACTTATATAAAGCGTAATTTCATAGCAGGCACGAATAATAGGTACTTCACTGAGATCAATGTTAACTTAATTAAAGCTGAAGGTGAAGCACTTGCAACTCTATCCTTTTTCTGTTTTTCTCTCCTTGTGCAGCACTGCCACCTTTATTATTACTTAATATTTATACTGCAATAGCATTCAGAGATCTCAGTCCCTACTGAGACTCCATTGTGCTAGGCACTGCACAAACACATATGAAGATACAATCCCTGTGCCATACAGCTTTTGTGCTATGATCAGTCTTGAAAGGATTCGATTTTTATTAGTAAATATCAATGTCAATTTCACCAAACACACAAACACTGATGAAAAATGAGGCAAAGAAAGAAAAATGTTGCTTGAGAACTTATTAGAGTTTGATCAAGGGATATTTACTTAGTATATTTTAACATGTGAGGTTGAGAATTTGTGTTTTAATAGTTAGAAGCTTTAACTTGTTGAATCTGATTGTCTACTGTCATTAAGTGGTTTTTGCCTGACTCTTCCGTCCTATAATTTCCGACAACTATGAAAATGTAAATTGATAAAAATCAGAAAAAATGCTTAAAAATAAATTGTCAAAATCAAAATAAAAATTAAATGCTACCAAGCCTAGCTATGATCCATTGTTATAGCCACTGACCACTAGGGGCTGCTTTTATGAGCACAATTATGTCTGCTGAACCCACAGCCAAACTATCTACTGTCTTCTTTGCCATCTCTTCTGCTGCACTTAGATGGAGAGAAAGATGGGGCAAGCGCTGCATGACTGACAAGAAGAACCTATCTGCACAGCAGAAGTGATGATGTAAGGACTGGCCAAAGCAGGAGAGGAGCTGTAAGTGGCCTGCCCACCCACTTCAGCTTCTGCAAAGTAGCAAAGCTGGGGTAAACTGCCAGGCAGCACTTGTTCATTTGCTTTCCTTTGGGTGGCTGCATCATGCTTTTTCCTGCTCCTGTGAACAGGCTTCCCACACTGTCTCAAAGGTGAGTGTGCGCTTCTGTGAACAGGTTTCTCATACTGTCTCAAAGGCTGAGGAGGTGTGTGTGTTTGTGTGACTTTCTCCTTTGTGTTGCTCTAATGGCATTGTTTGTGATGTCATCACAGCAGCATGTCTGAACCCAGGAGGTGCAAACAGAGGTTGCAAAATAGGGAATAAAATATAACCATCCACAACATTCAGTTTGAGTGCTTTCTAAAACCCCAATTGGGAGTCTACAATCCACCCAAGTTTACAGTCCACAGAGAATCACTCTTTTATTTCATGCACTTAGGAGCGTCACCTGCTGTCTGAAGTGCAAGCAACAATAAAACAAATCCAAAGCAGCATCTAAATTCACTGCTGGGTTTAAATTTATATATTTTAAGGTCTAGAACTTTTAAACTATTAATGAGCTTCACATGTAAACCACAAGTGTTAAGCTATCTTGCAAACAGTTATTCAGCTCACTATAGCAGATGATCATGATGCTCCCTTCTGATCTTGAAGTCTAAGAGTCTACACATCATTACAGCTTTACGACTAATCCTAACTATGCATTTATTTATTTAGGTTAGCCAGGCCCCACTACATCCATATAGCCACTGTAGATAACTTTATGTCCTATTTTACATCTTCTGAAGTCTTCAGTTCATTTATGTGGTTCACACTGTTCATTTCTCCTACTCTTGCTTTATAAGCTAATTTTTAGTGCTTCTAAAAACATTAACACAGAAATCATCCAGGTTTAGGAGGTATCAGGGCTATGACACAAAATGAAAGCAGAGAAAATCAGAGTTAGCTCTTAAAGTCCACAGGTACCTTGTCTAGCGCATATAGAGGGCATTGCACACACTACCCTTTGAACATCACTGTATAGCGGGTACAGTACATTAAAGACTCTACGCTATTTAAGATAATGTTTTCACCTCTTAGCTCAGAGAGCCAAGAAGAGCACACAAAAGAATATTAAGGTTCCAAAGTTAAGCACTCAAAACTTAAGAAACGTGAGAATTATGGTTGCCCAAGCAATTTTACGTATGTATTATGATAGTCTTTAATTGCATCGTTACATAGTTTTTTCTCCCAGGACCTTTGCCGCATTCAGTGCACAGGATGGACCATGCTCCTTCAGCGAGAAGCTATTAAATAGTTTATCTTTATTGTTCAGTGGTCTTATTTACTGCACGCTATTCAAATCCTGCTCCGAATACAGAATACTTAAATTTCCTTGTGGGCTTTTCTATGGTGCTCATCATTATAGTATCTGAGTGCTTCACAAACATGAATTAATTTATTTTCACAACATCCCTGTGCCCCTCCTACAGTTGGGGAACAGAGAAATTAAGGTAAAATAGTGTTCATTAATTCTGAGCACCCAGTTTGAGGTACATTGGATCTGACTTTTCAGAGTACTTAGCATTATATAGCACTTTCTATATTCAAAGTACAACTCCCATTGACTTCATACATAGCTGAGTCTGTAAATCAGACCCCCATGTCTTAAATTGGGGATCCAGAAAAGGAAGAACACACAATTATTGACAATTTGTGAAAAGTTTGGTTGAAGTAACTTTCCCAGCATCACATAGGAAGCTCTGTGGCAGAGGCAGGGATAGAATCCAGTTCTCCATGGCAGCATTCAATGACATTAACCATGAGATGGTCCTTCCTCTTTCTGCAATCCCCTGCCTCATTCACTACACACCTTCCAACTTCTGCAACAAACAAGACAGGGGTCCTAAAGGCAACCTGCTCCTTTACTATACATCCCAGAACAGGTCCATCATGAACAATGAATCCTATACAAAAATATAGTATATAATCATGTAATTGAAAACTTCATGATGCACATGCACAAGGGTGACAAACTAAGGTTTCAAAGGCTCTCTTAATTCTGGCATTTCCTACATTTTGAGTAGTTAACTTTGTAATCTTAATATTCTTTTAATTAAGTTTGTGTGTGTGTGTAACTTCTCAGTAGTTGGGGTTTTTTTTTTTTAAAAAAAGGCAAACTGAAAAAACTCCCCAGAAATTCCATGATGTGACATCATATTGATACCCACATGGTTCATCAGCAAGACAAGAATCTTTAAATCCACCACACAGACCTCTGCCTTTTGAGTTAATAGAGGAACTGGTAGGAGTACTATGTTATCATCCTCTGGGTGGATGCAATGAGATACTTTGTCAGTGGATTTCACATGTATTTTATTGACTGCATGGGAATAGCGAGACTCTGGAATCTTAGGTTCCATTGCAGCCTCTGGAGAGAAGCATGTGCTGTGACTCTTCTACTTGTTCCCCCTTGTGTCCCATTCTGTCCAACCTATCCCTACCCCAGTCCTGTCTCTTTCCCATCCCCGGAACATCACACAAGTCTCATTCTTTTTGCCTAATTAATCCCAATCTTCACTCTTCAGGCTTTGCATCCCAGCCCCAGTGCCCTTGCCCCACCACACTTAGTCTTCCACTCTGGACTCTCCTTCTGAGGCCCAGTCTCTCCCAGTAATTGCATGTCTCTCCATCCTCCTAAGCTCCTTGTCCAGCTGAGCCCAGCTTTCCCATCCTGGCTCCTCATCCAATCTGTCTTTCCTCTTCTCCTTCAGCTTCCAGTCATCCCCCCAGCCTCAGTTTCCCTTTTTCCTGGCTCCTTGTTCAAGTCTCTCTCCCCAATTACAGCCATTAGTGCCAAAATTCGAAAGTACTGCTGCAGACACTGATGCAGGAAAGTCCCAACTCAGGCAGCAGCTTTGCTACCTGCAACTGAAAGTTGAACAATGATGCTCTGGGGACCCCTGTTAACAATCTATCACCACTAAATTGAATGGATGGTTGGGGTGATCTCCAGATACTGCTAAATCATCCTGGTCTGAGATGTCTCATCCCTGAGCCTCAGCCCGGAGGCTCAACAAAATACTTCTGAAAAGCAAATGTTTTGACTTTGGCATGGATTAAATGGCACGAAAAGATGTGCATTAAAAAAAAACAAAATCTAGGGACATTGCCTCTAGTCTCACCTTCTAGAACTTCATCCCTGCTTCTGATTACACACATTGAACATTATACTATAATAGATAATTGGAAGAGTTCCCATAAAAAATAATCGTAACTGTTTCCAACAAAGTGCAGCTTGCTTGTCAAATGGTGTTGTCTCTTTCCTTGGTTACGGTTATAAATAAATAATTTGTTTCATATTGGAAACAAAATGAATAAAATCCACCACTCTGTACCCTTGGCACACACGCTAATGGGGAGGAGAGTGAGATTTTGTGGGAGCCCTTCTGAAATATGCCAAAAACTCCAACTATCACTGGATTTGAGGAAAGGAGGCCGCAAGTGAAGGCCAATAGTCAGTTATTTCCCTGCACATTTCCTTCAAAGCAAATGATGCATTAGTTAATATACTGTACAGTACATGGAAACCGCTATACATGGATACACTGTCATTGCCTCGAGCAAAGAAAAAGCACAGATGTCCGAAATTGCATCATTTTCCTTATTATGACAATATGTTCCTTGGGTCATTACCATAGCTCTCTGCTACTACACTGGAACATATAGCTGGTGTTCCAGTCAGTGTCCCCTGCATGACTTGCTATTTTTTTTCCCTCTGTGTAATCCTAGCTCCTCAGCTCTGCATCATATCCTGATTACTATCTCTGTCTACTATTGACTTCTTTCTTTATCTCTGTAGTGTTCTATTGCTCATCCTGTAACATGCCTCACACCATATTACCCCACCATTTCCTAAGCTTGTTATGAAACCAGTATTTCTTTGTTTGATTTTTTTCCCCCATCCTAGAATATCATTCTTGCAGATCCTACAAATATTCCTCTAACAGTCCCATTGTGTATTTTTCATACTTCGTTCCCATATTTATGCCGGCCGTTTCATGTCACCATTTATGAATATTCCGATGAATTACTAAATTAAATGAACTACTGATTCAAATACCAACAAGTAACTACCAATGTAACATATGCTCATAAAAGAAAGAATATTATTGATTACTGAATATTCCAAGACATGACAGAAGAGAGAAACAATTATACTCAAACTTCTTAACTATAAAAAAAGAGGGAAGAAAAGTCCCTTAGGTTAGACCAAGATTCATCCTGCCTATAAAGAAAATAAGTTTTCTTGATGTTATTTATTGTAAAGCATCACTATAAAAAGCAAAAGGAAGCGGTGTGAAAAACAAAATCTGTAAACAGAGAGATCAAATTCGTAGACAGAGATTTTAAATTCAAACATGCTATGCCAAATGTTACTGCCAACTCTTCCTATGTTTTTAGAAAGATTCAGTAAAAACAGTTTAGCTGCTTCCAAGAACAAGTTTAGGGAAACACATGTTGTTTTGCTAATGATAATATATACTGAGGCTAAGTAGGGCTTTCCCTACAATTGTTCTTCCTACAGAGGAACAATTATTCACTACAAAACTCCGATCCGATGTTAGCACCATGCAGCCTGTGTACTGAATGAAGCAGGAATCCTGTAGGAAAAAGAGTATGTTATGAAGTAATTAAAAACCATCATAACAGATCTGCCCAAGGAGGATGAATGAAGGTTATGGGTTTTCCTAACTTATGAGTAAGGCTCAGATTTTGCAATGGATATTTTTAGTAAAAATCACAGACAGGTCATGGGCAATAAGCAAAAATTCATGGAAGCCTGTGATCTGTCTGTGATTTTTACTAAAAATATCCCTGACAAAATGGGGAGGGAGAAGCACTCACTGTACCTGAGCCGCTGCGGGTGTGGCCCCTGCCACCTCTCACAGCTTGACATGGGGGGGGGGGGACTCCTGCCACCTGCAAGTGGGAGCTCCAGGGTCCCCCTGCTACCCTTAGTAGCTAGGAGGTCCGGGGTCTGCACACGGGGATTGGGAGCTTCATGGTCCCCCTACTGCCCATGGGGACTGGGAGCTCTGGGGTCCCCCTGCTGCTGGCAGTTAGGAGTGGCTGGTGGCCCACCCCGCTGGCCCAGTGGCTGAGATCTGTGGGGCTGCTTGCTGACAGCTCCAGCCCCAGGGCAGAAAATATCACGGAGGTCTCTAGAAGTCACAGATTCTGTGACTTCCATGACCTCCATGATATAATCACAGCCTTACTTATGAGTGTTTGACTTTGTAATTTTAGCCTTTTTCAAGGGAGTTTGTTTTTATACAATAGACATGCATGTTGCTTAGGTACCATGGAGTCTGACATTATAGAAATAGAACAGCCAGCCAGCCAGGTATTTTGGAATAGTGATGGTCCCCAAAAGATCTGTATTTATATTTTACAAACAAACAAACACACACATATATAAAAATACCTCTCACAGCCAGGCCAATAAATATAAAAGTTATTAAGAGAGATTGGCCATTCTCCTCCTGAATTGCACAGTATTACCATATCATGTGGAATCTTACTGTGTCATTAACCACATGGCTGTTGGATAACAAATACAGCCAAATGTGCATCATAAAAGTTTTCTAAATTACTGAACTTTATGATGCAGAAAATAAAGACTCTAACCATAGAAGAAGCCACCCAAGGTCTACTTATTACTGACAAGGGCAAATTGATTCAGAAAAAAATAATAGTAAGGAAGCAGGGAACCAGTGGCTTGAAGCTATTTGAATTCAGCATAGTAAAGAATGAGTTAACAAACTGAAACAATTTAAGAGTATCAGATTTCACAAAAACCATTTAAGAAGTGAGGGGTAAGACCATAGGACCATGACTAGCCAGAGTTTTGGTAATAGTTTTAACAACCCACTTACCATTGTTTAGCATCAGCATCACAGTTGCAATAGTATTTGGGATCAGTACAATTGCGTTCAATGCCACAGGCACATTTCTGAATGCCAGGTCCAGAGCCACCCCAATAGTAGTGCTTCTCATTGGCTTTTCCAACCCACCAGGTGTATGGATTCCCATCTGCAAAGAATAAGAATGGAGGATTAGATGCATCAAAGTCATAGGGGTCCACAATGCCACACAGCTGGATACAATTGTCTAATATGTAAGTGGTGCTAACACCACACAGGTGGAAAGTCATTTTGCGCAGTAAAAAAGCAACATATCCATCATAAATGAACAGACATTCCACTGCAATTTAAAGGACACTGTCAGATTAAACCAAAAATTTTTATCTGTACCCATACCACCTTCTATTATACAACAGGAAACTTTTAAAATCTATTTTGCTTTTTGCTATTTATGCTCTTTATTTTTATTGTATAAAGTAAGAACAGTTAAACAGGCTGGAAGGGTTCATGTCAATCTCAAATTCCAGTTCTTATGCATTAGATAGATGATGCAATATCTGGGCTTCAGCTACTGTAGAGAAATATGTATTTGTTTTTGTTTTGTTTTAAAAATAACACCTCACTGGAAACTAATTTGTTTTCGCTGAAAAACAAACACCTACACTATCCAGTGACTATTTAGCCAAAACCAAATTTTAAATAGGTGTTACTGGACTCCTGTAAGACACAAATCAGTTAAAAAGTCAGTCTTTGCAAGGAGATGTCAACCCTCCCCAGCTTTTCCATTGCATAGACCCAGTCCTGTGATATATTTACCCTACTTGGCACAAAGTCTGTAACCTTAAATTTTCCCATATTACTGTACATTTCCGCATAATATTGTTGGACAACCGAACCCACTTCTCTCAGATGAAGAGAACCCATTCTACTCTAAAGTGAAAAGTATTCTTAGCAGAGATGACCCTGTTCAAGGTCCCAATTCGGCAAAATACTTAAGTATGCACTTTAAGGCATGTGAATAATTCTATAGACTTCAGAGAGTTCCATCCATTGATTTCATCCAAGCTACAACAGTATCATAGAACTTGGTTTACATAACTACTATTTAAGAGAAAATATTCCTGCCAGTAATGTACCATAAACAATATTTTCAACTTAAATGAAATGAGGCCACTTCTAAGTATTTTACTTATTAAACTTTTCAAAAGTAAAATCCTCCTTAATGTTCCATGAAGTGTTTCTTCTTAGAAATATAACTGAAATGTTTTAATCGTTTAATTGTTGTGCTTTGCAGACATGCATGTACAAGCTGAAACGGCATCCATAACCCTAAAAACATTCACCGGACAATCTAATTCCATCCTCCCCACTGTAAATCTTCTTCTATCCTCCAGATGTGTTAAAAGTAAACCACACCGAGCCCCAGAGAGAACTAAATTCTGTAACAGGAGAGCAACCAAATAAAATCCCTCCTCAAAATAAAATCACTATTTAATGCTTTTGAATTGTTAAACATAATACAAGAATCCCATTATTGAATATACAGTAATGTGAAAAAGCAGTCATCACCTAGGGCTTTATGATTGTTGTTACGCTGCACAGCATGGGCACTCTGAATTTCACAGCAACAGTAATGGATATGGTAATAGACTGACTCCATTCTAGGATCTAAATTGGTCATTTTAGCTTCTGTGACTTGATTATCATTGAAAGATATTAAAAATGCTGAGGGTTATAGAAGGATATGTTGTGTGACTATTCTAGCATCATTTCAAAGCTGCCATAAAAATGTCTAGGATATGAGGTTACATTGCTCTGGCTTGCAAAAAGTTTATTTAACCAGAGATATTTTACAGGTAAATGTGTTTTCCACCAGTTAATGTTTGAATTCTTTTAATTAATGCAGCATCCAGATCCAGCAATTTGGCCATTTGGAGGTTATATCATAATTTTGCCATATTTGAGGACAGCTTGTAGTTTAAGTACCATATTGTGAATGCTTTAGTATTAGCTGTTCTGTGAATGAAATAGAGCTTTGCTTGTTCACACCTTTTGAATACAGCAAAACCTCATGCTCCTAATTATCATCACTTCAGTAGGAAAGTAGCTTGCTAATTAGAGTACCGAAAGGAAAGACAATTGCTTAATTTTTTCAAAAGACAGCGAGGATTCAAAAATTCAGAAACAAGTAGACGTATTTAAAATAGAAGAAAGCAAATGGCCAAATAGATGAAAGCAAAGTAGCACTTAGGTACCATAATGATGGGCGCAATAGAAAACCAGAAGATAGATGGAGGAATGGTGTGTGCTACAATTCTTATAATGATAGCTGCCATTAGGTTTTAAATCTAGAACATGTTCTGAAACTTAGACAGAGTAGTTTTCAGAGTTATTGACTTCAAAGAAGCTATGCTGATTTACAGAGGATTTGGACTAATCTGTATGCAGCTGTCTTGATCACTGTTGTAATGATTATCATTTTGTCACTGATATTTACCTTTTAAAACTTCCTAAATAAATCAATAAGAATTGGAAGACTTTTGCCTCATGCAGAAACACACCTGTATTCAGGAAAGCACTTACACATATGCTTAAGTCCACTGCAGTCAATGGGCTATGGTCAGCTATTTCGGGCTATCCTAATTCCCCACCCCCGTGTCCATATTCTGCAGTCAGCATCACAGATTACTGAAGCCAAACACTTCTTTTTAGAGTCCTAGTAAGATGCATTTCCCCATGTGTTTCCCTTGTCATCGCCTAAACCATTCTGGCCTGTGCCAGCCAAATGAATCTTGTCCCATTCCACCCCATTACTGCAAAATAAGTGAGGTTAAGCTTTTGCCCATAGTTTTGCTGAGATATTTCACGATGAAAGATGCCATACATATGTAGGATATTAATACACAGAGTATAACAGATTTATCAGATACTGTATGTACCAAGAGGATGAACAGGGGAAAAGGGAAAAATAGAAGGGAAGAGGGAAAGAACAAGGGAAGATTCATCATGGGACAGGTCATTATTTTTATTACCAGGTGGCAGCAACCCTACCTTTAGAAGTAGAACCACCCTTCTCCTCAACCTACCCCATCCCATTTTGCATAGGTATAATCATTCATTCAGGATGTGTGCACACTCATTTTATTGTGCATTTCTTATTATTTCTGTGTAGGGAGGGAGGTTTATATGCTAATGGGAAAGGAACTAGCGAAACAACTGGTGTAGTGAACTCCAGAAAGAAGGATGATCAAGTATTCAGAGGAAATTGTTCTAAATATCAGAATATTTGATAATCTCTTATTATGCTAAGGATATTAATGTAGTTGGGATGAGTTTTAAATGCCATGTACTTTTGTTAAACCTACCCCTCCCACTGAAAAAACACACACCTTAGGGGAAGAAGCCATGTATAATAATACAGTCTTTATATCAAATATATGACTATAGTAGGCATCACAAGGTGGGACAGTTACATAGTCTTCAAAGTTATTTTTCTTAATGTGCGAGCAAGCTTTGACTCTTAGGAAGCCACGTAGTATTGTTGTCTGTTTTGGGTTGTGCCAGGTTTTGTGAAGAGGCAGCTTCAGGAGAGAAAGGGCTGGGTAAGGAGCAGGAGAGTTTACTCTCTGCCTTGACCTCTGATTAGAGTCAATTCTTCAGAAGCAGAGTTGCTTCTTGGGAACGGGGCTGTGGTGCTGGGCTGAGATTCCTAGAATGGCCCTGCGTGACGTTTGACCATCTCATTTCAGGATTGGTGTGTATACATATGCAAATAAAGCAAGATACACTTAGATTACACTCTGAACTCCACCTCACTGATTTCCACTATACTGGAAAGCCATCTTGTAAGCCCCTAGACATTGGCTGCAGAAGAGCAATACTGGTGTCAGGATGGGCTACTGGTGTTGCAAGAATGGGCAAAAGTATCATGCCTTTGAGGCAGCACAACAGCCTCAGATGTACTGACGTGTGGATAGTTACATTTTGTAGCAACACTACTGACCTCTACAGTGAAAGGAAAAAGCTGGTTCTACATACGGATGGGTATAAATGTTTGGCTGGAGCACCAGGCTTGAACCACATTTTTTAAAGATTCCGATTTGTCTCATATAATTTCTGCACATTTTCTGGTTATGCTGCTAGGCTCAGAACCTCTAATGGCCCCTGGGGCTGGACTTCGGTGAAAATGAATTGAACATTTTGATGCTTAGTTAAATCAAACTTTAAAGCTAATCTAATTTTTTGAGGTTCCCTCCCTTAATAATCCTAGTGTTTTAAAGCAACTGGCTATGAGGGTTTTCTATTAGAGATAGTGTACTTTCTCTAGCGAGAGATTCAGGCAAGGAGACTAGACTAAGAGAGCCTCTTAATATTCCCACAGATCTTGAGTATCATAAAAAAAAGCCATTCCTTGCTCATCTGATAAATATATCTTCTTGTGAATCATTTCATTTCATATGAAAACATTCCCTCCAAAGTTAATGTAGTATGAACAGAACTCTTAACAGTCAATAATATATTTATTTCTGACATAGTAGAATAGTCTTATAACATATGACTTTCACATGAACACTTAGGATTCTATTGAACATTTAATAGAACTCATTATTTCTAAATACCATTGATTAATAAAAATGTGATTAACATTTTAGGGCCATTGTTTCAAAAGCAAATAGCACCATAATAGGGGCTGCTTTTTTAAGAGATCTCAGTTTCTGTCGTAGCTTCCTACTCAGATTTGAACCTTAGCGTTCATAAAATGAGAAGCTAGCATGAACCCTCTAAGCTTAATTACTAGCTTAGATCTGATATCGCTGCCACCCGCCAAGGATTCCAGGGCTTGGCTCCCTCTGGTCTCTCAAAACCTTCTCTGGGGGACCCCAAGACTCAGAGGCCCTGAGTCTCACACCAAAGGAAAAACAATCTCCTCCCTTTGTCTCCTCGTTACCTCATCCCTGGCTCCCCCTCCCTGGGTTATCCTGGATAATACTGTACTTAAACTCCTTGAATTACAAAACAGAGAGGACAATTCACCTTCCCCCTCCTCCTTTTCCCCTGAGGCTGCACAGATTCACCCTCCGTAAATCTAACACAAAGAGAATTTCCCTTCCCTTCGTTCCTTAGCCTACCCAGAGAAAACTCAAACAGGTCTTAAAAAGAAAGCTTTATATAAAAAGAAAGAAAAACACATAAACATAGTCTCTGTATCAGGTTGACAATACAGGGTCAATTGCTTAAAAGAAAAAATGAATAAACAACCTTATTCAAAAAAGAAATACAATTTAAACATTCCAGCAACTACACACATGTAAATACAAAAACAATATAAAAACCTATATTGTCTTATACCTGTACTTACAACTGGGAAACAGAAGATTAGAAGCTTGAAGATAGAAAGATCCCTCTCATAGCCGAGACACAGACAAAAGACCCACACCCAAAACATTCCCTCCCTGAGCTTTTAAAAAATCCAGTTTCCCGATTGGTCCTCTGGTCAGGTGTTTGGTTCCCTTCGTTAACCCTTTACAGGTAAAAGAAACATTAACCCTTAGCTATCTGTTTATGACAGCTTCCATTGAGGTACCTACCTAATGCAACCAGATATTCAAAAGATCTCAGCACCCAGCAGCTCCCACTGAGAACTTAACCCTCAGAGTACTGATGACTATACTTTTGACTTGTCTTCCACAACACTCATAATTCATTAAGCTTTTGTCTAACTCTGCAAAGAACCTCAACAGAACACTGCTTACCAGAGAGGTGGGCAAACTATGGCCTGCAGGCCACATCTGGCCCGCGGGACCGTCCTGGCTGGCCCTTGAGCTCCTGGACGGGGAGGCTCGCCCCTGGCCCTGCCCCTGCCGTCCCCCCACCCCACAACCATGCCCCCACGCAAGCAATGCTCTGTGTGGCGGGGCTGCGTGCTTCTGCAGGGCAGCGTGGCAGTGTGTCTAGCTCCGGCTAAGTGCTGCGGCTGCCAGACATGCTGCTCTGAGCACCATGGTAAGAGGGCAGGGAGCCAGGGGGTTGGATAAGGGGCAGGAGGCTCTGGGGGGCAGTCAGGGGACAGGGAGCGGGGGGGTTGGATGAGGCGGAGGTTCTGGGGGTCCGGGAATGAGAGGGAGGTTAGATAAGCGTGGGAGTCCCGGGTGGCCCGTCAGGTAGCGGGGGGTGTGGATAGGGGCCGGGGCAGTTGGGGACAGGGAGCAGGAAGGGTTGGATAGAGGGTGGGGTTCCAGGGGAGCTGTTAAGGTTGGGGGGGTCCCAGAAGGGGGCGGTCAGGGGACAAGGAGCCGGGGGGTGTTGGATGGGTCAGGGGTTCTGAGGGGGAAATCAGGGGCCAGGAAGTGGGAGGAGGTGGGGGCCAGGCTATTTGGGGAGCCACAGTCTTCCCTACTCAGCCCTCCATACAGTTTTGCAACCCCGATGTGGCCCTCGGGCAAAAAGTTTGCCCACCAATGGCCTACCACCTCCTCTCCCCTCTGCCACTGGTGCATCTCCTGACTACCATCTACTTTGACCCCTTGCCAGTTCTGTTCCCAAAACAAATGGATATATGTTCACAGCTAACCTGTCTCTTTGCTGAGATGAGACAAGCTGAAACTTGCTCAGAACAAGAATTTCCAAGTTTTTTTGCCTGTAGATGCCAGAAACCTTCTCAGATCCCCTGCAGAGCTCTCTCTAGCTGGCCCTTAAAAGCACAGCACCTGACTGTCAGACCTGCTGAGCACCTGCAAGTCCAATTGAAGTCAATGGCACAGCACCTCTGAAAAAGAGGACTATTGAAAACTTTGCAGCTAGAGCCCGTCTCTAATTACTACACTTCCTTGATTCTCCACAAACAATTAAGAATTAATTTACTAAGCTTGATCCCTTTGCTCTAAACAGGAACAGTTGCTTGCTGTGAGTGCATTACAGAACAGCTCCAACTGTCAGCGTGCATGTTAAAAAACTCAGTAATAAGTACCAGGGACCAAACAACTGTTACACTAACCAACACACAATCCATACACCTCTAACTTCTGGTTAGAAAGGTCTCTTGTTCAATTCTGTGTAAAATGAATAGATAAAACAATAGGAGATACGCTGCCTGCCTAATTTTTGTTATGAGCGAGGTAAAACCAAAGATATCCTTCTAAAATATTCACAATACCACATACCTGTAACTTTTACAGCACATTTTCTTCATTGATGCAAATAGTTTATCTTACATCTTATGTTACATAGGACAACATGGGGATTTAATAGGAACTGTGTGTGGTTGGAGACATTGTGAATTCCATTCTTTTTAGTGGAAATGTGTGTGTAAGGGCAGGTAGAATTCTGCCATTTTGTGTGTGTAACATTCTTAGGGTACCTTCTGTATTATATTATTGGCTTTGTGTGAAACTATAGTATAACATACAGTAATTTTATCCTCTAACTTTTGGTTTTCAGCCATGGCCTGAAGTGTAAGTGTAAGTGTGTGTGTACATGCACGCACATGAGAGGATCACCATGACAGCTGTAGTTCCAGGAGAAATTCTGGCTAACTCAGCCAGAATTCTTGTTGGGGAACAGATGTTGATGGAATAATTGTCACTTTTTGAAAGGGTGCAATGTGCCAGTCTGATTCCACATTTCCAAACATAGAGAGGGTGCTTGGGCCATGGCCCCACTCTCACCTAGCCCCTCTTTACTACCCTTTTGGTGTATCTGTGACCCTAATCCATGCAGGTCCAATCAATCTGGTCTATAATGTGCACACTGTTTGTTCCTCAGCTGTTACTGCTTTCTGAGATTTTACCATTTGTCAAACATACAGGTCTGATGATGATGGGGATCTCAGAGGTTAAATAAACTCACACATTTCAATTAAGTGTTTTCTGAGTAGGCAAATTACCTTTCAAAGTTTCAGTGCATAACCAATGAAATTTACATTATGTACACACTGATGATTTAGTTAATTTTATTTTACTATAATTTATTGACATTTTGATGGCCAGTCTGTGTGCTCCGCCATAGATATATGCAAGCACCAATGTCATGCTGATGGGGCACTTAGTAGGATTGCTGCCCTTGCCTAATGCCATGAGAGTGGTAGCACAAGAAAATGCAGCTGCTGACTGGCCTCACAATGGGAAACTGAAAATACTTCTCTGTAGCACAGATTCTGCTCTGATTTGCACTGGTGCAAATCCTAGGTAGCTTCAGTGATTTCAAATGACTGACAATAATCAATGGAGTTATTTGGATTTACACTGATATAACTGAAAGAAGAATCTGGTGCTAAATGATTGGTTTTGCATTTCCCATAAAAATACCAGTCCATGGACTGCAAAATAAAAATTATATATATATATATTGTGACAGAGTTCCTCCTTTACTTGGGTGAGTCCTGCGCTTATTGGCGGATTTGCTCACCTCAGTGATCTTCCCCTCTGGTGGAACCCACAGTCTAGGCCAACTCCTCCTGTGTTTGATCAGGAGTTGCGAGGTTTGGGGAGAACCCGGGCCCACCCTCTACTCCGGGTTCCAGCCCAGGGCCCTGTGGATTGCAGCTGTCTATAGTGCCTCCTGTAACAGCTGCATGACAGCTACAACTCCCTGGGCTACTTCTCCATCCTCCTCCAAACACTTCTTATCCTCACCACAGGACCTTCCTCCTGGTGTCTGATAATGCTTGATGTCTGATAATTCCTCAATCCTCCAGTAGCACACCCTCTCAGTCCACTCTTGCACTTCTTGCTCCCAGCTCCTCACATCACTTCCTCTCCTCTGGCTCCTTCCTACCTGACTGGAGTGAGATCCTTTTAAACCCAAGTGCCCTGATTAGCCTGCCTTGATTGGCTGCAGTGTTCTAATCAATGTAGCTATCTCCACTGCCCTTCTAGAAAAGGTCTTAATTGGCTCACGTGCCTTGATTAACCTGGAGCAACTGCCATTTGGTTACCATGGTACTAGGGATTTGTTTAACCTGGGGCTAACTTACCTGTTCCTCAGTACTTTACTGTAGCCATCTGGCCTTGCCCCATCACAATAGAGAGAGAGAGAGAGAGAGAGAGAGAGAATATTTCCAGTTCTTTGGTAAATAATGGATCTCTATATAATCTGTAAGGAAGCTTGGGACAGGTTTGTCTGGTTAGCAGACTGTGATGGGTTTTTCTGTTTCTTTTTCCCTTTGAGATTCTGTTCTCTTTCTTGTTTTGCCTTTACTTTTCTTTTCTTTTTTGTTGGTAGTGCATGAGTGAATGTGATATGAAGTGTTAAAGAGAAAAAATTATTTTGTTTCTGTCTTTGTTTGTTAATCACTACAGCATTCTTTCCTTAAGGCCAACTAGGAAAAGGACAAATAGCAAATGCATGAGCCTATGCAAAAACTAATACTGATGGTAGCCAGACCACTAATGTCTAGAAGAGCCAGATTTAGCCAAGCCCAGCTGGAGACACAAATGAAGCAAGCTGGCAAATGAGAACCCAAGGCACAGGAGAAAAAACTCCAGCAGAAATAAATATAACTAGGGACATTTGGTTTAGAGCTAGCTAATGAGACTAACAGTATTATGGGTTAATATCCTTTTGTTGTTATTTATGGTAACCTTTGTTGTCAGGGTATTGTTTATTTTTGGTTTCTTTCCCCATGGTGGCACAGTCTAATCGATTCTATTTTCCTTTACCATCACTGGGCTGGAGCATCTTTTATAAGCTGACCCAGACACTTGTTTTTTTGTGACAATTGCATTTATTTATAAATGCTGTATAAGTGTGTGAAGAGGAGCAGAGGAATATTTCACTGTGCAGTAGAGGTGGGTCTCAGGATTCCTGGAGCCCAGCTCCAAAGAGACTTCTGGTGTATCCCTCTGAACAAAGATTTGAGGTTCTGGTCAATGACAGTGTATCCACTTCCACTCCATGACTTGGAGAAAGGATTCTTCCAATCATCTCTCATTGAAGCCCAAGGCAGGAAGCCTGGCAAGTATGGCTTGGTGCATGAAAGAGTGGGAGAACTGATTTAGACCTAAATCCTATTGTCTATGTCTGATACCATATGGTAAAGACAGGGAAGAGAGAAATCTGGTCATGTGGTTGAGGAATAAAAATCTCTACTCGGTGTTGACAGTTAGCCCTCAATTTGATGACCACTGCAGAACAACAAACATGTGCAAAGTGTTCCATTATCCCATTACATCTGCCTGCTTATTTTTCAGAGGATGTTTTTGAGGCAAACATTTTTAAATCTCTGTAATATATGGTTTCAAAAATGCTATTTCATGCAGATCCTGAAGAAGGAAAGCAGCAAATGCAAAATTTCATACTAGCCATCAGACATTTGATTTAAGTGCCCTTTCCACTAAGCTAACCAACACTTCTCTCAGCTCCCTGAACAAACTTATGAACAAAGATAGATTGCTGACTTTTCTTTACAGGACCACATCAGCTCGTGTTTCAGAATTAGCAAGCTATTAAAATAATAAGGGCAGGAGGGAGAATTGTCATATTGGAATAGTGACCAGCTGCAGCTCAGGAAAAGCCTCCTTGATAGCTTCATTTTGCTGTCAGAAAATTCACTCTTTGGCCCAGAGTCTGAAAAGCCAGTACAGTGCAAATGATTTCTCCCTCATCAAGGCTCACATTCCAAACTGCAGCAATACTAACCAAACCTGCCTTGTTATTTTTCTCCGAGATCACAGTCCCAGTGGTGATATTTAGCTGGAAAAAGCAGCTGTCAGATGTCTTTGTACGGTACAGTTTGCTGGTTTCTAAAGTGAACGCATCACACAATCACCACAGTCACAACTATACCTAGCAATGTAGCAAACTTTAGGTGCTGTAAATTACTGCTTACTGTAAACTCACTGGATCATCTGAGGACAAAGGACAGTCTTCGCTCAAGTAAATTCTCAGGAAAAAAACAAAAAAAACACAGTACTTGCAATAAATAAGTGGTATTCAAGATGTTTCAAATGGGTAAACAAAAATGGGGGTATGGAGAAGATGGAAAAAGTAATTTTCAAGAAAAGTTAAAGTTGTGAGTGAGTGATGTTGAACCAGTAAACCTGGTGGAAACAATATTAAAATAGAAATGGAAACAGACCTCAGAGATGTGGTAAGAATTTTTCTTTTGGAGAATTATCATCTCCACTCTGGTGAAGAGAGAGAAAGAACCAATCACATACTCACAAACTGACCTGGCTTCTAACAATTTTTTTTTAATCTACACATCTAAACGAACTAGAAAAGGAAAAAAAATATGGTAAATCTTGCAATAGACCTAGGAATAATAAAAGGAGAGTGAGGAGCTCGCCCAAGCAGGATGCATAGAGCGAGTATGTGGGTGTAGGAGAGATGGAGATTCGTAGGTATCAAAGCCCTTAAAAGTGGATGGAACCACTAGTACAACCACAAATAAGCTGACAGGACAGCAAAACATCCACCAGTTTTCTAGATCAGGTTTAAAAGCTGGCATGAAGAAAAATAAAGAATCCTGTGTTCTAAAACCTTCCCAACTCTTTAATATGCCTCACAATATACAAAATAGTCCTGGAATTTTAACTTTCACTAAGACACCAAATAGAATCAGCTACTTGTTAAAACACCCCCAGTGTATAAATCTTAGATAAATGCATTTTAGGCATTCTATAGAGCCACTGGAAGGATTTGTGGAGTTGTGCCTGTGAATAATACATCTCTACCTCGCCCCGATATAACGCGGTCCTTGGGAGCCAAAAAAACTTACTGCATTATAGGTGAAACTGTGTTATATCGAACTTGCTTTGATCTCCAGGCGTGCGCAGCCCCGCCCCCCCGGAGCTCTGCTTTACCTTGTTATATCCAAATTTGTGTTATATCAGGTAGTGTTATATTGGGGTAGAGGTGTATATGAGATCTACCTTGCGTCGTTCAGGATTTCTTGTTGCTGTTAGTGCGGTAAATGATGTCGGCACATTTTGTGGTCATCTGTATTTGTGCCTGCACAAGTTAAAAATATAACTTTGCAGGTCTATGAAACAAGACTGTTTAGATTACCTGGCTATTTTAAGTGAATGTAAAAAACAACTGCTCCTTTTTTTTAATAGCAAGGGAGTGTGGTGGGATGTTCTCTGTAGTGATAAACTGTTCCTCTGCTATAGGGCTCCACAGGGAGGTTTTCTGAAGGTGTGATTGTTCAGAACAACAATAATCAATCTTGCATCATAAAGGCCTACAAGGATAGTGTATAGACGGTTGACTGTATAATAAATTTAAATTACAATATCAAATTCACTGCAATAGATATTCAGGTTGGCATTTCAATATATTATATTTATACAGTACTAATCCAAAGCAAAAGCTGTGTAAAAGTTCAGTAAATGGTAAGTAGCGTTACACAAATACTCTGAAATTCTAGTTAGACACTTCCAGAAGTAGGATGCTGTGAATCAGATCTTCAGACAAATTCCTTAGCTATTAAAAGATTATGAAAAAGGTGAAATCGTCATTTAAAACAGACAGATAATCCAGGTGCTCTTGTTTCACAGACCTGCAAATTTATATTTTTAATTTGTGAGGACAGAACTATGCATAATCTTGTTAAATGACCACAAATGTACCCACATCATCTACTAGTTTAACAGCATCATGAATTTCACTGAAATCTCCGTTGTCTCATGAGCCCCAGGGTTCCCATACTGCTTCAAATACTGCACAGATACAACAAGGGGCTGCTTCGAGGTACTAATATGTTATTCTCCATTGTACTTGCCTGACACTTTGCTAGTCTCTTCAGAGGTTCTCTCAGATTTTCCAATGGCAAATTTAGCAAAGGAAGCTCACTGGGCATCTTGTCTGCCATTGACTGCACAATAGTGGAATCAATAAAGGTTAAAGTCAGAGGTCCAAAAACAAAACTATCTGTTAAGCAATGGCTATTTATTCACAAAGGAAACATGTGAATGGATAACACTCACACACATGTTCTTTTGTCAGTATGCATTTGGCCCTTAAGTTTCTGGAATCCAAACCTTTTCATTTCAGGAGGTTTTGTCCTTCCCCCGTTAGTCCAACAAATCTCAAGTCTGATGACCTTCAAAGCATGCTATAAAGCTAATCTCACCTCTTACGTCTTTATAGTGGGATGAGGAAATAGGAAATCAGATTTTGGTGATATTGAGCAATGTGAATTGTGCAGAGCTGCACAACACCGAACGACTTTTAAATAATTGTTTGAAATAAATAAATAAATTTACTGACATCTGCAACTAATCTGTCAGAAAAGTAGCTCCACAGTGCTCATGATACAGAGCTCTTAGCTCCCACACAGGTGTCATCCCATTCTTCCTGTCTTTTCACTTTTCTCCTCACTTTCAGCTCATTTAGTTGGGTGGAATTATTCTTACAAGTCCGTCTAGATAAGAGTGTGCATGTAGCCCTCACGGCCATGCTAAGTGGATGCCTTTAACCGGCAGATCTTTCTGTGAGTCGATGTGTTTAACTCTATGTGACTGATGTATCCTCAGGGACTTTTCATCGCTGTAAATTCATATAGCTTTCCTGACTCTAGTTTTCTATAACGTAACTTTCTTGACTCTGCTCAACGTCTAAGAAATGGGTACTAAAGTATTTTTAAAAGCCTTTTCAGGAAACAGTTATTTTCTCTTTCTCGGATAGTTGTGCTATAAAAAATACAGCAACTTAATGTCCACTGATACCAGACATTAGACTTGTAATCTTTTCTGCACAGATGTTTCCATGTACATATTTTTTAGAAATATGCTGATTTTAAGATGAACAACAGAGACTAATTCCTTCTGTCTGGGTCATCTAAAACAATCTTTGAATCAGATGCACTCACTATTGTATCCCCAGAATTACTGTTGCCATCAAAATAAGTTACATTATGTCACATAATATCATAAAAATGATGCATGATGAGGGCCGATTTTTAATATTTTGGATTGGTTTCCCAAAATTAATGTGTGATTGGATATTCCATCTCAAAATCCTGTGGACTGCGTGCCTTCTGCAGGAAGATGACTTTTCATGTGAAAGATATGATCTTGACCAAGCAATAATGATTTTAGTTCTCTGGAAGGATACCAGAGTGAGAGCTATGAAAATTTAATTCTTTTCTTCATTCTCAAAACAGACACAATATGGGTACCATTAATATGAGTTTCCAAACTCGCAGTTACAGATCACTTAGAAACCTGTCAGCTTAGCAGGACTATAACCATATTAGTTTGCCTTAATCCTCTCACACATTTATAAAGTGGCAGCTTCGATATCTGTCACATACTACTCTTGCTAAACTTTTATTTTCTCATACTGTTCCCTGATGTGACTCAATTATATTCTGGAAGAAACACCTCCAGGATATTTGAGACTCTATGCCAATTCAGTCTTCAGTCTGTCTGTTAAAACTGCCAACAAGGGTGACAATGATAGTAATGGATTTGGCAATGCGGACACAAGAGGAACTATAACTAACAATTCATTTTACAAAGGCCACTCAACAGACATCAAAAAGGAGAGTCTGGACTACCAGCCTGGATTGAATTTGAAGCTAGAAGTGGAAGGCTAAATATTTCCTTACCGAGACTTTCCTTATTGTGTTGTGTTTTTATCTAAGATGCCCCCAATTTAATATCTCAGAGCACATGCAGATAGTTTTTAGAAGATATATAAAGAAAGAAAACCATCCCTTGGAACAAACTACAACCCCCTTCCAGGTAAAAGACTGAGAAAAGAGATGTTGGTCACTGATGCCACCTGAGATTCCAGAGCAGATGAAATCCAAAAGCAACACTGCACTGTGAGCCTCGTAGGTGAAGTTGAAAAGCAACCCCAAACTGTGAACCTATTAGCTGTGTTATAACTAAAGTGCACCAACAGTGACAGCTGTCTCCCCATCCCAGAGCAGTCAGACCTCTTACCCACAACCCACTACAATCACCTTGACCTTACCCAGAATGACTTGTAACTGCTTTCTCTCCTCCATGTTCCAAACCTAGTCAGGGACTGGGAAAGCAAAGACAATGAACCATCTGGTCTGATAGTAATGACAGTTATGAATCCTGCTTATTGATGGCCCAACAGGCCAAACTGCCTCACTTGGCTTACATATTTGTTGAACAAAAAAATGTTCATGGAGCTGCACCACAGAAAACAGATCGTTAGGCACACACTGTCCAAAAAATAGTCCCTAACACCTCTCAGAAACGAAAGAATGAAATCACTAATGAGCAATACAGGCATTGTGATCGTTCAGTAAAAGTGTGGATGATACAGAACGTTGGTCCAGTGATTAGATCTTAGGACATCCAGTTTTAATTCCCTGCTCTGTCACCAGACTGCCTCAGTTCCCTGTGTATAAAATGGGGATAACAGTTCTCATCTGCCTCATGAGGGTGATGTTGTGACATATACATTACAAAGTGTAAGGTGCTCAGATACTCTAGTGATGGGGTCCGTATAAGTGTCTGAAAGAGAGACAGTTATGAAAAGCCTGCTGATAGATCTAGTAGCATGTGTATTTGTGTTTTGCTCTTGTTAGGTCACAAACCAAAATAACTCTGCCAAACCCCACTAAGAAGTACTGAGAAAATAGGATTCTGGAGGGCTCCAAAAGTTGTCATGTCATCACATTTCTCAAAAGGTTTCCCCCAAAAGGTAAGATTAGAAGCTGCATTAGAATTGTTTTTATGACCCAACAACCACAGGTTTAAGGCACAATGACATCCTACCCTGCCACAGCGATGTATGAACAACCTCAGCCACTCCATTTGCTCTTACTAGCCATGTGAGAAGAGCATCCACTCTGTCTGTCAGAAGATTAAGTTCCTTTAGAACATCCAGTAACTTATTGGGAAAAATTGCTCTAAATCATATAAGCTTTTGTTGCATTTGTGTCATCCAGACACAGGTATAACCCTAGGCTACTAAGCTGGGCTGAATCCTACTAATTTTGCCTTCAAAGTATATAGAAAATTCATTCCAATGCAGCAGATTTCTTTTTTTCATCAGAGGGAACCAGGATTCTCAAAGCTGCCAACCACAGGGATTCCCTTAATTGGCATACCTAGATTTACACCACCCACTACTCCACCACTTTGCAGAGCGGGCATCCCGGCGGTGGGAAAGGGTAGAACAAGGCAGATGGCACAGTGCAAGTGTAAACTAGGTGCAGCTGAGACTCTGGTTCAATAATAGGTATATTCATTTTAAAGAGGGAGATGGAGAAAAGTGGTAAGAATCAGTAAGCAAGTAAAAATATTTAGCATCAGAATTAAATTTTCAATTATGTCTGAGAAGCAACCATTACTGAAGTAGTTTAGGGGAACACAACCTGCCACTTCATATATACTCCAGCACGAACAGCTTAGTCAGATACATCACCTGCTAGGTTCCACCACTACATTCCTTTGAATGGGCAAGAGCTTCATTTGAGGTGATCTAGAGAGTGTCAATTCTTGGGGAAGAGTTCCTTCCTGGAAACCAGACACTGGTGTTTTGGCTGAGATTTCTGGAAAAGTGGAATTGCTTGTCGGCTGTTTGTGAGCACCTCTGTTCAAGGATTAGTGTATAGTGTAAACGAAACATGCAGCACTAAGAATAATACCCAGACTCCCTGTCACTGATTTCTCCTCCAATGGGAAGCTGACCTGAGAAGCACTGGACAACTGCTTCTTCTCAGCAGGGGGTGGTTACACTGCAGTTGATCATTTCTTCCCTTATCAACAAAATCAATGTCAATACCTTAATTAGTGAGAAATGGAGCAAATAATCACACCTCAGCTTTAAGCAAGGGGGGATTTGTCTGGCTGGTTGAATGAAGGTAACAGTGCTTTATGGCTTTTGGAGTGGGGAAGGAGAGAGAAAAACTGCTGCAAAAGAGGACAAGGGGCTAGTGTGGTGAAACTGACTCATCCCTTGGGAACCAGATGAGTGGCAGTATTTAAAAGGGGCAGCCCCGTGCATGAAGCCACCCTCTCTCCCACCCCTTTAGGTGGTGAAATACCTGTTTGGTCAAGACCTGCTGTGGGCATTGCGCTAGCCATCCCTTTTTAGGGGGGCTGAGAAGGAATTTTCCCCTGACCACCAGATGGAGACCACCTAGGTGGAGTAGAGGGGTTTTCGCCTTCCCACAGCAGGTTCAGGAAGGGTTCTGTTCATGCACACCTTGAAGGGCAGTAGGCTGTATGTCGCAACTCATTACATAAGTGTGTGGCAGATTTCCAGTGCAGGTATTCCATAGGGAAGGTATACAGTGACCAGAAAAATGGCTTGGAAAAGGGCTTAAGAAGGAGGTGTTCGTTAAAGGAATGGAATGCGGGGGGGGGGGGAAAATTGGGGACTCCTATGATTGGTACAGCTGGAAGCCAATCCTCCTTTCTCATAGCCCACCTTAACTCTCCTACTACGGGGGATGGATGGTAAGGTCCCAGAAATGGATGGGCTGGGGGGGACCTGGATGGAAAAAAGAGGAGAAGCTGGCAGAAGCCCCCTGAGTAATTATGGAATGCACATGGGGTTACCTGCACTGTACGTTTTTATCTGCCGGGTAGACCCAAACATCTGATAATAAAGTTGCACCCTGATTAAACCTATGTCAAATGTCTCCTGTTCTTCTTTCTGGAATAGCCGGACAATGCTTCTCACTATGGGGAGGAAAACCAGGAGAGGCAGCACATTCACATACAAGATTTGGTTACCCTTCAAAGCAGAGGTTCTGCATTGTTTTCATCTTGTGACCCCAAATCCAATCATTCACAACTGGTCCTCTTTGCACTGAATTCCAAGACACTTTAAAAGGCACTGGGTCCCTCAGTGCTTCAAAGGAGATGATATGAATAACTGTACAATAAATTAGGGGGTGTTTCTGACATCTGATGAGTTCCAACGGACTGAGCAAGTCTCAGCATCAGTGAAGCATTAAAGAGAGTGGACAGCAACAAGATCATATCTGTGGCCCAGGCAAATTCTGCCCCCTCCATGGATTACAGTACTTCAGAGTGAGAACTGGATATTGAGAATGAGCATGATTTAAATGTATCAGTTCATTTTAACTCAAGTAAATTACTATAATATTATAATTAAAATACTAAATTAGTACAAGTAATTAGCAAAACACTAAATTTTGCTATTTTTAACCTGCGCTTGTGCAGAGAATATTTATTGCCATAGCAGCAGGGTGCTTCAATTCCAAAGACTAGGACACGTGCCATGCACAACAGGAGCCCTGAATAAAATAAAAAATTCTGCTACTGCAGTTGTTGCTACTAAATACTGACAGTTCCATTATGGGGAGCTATAACAGACCAAGAACAAAATCAGAAAAACAGAAACCAACAACAGCAAAACTGACACCCAAATTCTGAACAAAATAAATGAGCCTTATGTCTTGACCTGAAAGCCTTCCCGTGAGAAGAGCAATAATGCCATTGCCTATGTGTCACAATCATCACAGGAATAATGTATCTGATAGAGCAGAATATCCCTTCCAGCTTTTGTACACAGACAAGGAAACCACCTGCAGTGTTCACTGAGGGAGCTCCTTCCTCCCCAGATTAAGGAAGTAGTTTGGGCAAGACCTTCACAACGTATCTTTAGAAGCAGAGGTTCTCTCTGTTCAATCAATGTTTACACACAGGCTTATTAGTTCGGAAAATCCTGGCTCTGATTCAAAATATTTCCTTTCTTTTCTCTATGTTCTGCAACTGGCCAGATGACCTCTCTTGCGGGATCCTGTCATCCTTTAACCCTTTTTTTCTGCCAGATGGGGGCTTCTCTGGTCACAGATATATTGGTGGTAATTTAGGAGACAAATTTCAGTTTTTCATGTGGACTAGAGACAAAGAAGGTGTCCCCAAAGACAGAGATGGAAACCCCTAAGATTTTCCTGATTTTTGCTTGTTTGCTTAGAAAACCTTGCAGGATAGGGAGATGAGATGACTGAAACCTATAAAGAAGAACCTGTCTGTATTTCATTAAATTTATCCCTAGGAAAAAGAGAATTTCTGTGTTCAGAGATTTATGGAAAATTTCCGGGGCTTAAAAGGTTAGGTAGAGAACAGTCACTCAGTGTGAGATTACTTAGCAGAGAGAGCAGAGATCCTGCACAGACTGTTGCTATCTCATTAGATACTTATATTTCGATTTATGTGTGGGTATATTCTTTTGCCTATTATGCATATTTCTAGTTACCTTTGTTTTACTTTGATTTTTCTGCTAATAATTTATTTTGTATAAGACAGTGTTTCTAGTTCTGGTAATTTTGTGTCCTCCACGGCCACTCTATCTGTCTTTCCTTCTGATGTGTGCCCCCCCACAGTAACCAATACAATTGATAATACAGTGAATGATATTTTAATTACATTGTTCTTGGTGAATTAGAGAAACTTTAAAACATTTACTGTTGAAAATGTGTCCCGTTCTGCTCCCTACTTCTCTCCCCTCTGCCCCCTCCTCACCCCCAAATAAAGATTGTCTGGAGCAGCAACATGATAGATTGGAGGAATGCCTTTATTCCCCGAGTGCATTTATACTTGGTAGCTTTGCTATGGTAAACTTAGTATCCAATTAATTTTAATTTAAACAATAGAGGAAAAAATGAACATTTATCCATCCTTAATCATTTCTGGGTCTTCTAAGCTGAGGACTGATTTTCCTAGTGGGAAAACCAATTCCTTATTTCTAGCAGAACTCATATTTCTGATTCACAGTTTTTCTGTGCTCTGAAGATCTGGCTGCTCTAAAGTGTTTCTTTAACAAATGCAATGCTGACAACATCCGAGCACACATTCTGCTGTCTCAACTGAAGTAAAATCTCTAAAATATAAGCTTTATAAAGTTGTAAAACAAACATATACATAATATGTTAGTACATTTACTAACACACACTGAGGTATACTGAACTACAAACTAAGATATGACTGCTGAAATGAAAGAAATACTTTGTGATTTATTATACCCATTGTGTGTGTGTGTTTATTCACTAAATTGCTGAATCACAAAATTCAGTAATTTGCAACAAGGCTTCCAGTCATTAGTGTGAATTAATGAGATTCTATCATAAATCAGTCATAAGATCCCTTTTCAGCATTGCTTATTCAGGCAAGATGTAAAACGGAGTCTCTCAGGTTGTGCAGTGTATGAGTTAATGGTATATATGGGTGTTCATTTATATTCTTAATACCTTGGTTAAATAACTACAATTTTGAAAAATATATCTTAATTTTTAAAAAAATGCATAGGAGACATGAAGAGACAATGTGATATGAATAGTTGATTTCTTTAGGGCCTAATCCTTTGGTGCTGAGTGCCCTCAGCTTCCACTGAAGTCACTGAGAGTTGAGAATTATAATCATTTTGCAGCTAATTCAGCAAAGCTTCCAGGCCCTAATTCAGCAAAGCACCTTTTTAGAAGACCTGATCCAAAATCAGTTAAGTCAGTGGAAATACTCCTGTTGATTGTGATGGGCTTTGGTTCAGGCCCCAAGGCCAACAGCCCTCACAAAACAGGAAGTATGGCCCACTTGATAAGGCACTGGACTGATACAGGAAACCTAGGTTTTATACAGAATTCTACCACAGACTTACTCTGTGGCATTGGGCAAATCACTTCACCTCTTTTCCCCCATTTCCTCTTCCACCCTTCATCTGTCTTGTCTACTTAGAATCTAGGATCTTCTAGGAAGGGACTGTCTATTACGATATGTTCATATGCAGCCTAGCACAATGGGTCTTGGCTGGGGCCTCTAGGTGCTACCATAACATAAATAACAAGTAGGAATTGGCCCTACATATTTTCTTGGAATGTTACAAGGGTATTTTCCAGTCTTGCTGCATGTTTTTATTCCAGCACATTGATCGCTGTTTTTTATTAGTAACTTATAATCACTGAGTAACATAATTAGCACAAACATCTACCAATATAATTTAGCATCTAACTTGTTTCCGTCTTTTTTTCTGTTTAAGTCATGTCTGAAACATTGCACTTCACAAAAGATGCAACCTAAGGGATCTACTTCTGTAGAATCTGTGACTCATTTTCTTCTTAACACTTAATTACTAAATTTAATTCTTCCATTTCTAAGTGCTGCACAGGTAAAGGTGCCGTCTCCAGTGAAGAAAAGCCTCAGCGCTCTATAGTTTTAAAATGGATGCCTAGGAAAGGCCATAGCGGCATTTAAAATGGATGCTTCAGAAAGGCCATAGCGGCATTTAAAATGTTGAAAGGACAGATTTTGCGACATTGCTAATTTTATAATATCTAATAAAAAATAAACGATGCGGGGCAGAAGTATTAATGATATAATTATGTGGTTAGCCATGCGTTCCAGCATAAAGCAGAACTCTCAAGCGAATTGGTAAGCATGTAATCAAGAAACAATACAGGTGCTGGACAAAACAATGAGAGACGTGATGTCCTATCTGAAACAAAATGTAATTAAAATTAATGTAACTGTGTAAAGGGCTGGAAAAAAGATAAGGATCAATTGCTGGGGAATGAAATATGGACTTACTGAAATAGCTACAGACTGCAAATATAAAGGAGAAGTACAGGGGAAAAACAGAATAAGCGATACTAAAAACAAGACAGTTTTTATTTGAACTTGAACTTGTAAAAATATATATATATATATATATGTTCCAATCCTATATCCTATATTCATAAAGGGCTGGATCACATCTTTTAGGCACGACCCAGAGTTATGAACAGTGCAGATATGCACCACCCAAGTAGAGCAAAGGGAATCACTGTGCTGCAGGAATGCAGAATGCAGGTCTAAATTAAATTAGTGATCAGGAGGAGCAGCCACATGATTTCGCCCCTGTAAGCCCTAAAAGAAGAAAGGGTTTGTGTTTAATGTCTAGAACAGGTGACCTGGTAATCTGAATGGCTGGGTTTTGCTCCTGCTTTTGTCACTAACTCACTTTGGTTGACGTTCATCCTTCTACATAGGGACAGTATAAGGCTTAAATATCATTTGAGTTCTATTTAAGCCTTATGTCAGGGGCTTAAATTAGACTTTAGTAGTACACAGGTATGGTGCTGACTCCCTGCAGAGGGGTGAATTTCACTCTGAGTGACTATCCCATAACAAATTTGAAGAAGAGCTCCACCTAAGTTTGGAAGATTGTCTCTTTCACCAACAGAAGTTGGTTCAATAAAAGACGTTACCTCACTCACTTTGTCTTTCTAATATCCTGTGACAAACATGGCTACAACAATACTATTCCATAACTGCCCATTATGCAGTTTCTCACATCTCCCTCTGATCCATCTGGTGTCAGGGACAAGACTAGATGAACTAGATGGTCTGATCTGCTATGGCAATTCCTGTAGTCTTGGGCAAGTCACTTATTTGTGCTTCCAGTTTCCTAATCTGTAAAGTGGGAATGAAAGAACCTACTTCAGAGGTATTGGCTGAGTTAACATTTAATGAGGTTTAAGTTCCTTGAATGAAAGAGAATATATATATAGTAAGCACATAGTATTGTTAGCAACATTTACTATACTGTCTGATGTAAAGTTTAGTGTACATTAGCTGTGACAGGAAATGGAAAACATTATCCTGAATCACCATAAAATTGCTATTAGCATTCAGATAACTCACAATCTTTTCTCCTTGGTGCACTGGAAGAGTAGAAATGATTTTGATCTCTGTTACATTTACAAATATGGCTTATAGCTGAATGGTTACTGTCTTTCTCCATGAAACTCTTCTAACTTCTCTAGGCACTTTTATTGTCTCACTTCTTAGTTCAGTGCATACACAATGCACATTACCTCTCTCCCCCTTTTTCTTTTATTTCAGTAACTCCATCTAGCATTTAGAGTTCAACAACAGTGTACAATCAACTAATGCACTTGTGCAATGTTCTGATCCCTGGATCCTTGCATATGTCAACATAGTTTGCATACATCAGTGCTGCTTTCTGGTATTTTAATTTTTTGTGATGACAAAGACTTTACTGCACAGATGCTCAATTCAGATACTTGCCTAAATTTTGGTGGTGTGGGCCAGATTCTTGTTCAGTTTACAGCTGTGAAAATCTGGAATAATCCTTTTGAAGACACAGGTGTAACTAAATGCAGAATCTGGCACAGTATCTGTATTACAAGAGTATACTGTGAAGGTAGTACTCCTGGAAGAGCAATAAACCTCAGAACCTTGAAAAATAAATAATAAAACCTCTAAATATGACACATGCCATTAGCTTTTTGCTTTGCATTTATCAAATTTAGTTTCAAAATATTTTTGGGATATCACTGTAGCTACTATTGATCCAAAATATTATTGTAATTTTTCCATCTCATAAGCAGAGTTGAACCCCTGATGAACTAATTTTTCTTTGATGTAACAACACAACAACATTGATAGTGGATCAGACCAAAGGTCCATCTAGCCCAGTATCCTGTCTTCCAACAGTGGCCAATGCCAGGTGCCCTAGAGGGAAAGAACAGAACAGGTAATCAAGTAGTCCATCCCCTCTTGCCCATTCCCCGCTTCTGGCAAACAGATGCTAGGGACACCATCCCTGTCCATCCTGGCTAATAGCCATTGATGGACCTATCCTCCATGAATGTATCCAGTTCTTTTTTAAAACCTTTTATAGTCTTGGCCTTCACAACATCTTCTGGCTAGGAGTTCTATAGGTTGACGCTGCGTTGTGTGAAAAAATACTTCCTTTTGCTTGTTTTAAACCTGCTGCCTATTACTTTCATTTGACAACCCCTAATTCTTGTGTTATGAGAAGGAGTAAACAACACTTACTTACTTTCACCACACCAGTCATGATTTTATAGATCTTTATCATATTCCTCCCCCTAGTCATCCCTTTTCCAAGCTGAAAAGTCCCAGTTTTATTAATCTCTCCTCATACAGCAGCCGTTCCATACTCCTAATACTTTTTTTTGCCTTTTCCTGAACCTTTTCCAATTCCAATATATCTTTTTTGAGATGGGGCGACCACATCTGCATGCAGTACTCGAGATGTGGGCATACCATGGACTTATATTGAGGCAATACAATATTTTCTATCTTATTATCTATCCCTTTCTTAATGATTCCCAATACACTAAGGGGATGTTTTCAGAGAACTATCCACAATGACTCCAAGATCTCTTTTTGAATGGTAAGAGCTAATTTAGACTCTGTCATTATAGATGTATAGTTGGGATTATGTTTTTAAAGGGCTACTCTTCTTCTGATACTACAGATCCCCCTTAAAATCTTTTCCTCTAATGGTATTGCAACAGTGGTATAATCTTCCTCTTTTCCAGTAGCAACTATTTTAAAAGGTAACATGCTGCTCTTTTTGCATGTAACTTTAATTCTTTCATTAAATACAACTAGAAGTTTAATTTCCCTCTGAGTCAATCAGAACTTTTCATATTTCTAAGAAAGAGTATTATTAAAAACAAAAATTAAGCAATTTATGGAAGCTGTCATATTCCTTCTTTGACTGAGGCAGAGAAATTCCTTTCAAGAAGAAATCAAAGAGACAAGGTGGGTGAGGTAATATCTTTTATGGGACCAACTTCTGCTGGTGAGAGGCAAGATTTTGAGCTTACACAGAGCTCTTCCTCAGGTAAAAGATGGAAAAAACCTGAAGAAGAGCTGTGTGTTAGCTTGAAAGCTTGTTTCTCTCAATAACATGAGTTGGTCCAATATAAGCTATTACCTCACCCACCTTGCCTCTCTAATATCCTGGGACCGATACAGCTACAACTACCTACAACTTCTGTGCATTCTCTAACCCTACCTGGAACTGGGTAGCCCTTGTAGGGATGAAAAGGGAGGGTTCTTACTCCCCCATATGGGCATGTGCTCCTAGTCAGAATCTAGCCCTATATGTATATTCTCACCTTTATCTAATTCAAACTTTTCTATCTCTCTCCTTCAACAAAGAGACTAGAGAATCACAACTGAAACCCAATAATTATTCACTGAAGATTTTACCTCCCTCAAGATCAAATGTCAAACTTCCACTAAATTATTTTGATTTTTCAATTCTCTTTTTAAATTATATCTAAGTTATCACTTTCTGGCTGGATAAAATCACCACCTTTTATTTCAGTATCTGGCTTCCTAATCTGTGATCCACTAATCAATTGTTTTGCCACTTGATGCCTTCCTTTCTTGGCCCCTTCCCCAATGTCTGGCCCTTTCACCATCTCAGTTTTACACACTAATTTTCTTATTACATTCTCTTCTGAGTTAACCTTTTTCTCTTTACCTCTATCTTTTCTCTCCAACTAACATGATATTGTCTTTTTCCAGCTGTTCAAAGAAGGCCCTGTAATCAAACTATAACTTGTCAACTGACTTTCCCTCTGATGTGCTCTTTAATAGCCTTGTTTTCACTTTGAAACTTATGTGCTGATGCAGAACTTACCTTGCAATGTTCTGTATGCATATTAAATTTCCATGAAATAACTTTTGTAGGAAGAGTTATTAAATGATTTTCCTATCATCAGGGCTGCAGAGCTCATTTTGTGGACACATGATGGGACCCACAAGAGCACTGAGATTAGTGAGTGGCAGAAATTTTTTTCAAAATGAAAGCCCTTCTTTAATTTTAACAAATAATTGATAAAGAAGTATAGGGTTTTTTGTTTTTTTTTTCCTCCCCTCATCATATGTCTCTCTCTTAGCTATTGTATAGCCCCCTTTACCAAGGTATCTGACTACCTCACAATCGTTATCTTCACAATGGTCCAGTGAAGTAAGGAAGTAATATTGTCTCCATTTTACAGATGGGGAACAGAGGCACAGAGAGGCTAAAATATCTGATGGTGTAATGTGATAGGATAACGCTTCTGACATTTGAAGTTTGGGATGGCTGCATTAGAGTGAATCAACCAAGAGCTGACTTATGCAGGTCATCACAAAAAAGCCGATAAACCCTTTAAATTACATTCTCAAATATTAAAACTATTTAAACATTATCTAGGGAGTTTTAAAAAATAGACTTTGTCTCCCTACATGTAAGTCGGTTACTAATAACATAGTAGTAGTTGTTAATAATCCAACTACACACTGTGGTGGACTTGTTCCTGCTCTGTAATAGTTTGTGAATACTGTATGTGACATGATTACTGGAATGCTGCTGTATATATATACTGAGTTAGTAGAGGATTGTCAGGAAATGCAGACAAATGGAGGGCCATACATACGTAACAGCCTCTCAGCAAATACTCCTGACTCCAGTTAGGTTGCCCAAACCAGTTTAACCAGGCTCAGAAAACACAGGAGAACATCAGGACTTGGGACTGGACTTAAAGACATTCTCTTAAGGTACGTCTATACTGCACACTTCTTCTGGAGGTATGCATAATATATATGTGGGTAGCCTGCCCAGCAAAGGCATAAATAGCAATGTAAATGGTAAGGCACTCCTTAGGTGAGTAAAGCTATACCTAAAGCATGTGTGTATGTACCCGTGTATGTATTCTACATGGCTCTCTGCTCACCCAAGCAATGCCTCACCATCCACACTTATTTTTAGCACTGTTGTGTCACACTGCTACAGCCTTTTGTTGCTAACCAAAAAGATTCTGCCAGTGGGGAAAGACTCTAGCAGCAAGGAGGCTGCGAGCCATCACAAGGGTTAAACGAAGCAAGCAGCATGGGGACTATTTAAAAGCACCACAATAAAAGCTCAGACTAAATGTATGCCCCAAATCAGAGAAGACAATGAGAAGAGTAGAAGAAAGCCACCATGACTGAACAGCTGAGTAACGGAGGCCATTAGAGGCAAAAAGGTATCTTTAAATTTGGAAGATTCTAATGAGGATAACAGGAAGGTTCACAAACTCTTGCTGGTTAAATGTAAAAGCATAATAAGGCAGGCCAAGAGAGAATTTGAAAAGCAACTTGCTAAAACCACAAACACTACCAGTGTAATTTTTTTTTTTAAGTACATCAGAAGCAGGAAGTCTGCCAAACAGGCAGTGGGGCCATCAGGGGTGGCTCCAGGCACCAGCACGCCAAGCGCGTGCTTGCGGTGGCAAGCCACGGGGGGCGCTCTGCCGGTCGCCGCGGGGGCAGCTGGCAGGTTGCCTTCGGCGGCATGCCTGCAGAGGGTTCGCTGGTCCAGTGGCTTCGGCGGACCTCTCGCAGGCTGCCGCCGTATCTGCGGGACCTGGGGACCTCCCACGGGCAAGTCACTGAAGGCAGCCTGCCTGCAGTGCTTGAGGTGGCAAAATACCTAGATCCACTCCTAGGGGCCATGAGATGACCAAGATGTTAAAGAAGCACTCAAGGCAGACAAGACCTTGCAGAGAAGCCAAATGAATTCTTTGCATTGATCTTCATTAAGATGATGTGGGGGAGATACCTACATCAGAGCTATCCTTTTTTGGTGACAAATCTGAAGTACTGTAGTACACTGATGTGTCAACAGAAGAGGTTTTAGAGAAAATTGATAAATTAAACAGTAATAAGCCACTAGGACTAGAGGGTATTCACCGAAGAGTTCTGAAGGAACTCAAATATGAAATTGAAGAACTATTAATTTATGTAACCTATCACTGAAACAAGTCTCTGTACCAGATGACTGGAAGGTAGCTAACTCTCAGCGCACCAAAGCAGCACTGAACAGCCCTGACTAAAAGGCCAGGCATGACATCAAATAAATTACCAAACTGGGGTAACAACTTTAAAACTTCTCCATATCATCTGCTTTAGGAAGTTGAATGAATGTGCTGTGTGATCCTGACAATTATAGGACAGTAAGCCTAATTTTAGTACCAATTGGTAGAAACTATAGTAGAACAGAATTATCAGACACACAGATGAATACAATTTGTTGGGGAGTAGGCAACATGGCTTTTGCAAGGGAAGTCATGCCTCACCGATTCTTTAGAGCAGAGGTTCTCAGACTGTGGTCCGTGGACCTCTGCTCCATTCAGCATCACATTAACCCATAACAATACATGTTGATGGGAAAAGATTGCAAAAAGGAGACAAAGATTGAATTAGACTAAACAAAAAGGCCTACTCATATAATTTAGGGTCTGTGTTAAGGTCATGCCTGATAAATAAGTTCAACAAGCCTCTTCCAAGGGAGTTTACACAGATAGACCCTTTTAACAGTGTATTTAGAATCAAATATTTGCATTTAATTAAGTTACATGGAAATTGTTAGCTTCCCCCCACCCCATAACCTAAGCTTTAACAGGTCTAAAGTCCTTAGGGCCATATTGTGACAGGTCTATGCACAGGTTGGGAAATTTGTAAGGAGCAGCCCCTTTTCCACTTTGAGGAGTCTGCAAAAGGGTTTGTCAAAAGTGCAATTCCTGGCTCTGTGTGCCACCAGGAGTACTCAGGAACCCAAAGAGGGAGGGAATCAGGCAGGACCATAGGACTAGGGTCCATCCCCTTTCTTCAATTCCCTTTTGAAGCAGATCACTCTGCAACAACAATGCCTACCAAAACCTAGGGTAACCCTCCATGGTGCTAAAATAATTCAGTGAAAATGAAAATGTCCAAACTGTCTTCTCTCTCATTTTAATTAAGTGCTGTACAGAGTGTTGACCTCTCTCTGTTCCCCAATCCCACTACAAATTTCTTATCACTCCACCATCTTTTCCATGTAAATCTGATCTTTCCATCTCATCCTTGGGTGTTTAATTCACTTTTAATAGAATGATAAGATATGTGTTTAGGTGGAGTTTAGTTTGCAACTCTATGTGTTTTTTGCTCCTTAGTGACCTTGTGAGACTACAAATTACGACGTAAAATAATTAATGACTAAGACTTGGCAGATACAATATTTCTGACGGTTTCCTGAATTCCATGGAGGGGCTATCACTCCCTAATAGCATTATAAACAGATGGTTAATTGTTCCAAACCTGCATACTGCTAACTCTGAAACTTGCATACTACTTGACAAAAACATATGGGCTTTTAAAAAAATCTTAAGGCATTTATAAGAATATAAGGACAAGGAACAGCCAAGTCAAACTCTCAAAATATTGTGGCTGCTCTGAGCTACGGGTGTACTTTTTGTGTTGCACTCTCCAAAGCATGATAAGATTAAAAACAAGGTTCTTGATGAATGAATGAGGCCTTTACTGTTCTATAGCCTGTACTGAGGAGCTCATGAATATTTAAAAGACAGCATTTAAAATAAGACAGTATATTTAAAAGTTGGCATTCTCTCTCTTATTAGGACTACTCTGTCTTTTACTCTGAGAGAACTGAGCCACCACTGGGAACCAGTGCTTCTATATCGTGATGCCAACTTTTCCCAACCTAGTGCTAAAAATTTCCCAAATCTGGTGAAAAATTCCCAGATAAAGTATTTTTTACAGTGCTTCTATATCCTGGGAAATTTCCCAAAACCTGGGAATTTTTGAGTAAAATGTTTTGAATGAAAATTCCCAATTTTCCAAGTTGAAACATTTTACTCACAAATTCCCAGATTTTGGGAAATTTCCCAGGATATAGAAGCACTGCTGGAAATTTTCTTGTTTTTACATTCAGAAGCCTCCCACCATCCCTGGCAACCAATCCTAGCCTTCAGATCACACAGCACATTCATCCAGCTTCCTAAAGCAGATGATATGGGATCAAGATAGCAAAAGTTTCCTTTTCTCAGCCAGGTTGCTGATGGTAAACACATGTTCATTTGTAAGACCTACAACATTTCTGATGGTACATCTCCAAAAATGGAGCATTGAGGTTATTACTGATTAAATGTTGTTAAAGGAAACAGTGATTGAGTAAATCCAATAGATGCAGACCATTATTGGATGAACATTTATTATTAATTTACCATTACTAATTTCCAACTCCTACTATGATAACGTATGATTTCCCTGTAACTCTGAGCTTGTTTTTGCTATATGGCAGTTAAACTCTAATTCCTCATAGCAGTAGCAATGCATATTTGTTAACTCACTGTTAAGTTACCTCAGTAATAGTGAAGAGGCTTTGATTCACCCTGAAAACCGTCCACTCTCATTTCTGAGGTGTCACCTGGTGCTGTAATTTTAAAATGAATAGCCTTTAGCACAGGTGCAGGAAACCTAACTCAGCACATGGACATATTTGGTTTACGGCTAAAGACGACTTTGTAAGCTTAGTAAGAGCTTAATTAAAAGCTGATGGTGAATAAAAGTGACACAAATTATGGTATTTAAATAAAACACAAAAAGTAGCTCTGCAGATTATATTTCCCCTCTGGCAAAAATACACTTAACCTAATAGAAAAAATAGCTTAGAAACTATGATTTGGAGACGGTTTAAAGTTGTTTCCCCAGTTTGGTAATTTATTTGATGTCATGCCTGGCCTTTAGTCAGGGCTGTTCAGTGCTGCTCTGGGAGTTATGTTTAGTGGTTTGCTTTTCACAATATTATATTCTCTCATCTTGAATTGACATTATACACTATTTATCACCATTGTCTTTGTCAGATGCTACAGCATATCAGTATATACTGCAGCCTCCTCTTGATAAAAACCAGTCACATTTACTTTTAAGAAGGTCAATTATTCTGCATCTTCAGAATTCAGACTTCCTTGTTTTTCCCACCTAATGTTGGACCTAATAAAGCAAAATAAATCTATGAAAAAGCTTATAGCCTGTTTTGGTTTTAGGTTCCCAAAATTCATCTGGCACTCTCCCTCTTGCCTTGTGCAAGACTGATATAATAAAACAAAACAATTCTCCAAGGGGGAAAAAAGCACTTACAGGTGCTGTTTATATATTTTTTGTGTCATGCTCACATTTTTCTCTGTGCCCCTTGACCGATAACTAGTATAAAAATATATTCATTTCTAAGGTGAGAAAAAGAACTTGAGAATGCTGTTTAACTTTTTAAAAACAGAATCTCAATTTTAAAAAAAGTTGTGTTTAAAATGTGACATCAGTAAACAAAACATACATAGAAAAATGGAATTAGAGTCATGTGACCAAACACATATCAGCTCAGGGTTTACAAAACACATACAAACAAAAATAAAGAAGTATTCAAAATCAGATGTATTACAGTTACAGTGCAGGTAAAACCACAGTATCCTTAGTAGGTTCCAATAAAACAAGTATTCAGCAAGGTATCTATGAGAATATAAACATTTAAAGAACTGGTATCAATATAGATACCTTGCTGCTATGTTTAGAGGAAACCTGAATTCTCTAAAGCAGTGTTTCCCAAACTTGGGACGCCGCTTGTTTAAGGAAAGCCCCTGATGGGCCAGGCCAGTTTATTTACCTGCCACGTCCACAGGTCCGGCTGATCGGGGCTCCAGCTGGCCATGGCTCACTGCTCCAGGCCAATGGGGGCTGCAGGAAGCAGCGGCCAGCACATCCCTCGGCCCGTGCTGCTTTCCACCACCCGCATTAGCCTGGAGCAGCAAACCACAGCCAGTGGGAGCCACAATCAGCTGGACGTGTGGACGCGGCAGGTAAACAAACTGGCCTGGCCTGCCAGGGCCTTTCCCTAAACAAGCAGTGTCCAAAGTTTGGGAAACACTGAACTAGAGGAAATGACTCAAACTGAGAGGAAAATCTATGGATGGTTAACAGGCCCCCCTTTGCTTCTGCCTCTCCTCTGCTCTGCTTCAAAAACCCACTCAGAGACCCTCTGGTTCAGCAATCACCAGTGCTGCTTATTTACAGGATGCAATCCCACCTTCTCACCCTGTACAGCTTGTGGGTTTCAGCCTTAAGGACTCCTTAAGCCTCTGCACACAGAAGCGAAGAGCTATCCCCTTTCTTCCCCTCTCTGGCTTCCAATCAGGCATAGGTTTCTCTAGCAGCTCCAATTTACCTCCTTAACTGGAGCTGGGATGATAGAGGGCTGGCTCAGCAGTTCTTGCTCAGCACCCTGTCACAGATGGCAACAAATCTATAGCTGTAACTTAGGCCACGTCTACACTACGGGATAAAATTGAATTTGCTAAAATTGGTTTTATAAAACTGATATTATAATTTCGATTTCATGCGGCCACACTAGGCACAGTAATTCGGCGTTGTGCGTCCATGCTCCGAGGCTAACGTCCGATTTCTGAAGCATTGCATTGTGGGTAGCACTTCCGTAGCTATCCATAGTTTCCCGCAGTCTCCCCCACCCTTGGAATTCAGGGTTGAATCTTAAATTGTCGCGGGGGGTTCTGGGTAAATGTCATCACTCATCCTTCCTCCGGGAAAACATCAGCTGACAATCCTTTCGTGCATTTTCCCCTGGATTGCCCTGGCAGACGCCATAGCATGGCAACCATGGCAGCCCGTTCAGCTTTTTTTTTTTTCGGCACGTATGTGTACTGGATCCGCGGAGAGAGAGGCGATACTGCAGCACTAACACAGCAGCATTCACTTGCTTTTGCAATGATAGCAGAGACGGTTACTGGTCGTTCTGTACCGTCTACTGCCGGAGTAAACTGGTAAAGAGATGACGGTTATCTCTCCCTCTCTGACTGTCTGCTGCTATCATGAGTGCCCCTGGCTGAAATTTTTGAAAGCAAAATTGGATTGACTCACTTGAGACTGAGTCAATCCTCCCTTATGGTTTCTAAAATAGAGTCAGTCCTGCTAGAATAAGAGGCAAGTGTATAGAGGACCAGTGTATCAGAGCACAGCTGCTCCGTGTCAGTATTCACAGGGGTGCCCTTCAAACAACCGCACCATTGCTTCCCTCCTCCCACCGTCCTGGCTACCGTGGCAGTGTCCCCCCCATTTGGGTCATGAAGTTATAAAGATGCAGGAAAAAGAAACAGAGACTTGGAGCAGCCTCTGGGGCTATGACAGTCAGCAGTACAGAATTTTTCTTTAAACAGGAAAGGGAGGGGCTGATGAAGTTCAGCCCCAGTTGCTATGATGAAGATGGTTACCAGCCGTTCTGGACCATCTCGACTGGGAGTAACTGGGAGTCATTCCCATTTTTACCCAGGCGCCCCCAGCCAGCCTCACTCAGGGCAGCCAGGAGCACTCACGGCTGATGATGGCGATGATGGATATCAGTCATATTGTACCATCTACCACTGGGGGGAGGGAGAGGAGCGATACTGCTCTTCACTGCTGCAGCATCGCGTCTACCAGCAGCATTCAGTACACATAGGGTGACATTGAAAGAAGTCAAGAAATGATTTCTTTCCTTTTCTTTCACTTGTGGGGGGGGGGGGAAGAAACTGAGGAGCTGTTCCTGAACCACGCCAGACACTGTGTTTGAAGCACAGACATTGGGAGCTCAGCCAAGAATGCAAATACTTTCAGAGACTGCTGTGGACTGTGGATAGCTGGAGTTCTCAGTACCCCCCCCCTCCATGAGCGTCCATTTGAGTCTCTGGCTTCCCGTTACGCTTGTCATGCAGCGCTGTGTATCCTGGAGATTTTTTTTCAAACGCTTTGGCATTTCGTGTTCTGTAACGGAGCTCTGATACAACAGATTTGTCTCCCATACAGCGATCAGATCTAGTATCTCCGTACGGTCCATGCTGGAGCTCTTTTGGATTTGAGACTGCATCGCCACCCGTGCTGATCAGAGCTCCACGCTGGCAAGCAGGAAATGTAATTCAAAAGTTCGCGTTGCTTTTCTGTTTACCTGCCCGCTGCATCCGAGTTTCAGATTGCTGTCAGAGCGGTCAGTGTTGCACTCTGGTGATACCGCCCAGAGGCTAATTAATGTCGATTTCCTTCCACACTACTAACCGTAATCCGATATGTTAATATCGAATTTAGCACTACTCCTCTCATCGAGGTGGAGTACAGAAATCAATTTAAAGAGCCCTTTATATCGATGTAAAGGGCGTTGTAGTGTGGACGGGTACAGCGTTAAATCGATTTAACGGCCATTAAATCGATTTAAACGCATAGTGTAGACCAGGCCTTAAAGTCCATATATGAAGTCATTTCAGAGTTTGGGTGGCTGAGTCATCCCCATCAAGTCAATAGTCTTCCATCAGGTTGTGTGCAATGTACTGCTAAATCAATGATAAAAAAAGAAATTTTTACTCAACTGCTTAATTATGGTTTTAAAGGACATATCTGCCAATCCTAACAGCTTGATCCCTCTGTTGTTACACAACAGGATAAGGGGAGCTGCAAATAATGTAACAGGTGGCATCAGAGAAAGCTAACCCTGAGGAAAATTCTAGAAGAAAATTAAGTCCAAAGCCAGGAAGACTAAAGGCTTCAGGTTTTATAATTAGGTTAAAAACATGGCAAGATACATTAACATGGGGGGAGGGAGGAGTGCTTCACGGTGAAAAAAATAGCAAAAGCAGCAAAATACAAATTGTAAATTAGAAGTAAAAAAATTTTTTCTCAGTTAGGAGGAGGGCTGGATTGGCGGACATAGCCTTTAAGGAAGGTCTTGTCTAACCTTTGTTTTTTAAACAAAAAGCAGTTTAGCTAACGTGAATGAAAAACAAAAACTTTATTCCTAGGTAGGAGAAGGATAAAGGAACAGAAATGAGGAATAATTAAAAATGTTTCTATCTTTGGAGAGATCTGAATGCCAATTTAAAGAGGAAGGACTTAGCTAGCCTGTCGCAAGGAAGGGAATATAAATATGCCAGGTCAATGATAAATGGACTTAAACTAAGATATATACACTAGAAAAAATAATTTCACAATATATGCAGAAATAGATTAAAAAAGAAGAAAACACGAGGCTTAGTGTTTAGTCATGACTGGAGAACTCTTCTTATGAATCAGAGGGTCACCACAGAACCAATGTATAGCGTTTACAAAAGGTGTGGTTAATTGACCAAGCTGCAGTCTTTTGTATTTCTTCCACATACACTCTTCTTTGTGTCTTCACTGCATCTGTGTTTCCATTCCGATAGGATAAGCTCTTCTAGCTTCCACATATGGAATCTGGCCTATGGGAGCACATCTAGTCTCAAGACCATGGATCTCAGAGTATTCATTAGAAATTTGATGGGAATCTTCCTGGAATGGTGAACATAAAAGATCTACTCTTGAAGATTTGTTAATCTTTCCAGGCATAGAAAGCCTTTCCTAGAAAAGAAGTCAATTGTTACTTGTAAGTGTTCCATTATCTGCGTCGGGTAAAGTGAGGTTTTGTCCAGGCTTATGATAAAACAACTGTTTCCAGAAAATGCACTCTAGGCATGACGCTCACATATTCTTCAAAAAGGCAGCCTTAATTCACATGTTGTCTAAATAGGGCTAGACAAAGTCTATTCAGCCCAGGTTTTGATACCATGCCCAGGGCAGTGAATACTCTCTACATTCTCAGCTATGAAAACAGCACTCTCAGGACTGTGGATAAACTGAAAGGTACGGTGCATACCTGAAAATAGGTATCGTGGTAATAGACCAAAACTTTTTCAGTGAAAAATGCAGATTCAGCAACACTGAAATATTTCACAAATGCATGTAGGTTTTGCCAAACTGTTAACAAAAACAAACAAAACATTAAAAGAATCCAAAGAAAGTAAAAACGTTTAATTCTGACACAAATTGCTTCAGTTTTTCATTTTAAAACAATTTTGTTTCAAAATTTCCTTTAATTTCATTTATTAAATTCAAAAAAATTAAAATACTAGATATTTAAATGAAATGTTTAACTCGATCCAAAGTCTTTTTTTTTTAATTAACCTTTTTTTAAAATTGAATTTGGTCCAACCTGAAACTATTATGCTACTTGAAATGTCCAAGGAATTAAAAAATCAGTTATTCGCCTATCTTTACTTAAGAAGTTGAAAACGAAGTTGGCATGATCCAAGAAGCGGAAAAGGATGATTACTTTAGCTGTTGAATATTGGCTAGAGTGAAAAGGAGGCTTTTACGGGGTTCCAGCAAGACAGAAACACAGTGTGAACTGGGTTATGGGAAATATTGATGTTTTAAATATAATCAGTGAATGAATAAGGATCTCGATGGAGCTTCATACAATGTGGAACATTAGTTCCATAGGTTAGCAGTATGAGGAACATATTGAATAATATTACTGTACTGTCTTTGCAATATGATTGACTCTACAGTGCTTCTTAACCATATCTATTTCTGATTCCAACAAAATATTTTTTGTGTAGATCTGAAAACAAAATGTCTTGTACAGTATGCACTAGCTTTCCTGTATTTCTGTAAACTTTGTTTGCTTGTTGATATTTTTTCAAAGACCTTAAAGATAGGGTTTTTTTTTCTTTTTTTATCAACACATAGCTTTTGGTTTCATTAAAAACTCTGTAATATCTTGGAAGTGGTTTCAATTTGGTTTAATCAAATATGACTGATGTACGTGGAAATCCCAGCCCACTCAACAATAGCACAATCATTGTTTAGTTACCAATACCTCTTCATTTATAAGAATCTTCATAGGGGATAAGGTATCCCCCCCAAAAAATCTCATTTGTTACAGTATTTTGAGAGGACCTCTTTGCAGCAAAACTAGGTCTAAAAGCCCATGCAGTGAGGAATAGATACTTGGGTTTGACAGATTTCCAGGACTGGGGCAGTTTTTTACTGTTTTTTTTCTAACTACCCCAAAACTGTAATGACCAATGGTATTCAAGAAGTTGAAAGTACAAGTGAGGAACAGAAGTTCACCTGAAGCAAGAAGACTAACCCAGGGGATAAGGACAGGGAACTGTGTTAAAGTGGAAAAGCTTTTTTTACAATATTACAATGTATTATTAATTATAATTCTATAGACCTCTTCATCCAGAGGACCACAAAAATGCATTATAGATAAAATTCTTGGTTTAGAAACCATTACATAGACAGCAGAGGAAAAAAGATGGTTTGCCAGTGACGAGAACTTTTCCTCAACATGGAATCATTTTTTAAACAGCGATGAAAGATTTCAGTTTTGTTCTTGAACTATAGCAACCTGCAGTATAAGCCTGCTTCACCATGCCTAGGCTAGCAATTCTTTATTTTTTTTCATTTGAGTGAGCAGGAGTATTGTTCAGAGTTTGAAGAGAAGCAATGAGGAGGTACTTGAAGTAAGTATAAAAGTTAGTGTGACTTGTTTTATAGATTACATTGATTTGCTATTGTTAGAAGACATTTTTGCTTTTGATGGTTCTCACGGTGCACTGAACAATAGGCACCAGAATATATAAAGAAGAAAGGGAAGGGACAATTTTTGGGGGGAAAAAAGTAAAAGTTCACTAGTAAAAGGTACTTTTAAAAAGGGAAGGAAAGTTTGTTTAGTTTGGCTCCTATGTCTTGACAATAAAGAAATACAACATGTTACAGTTTAAAACATAATTAGTTCTCATTATTGATTCACAAACACCACTCAACAGCTAACATTTATCAACTTAGAAACAAAAACCCACAGAGATTTGCTTCAATTAAATCTGAACATTTTTCAGAAAAGTCACAATTTAAAAATTATACCCACTGTACATTTTCAAATGTGTCTGAATGTTTTATCAAGCTTACTTCTTTATTTCTCCCCATATAAAGTGATTATAAATATGGGAAGGGAGCTCTTGCTAATCCCCACATACAAATGTAATTGTTTCTTCTAGCCTCACAATTTAAATCTGAAAGCTGGATTTTTTTTCTTCTTTTTCACAAAAAGGGATTTGATTTACAGTTTGTCTCATGCCAAAACTTACTGAGCTCTGAAAGCTGGTTTACAGTTTCTTTCAATGCACGGTTAAGGCTATATTGTATGTATAAGGCGAATTGGGAGGGAGGTAAGAGTGGAATGCCTAAATTAAATACAGAGAGGTTATGTGTCTTCATCCATAACCGGTACTTTCAGTCAAAGTAATCTCTAATACTATGTCCCAGATTCTGATCCCCTTAATTACAGTGAGTATCACCTTACTCCATGAGTATACTCACTGAAGTCAATGGGCCTATTCAAGGAGGAAGGTGCTATTCATTGTGAATAAGGAGATTCATCAGAATCTGGCTCTATCAGACCACATGGTATCTTCCAATGGCATATATCTAAATCATCCCAGCCAGGGCTGGTGCAACCATGTAGGCAACCTAGGTGGTCGCCTAGGGCACTAGGATTTGGGGGGCGCCATTTTCTTCAGCACTGACTGCGGCGGCTGGATCTTCGGCTGCCCCAGTCGCTGACAGCATTTAGGCACAGGGAGCTGGGGCAGGGGAGGGCGGGGAAGGCCGCCTGCAGCAAGTAAAGGGGGGGGGCGGCACGCAGGGGAACTCCACGCCCCAGCTCACCCCTGCCCCACCTCCTCCCCGAGCACGCCGTGGCTGCTTCACTTCTCCTGCCTCCCAGGCTTGCAGCACCTAAGCTGACTGGCGCCACAAACCTGGGAGGCGGGAGAAGTGAAGCAGTGACAGTGTGCTCGGGGTGGAGGCAGAGCAGAGGTGAGCTGGGGCGGAGGGAGGGCCTCAGGGTGGGGGGTGGGGAGCTGCCACAGGGAAGGTGCCTCAGGGCGGGGGCTCGGGGACGGGGGAGGGCGCAAGGTGGAAGTTTCGCCTAGGGTGCGAAACATCCTTGCACCGGTCCTGATCCCAGCCAATGGCAACCTGACACCAGTTGGAGTTGGATTCACTTTGCCCCATACCCTTGGATAGTCTCCCCTGCCAAAGACACATACTGGGTTGACATAAGATCAACCAGGATTCCCATGGAGTTAAACTTTTAGAGACAGATTCTCAGCTGGTATAAATTAGCATAGCTACAATGATTTCATTGATGCCACACCAATTTATATCAGCTTAAGATCTGGCTCATATTTACAGCCCAGAAAATTCCCTGAAAAGCATACCTGCAGGGACATATATTTTTAAGTACTAATGCATCACCCGCTCTGCATGTTCTGAGACAGAAGTTTCACAATCACAAATTAAGAGGGCTGAAAGTTAGGATCATGCATATTGCTAATGGCACACAAATAGCTTGAAATAGAGAGAAAATTATACTTTTCAGTTTTACATTTATTGGCCAAAATTAACTTCACATTTTGCCGGGACTAACTGCTTAAAACTGCAGTTCTGAAACAATGGGTCAGATTCACTGGCATGCTCTTGTTGCTTTATCATAGAATCATAGAAGATGAGGGTTGGAAGAGACCTCAGGAGGTCATCTAGTCCAACCCCCTGCTCAAAGCAAGACCAATCCAAACTAAATCATCCCAGCCAGAGCTTTGTCAAGCTGGATCTTAAAAACCTCTGAGGATGGAGATTCCACCACCTCCCTAGGTAACCCATTCCAGTGCTTCACCACACTCCTAGTGAAATAGTTTTTCCTAATATCCAACGCAGACCTCCCCCACTGCAACTCTGTTACTCTGTTGATGCAAAGTAAAAGCAGACCCAGGTAAGTGGGCTATTTAAGCCGAGTTTATGGTTGCTGTGTTTCACCAGAGCAGCACAAAGGGCAGAGTGTACTGATGTAACTGTCCCACTACTCTTAAACTCTGAAACTTGCAGTGGAACTCCTACCAAAGTAGGATGACCAGATGTCCCGATTTTATAGGGACAGTCCTGATATTTGGAGTTTTGTGTTATATATGTGCCTATTACTCTCCACTGCCACCCCGATTTTTCATACTTGCTGTTGGTCACCCTATACCAAAGGGGAAGGCATTTCTTGCTATCTTAGTCCCTCTGAAGGAGATATTGTCTAGCTCAAAACTTGTTCCGCCGCTTGTGCAGGGAAAGTCCCTGGTGGGCCAGGCCGGTTTGTTTACCTGCTGCGTCCGCAGGTTCGCCGATCACAGCTCCTAGTGGCCGCGGTTCACCGCTCCAGGCCCATGGGAGCTCTTGGAAGTGGCGGCCAGTATGTCCCTTGGCCCACGCGGTGGAACAAGTTTGGGAACCACTGGTCTAGCTCTAGCCTCAAAATCTTACATTAGAAAAGAAGAGACACTAGCTAGACTTTCCTCTTATGGGACCATTCCAAGTACATTCTCATACCCAATACGTTACACAAAATGGAAGATGTCAAAATGGAATTTAGTCATCACTGACTTTCTCCAATTGCCTTTTCCTGTAGCTGAAGTAGACATGGTAATCACTACCAGAAAGAAAACAAACAAACAAAAAAAAACCCCTAAGGAGATACAGGAATAGCTGACAATATCACAGGAAGACCTGTGACCACAGCATTCTGTGTGTGATTGTTAGTATCTAAAGTTCTATGTAATGCAATGGAAAAGAACTAGCCAAGCATATTTATGAGAAACCAGCCAGAAATGTCCATAACAGCTACTGGGTTTGAAAACAGGCAGCCAAACAGATGAATGAAAGGTTTCTGACCTGAAGCTCAACCAGTGTTGACTCACAGGAAATAAGAGCTATCGACAGGAAACCTATCTCTTTACAATATTCATTCACCTTGCTAACCCAGCTCATGAGAGCGACATTGCAGCATACCATATGAATAACTGGTCGCTGAGAATGTCTTTAAGTTGTTGTACTTCAGATGTGAGGGTACTGCAGGGATCTACAGGTAGGGTTGCTTCTTTCTCTATTGCTGAAGTGTGCAAGGTGTTCACTGTATAAGGAAACACAGAACACTAAAGCAGGCAACCCACCAGTCATTCTTTCACAATCCCGGAAACTTATACACACAAGTGAGCTCTCTGGACTTATTGTTGTGCTGTCTGTTTGGTCAACCTCTTTGTAAAGAGCACCTGTTCGGCTTGTGTTGGCGGGTGGTGCAAGTCCATAACTATGCTAGAACTTGAGCTCTGCTCGATGCCTGTTGAAAACACAATTCCTCCCATGGTAGGTCCTCCTCTTCAACGGTATTTGAACATAATTTGCTCACTGGTGTGGATAGGGCTGAACTGTTTTCAATACCTGATGCAGAAAATGTGATCACTGTCTGTTGAATGAGGGAATCTGTCTCAGTCTCTTCATCAGATGCTGAATACAGTTCAGCCATGTTTGTAGAAGATGCATTGACTTCAATTGAGTTATCAGCCTGTTTAGACCAGTGGTGAATTTGGTTCAAAATCTTGGTACAGAGGAGTGTATGTCTAGAGATAATAATAGGAGAGTTGTCTTAATTATACATGAAAGATCAGCATGCAGAGCCTGAGAATATGTATCAGGAAGTTTGAAGATGACAGACTTTTACAACCTAAATCAGGATTAGGCTCTGCACTGATCTCCATGAAAACCCCATTAAGCCTCCATAGCCAACGCAGAAGAGGAAGGTGAATTTCTTCTACTAATTAGAAGCTTGAGGTGCTAAAAGGAAAATATTGCCAGGAAGAATAACTAGTATTAGACAGAGGATTCTGCTGTTTTATTTAGATAAGACTGCCCGTTAAAGCAACCAAATTCCTTTTTATTTAGTGTAAATACAAAGAAAATCCTTAGTCATACAGGGGACTCGGAGTCTTGAAAGATGTGCCCATTATTCAATCATTTACCTGTGCTTTTTTATTTTAATTTTAAGTGCACCTATTATTGCAGTGTTTTGTAAATTAACATCAGCATTATAAAATCAGAGGGAAAAGGATAGTTTTTCTATAAAACACTGAGGTTATTTTTGGAAGCTTTTCAATAATTTATAATCATTAAGTATTCCTGAATTCATAACCTCTGCTTAGTGTTTATTTGTAATGGCTTTGCAGATTACTACCAATATATTTCTTTATTAAGTAATCTTTACCTTTTTTGTCTCCCCTACATTCTTCGGATTGGATTCGGATCTCACTAGTGTAACACACTGATTTCAATGGAATTGCTCCTGATTTTCACCAGCGTAAACTGGACCAAATTCAGGTTCTTGGTGTTTAGGAATAATCTACCTGAAATATACAGAAACTACCAGCCAGATCCTCAGGCAGTAGAAATTGGAGTAGCCCTAGATAAGCAAAGGTATCTGTGCCAATTTACAGCATCTGACGATCTGGCTCTGGAGCTGAGTCTCATGGGTGGGAGGGCATGAAGATCTGTATCATTTTGCACTTGAAAGACTGTCTGTAATAGGAACCCTATTACATTATTGAAACACAATGTACGAAATTTGCTAGGAGCTGAAGCAGTTATTTTCTTAATCTTCTTGTGCTGCAGGGATAAAAAAGAGGGGGCAGGCAGTGTTTTTAGGAAACGGCCCTTAGGAGAAGCTGAGAGCAACCCTCCTCTACTAAATCAGCATATACAACCAGATCAGTAATTAACAATATTGGCACTAATAACCTTCAGCAGCATGGCAGCCTGCTGATACCAGTCGGGATTGCTGAAGTCATTACTGCAGAAAAAAGGAGGAAGTACTAGAATCTGCACAGATGGAGGTAATAGGGAGAAATAAGAGTTTTGGAGAAAGAAAAAATAAAGTTTATGAGCTAGAAAAAGTGACCAATTTTGAACAACTAAAGTAGCTGAAGTTTAAATCTTCATCACCAAATGTACTGCCTCGCAAGCAAGCCATTATTTAAAAAAATTAAAAAAAGGAAAGAAAAACGCTGCATAATGCAGCAGTTTGGAAATAAATGATCACTTTAAAGCATAAGAAACTGACTGCTTAAGAACAATATCTTTAAATCTAAAAAGCTGCTAGTACACACATATCAAAGCTTTAAAGCTATTCAGAACGTTCATTTGCAATTAACCCAAATTACTATTTCCTGTATCAAGTGAAATAATCCTTCTGGCAGCTGATAAGGAAAAAATGAATACATATGAAGTGGGAGGAGGTTGTGACTTCGGAGCATTTTGAGATACTGAATCCCTATTCCTCTTCCAGGGAAAGCTCTAGATATTGTATAGTTGGTGACTGGCTGTCCTGGAGCTGAATAAAAAATTCAATCCAATCCTCTGGTGTCATTCATCAGGCCAGGGACTTCACACAACTTCACACAAATATAGCTGAAACAGCTTTCATGTGGTAGTGGACACTTTCATCTCAAAAGCATGCAATTAAGTAAGATTCTTACCATGAAACTAGAGAACAGCTTACCCAGATGAAAAATCAAATCATGCTTCCCTCAACACTGCATGTGTTAGTACAGGCACAGTTTACCAGCAATTCAGGGAAGTGATTAGAGATGGGGGCTAACAGTCAGAACTCCAAGTTCTACTTCCAGCTCTAACCGTGACTCACTGTATCATTTTGGATGGGTCATCTACCTAATCTGTGCCTCCATTTCCCCATCTTCAAAACAAGGTTAATGATTACCTTATCCATTTTTACATAGGGTTGTTGGGACATTTAATCAATTCAGGCACAAAGGTGTCTTGATAAAAATAGCCCTCCACCTAGCACCAATCTTGCAATAGCTTTGCAAGGCATTGCGCCATGGCCCACCTTTTCATTATCTCTTCTCACCTTGTATTTCTAATACACTGAAACAAGAAGAACATGATCTTTCTGCAGAACAGCCATATTTTATGAAAGGATGGCCTTGCACCATATTAAAAATCTCTAGGCACTGATGTTACAAATTTTCTGAAGGGACCATGGGAAGTGATGGATCAAGGTAGCCACTGCAACCCTTTTAGAACGATGGTTAAATATTTGCTATATTTCATTCAAAGTATATATACAGGATATATCCTTCATATGCAGAATCATGAACAGATCTTAAGTCACTCTACTAGAGTTCTGCAAGATGTACAGTAAGCATGACCTTGATATAAGCAGGCTCTTATATCTTCATTGAAAAGACATGCACCTTTAGAAAAATATTTTGAGGCTCATTTCAGAGATATATGTTTAATCGTCTCAAGTCATTCTTACCTTTTATGGGTACGCTACATGTGTGTGGCCTTTCAGACCACTGCACATAACAGGCATGGATCCTTCCCTGCATTCTTCACCTTCAATATTATTAATAATTAAAATAATGTACAGTCCTTTAATTTAAATAATTCTAAATTTATCTGTAAACTGAATGAATGGGGACTTTAGTAGATATTAAATTATCTGTAAATGGAACTGGTTTGTAGAAGACACCAAAAAATACCAACCAAAAGAAACGAGAGTCGATGTGCCAATAACCATCACAAAAATAGATGCCAAGTCTTATACTGGATGACATATTACAAAATGAAGAACCTTGAGTGATATTATTTAAGATCAGGTTGAATTCCCCTTCCTTGTTCCTTTCTGGAAATAGAAACGGTCATTATGAGTAAGAAGCTAAAGAGGATTCTCACAGGAAAATAAGATTTCTTTTCATTTAGTCTTTAAGTCATTTTGTTAATTACCGTTCCTCATAAGGCTGTCTCTGGAAAATGAAAGTTAATAAAAAGAAAGGATTATAATTAAGCATCTAAAAATGAATACACGTTTGGAATTAGCATTTCCATGCCTTATGCACTGAAATTTGGAGGTGACGCGAACATTAAACCCATACTTGGAATGGAAGAAAAACCCAACATTGACAGGTGATTCATTTTCCCCAGACTCTTCCTCTCATTCACATACACACAAAACAATTTTCCAGAAAGCAGTACCAGCTGTGTCTCCAAATAGACTGAATTTACTTCACAGGGCCAACAGGATCCAAATTTGTCACGTCTGAGAAAATGCTGAAAGCCTATCTATGTGCTCAGGGCTAAATTACAGTGATGGCGTGCACTAAAAGAGAAAGAGAACACAAGGGATATTTCTTCTTCTAAGCATTTGCTCAGGCTGCCACGATAATTTGCTTTGCTTGTTAGTACTTTTAAGGGAAAGTTTGGTTATTTTGCTGTCCTGATTTGAAGTAAAATGCAATCGAGACATTGCAGGACTTGTTCAGATACTGAAGATGTCATGTCAAAGTCATATTTGCAGGTGTTTGTGTAAACAATTTGAACATTCGTCGCTGAAATCAGTATTGACTGATATAAAGTGAAGTTTAACAAGAGAGAAGAAATCTTCAGAGAAAGCGCCTACTTAAAAAAAAAAAGGAAAAATCTTTCAATCACTAAAATAGACTTGAATCTTTTCCTAGTTAGAAGTTTGTGGCAAAATATTATTCAGATTTCAGATATAGGTGATACATAGTACGAAAATATCTGAGAACCAGCACGGCCTATGTGGAAAATGTGATTAGAAAACTCAAGTATCTGGACACATACCACTGAAAGGAGGTACACAGCCCTTCTGCCCCATGTTAGAATACTCAGGGCAATTCTTCTTTCGTGATCTAAATATATAAATCACCTTGGACTTGAACGGATTAAAATCAAAATAAGCATGGTGTTACTGTGGAACGGTAGCAGTCTCTAAATTAGAGCAGATGCAGTCAGACACTGACCCTGTAAACATAAGCTATATACACACAGAATACCACATTAGGGATACTTTGTCCAAAAACGTATTGCATATTTATTTATTTGATAATGTGAGGCTGAGATTTTGCAAAGGGGCCTATGGAAGTTAGGTGCTCAACTCACATTGACTGTCACCGATGCCTTTAAGAAACCAGGTTGCATCTTCCCCGGGTGTCAATGAAAAGATAGAAATGATTGCAGCATGCACTGCATTTTAGTACTGAACTGTGAACTTCTATTACTTATCCGCTAGTCAAAAGAAAACCTCACCTCCTTCACAATAACTATGCCTGAAACACTCAGAAACATAGTTAGCTTGCAACACCGACTGTGTGGTTTAACGTGCCACTTCAAATTTCAGCAAAGAGAGGTCCACTCAGGTATTGCACCTGAGGTGCCAGGAAGCATGCTTTTGAATCTTGAAAGCAATCAGAGCTCAGAATAATTAATTTCTAGAGTAACAGGACTGAAGGATACAAAAAAGGTAGACAAGTTTTAGGCACTATTACATGAGAGTAGAACTGTAGGACATAAATGCGACATAAATGTCCTACAGCTTCACAAGTCTAGCAATCAAAAACAGATCTGGAGAAAGCTGAATTCAGGAAGTGGATGCCTTAAGCTTGATTCTGACTCCATTTATTCTGGTCTTTCACTGTTGTAACCCCACTGACTTTGATAGTTTTACTCCTGATTTACACTGGCATAGCTAAGAGAAGAATTAAGACCATCAGATAGAGAAGCAAATTGAAACTAAGTGAATAAATTTATGTCTCAGAATAAATACTGTACTTTCCACAGAACAATAAAGCAGATCTGATTCAAGTGAGGAACTACATTAATCTACTTATCCTGTAGTCCCTATTGAGACAAAACTCATCCCTAAAGCCAGTGAGATTATTATTTCCCAGGTAAAGATTGCAGAAGCAAGATTTAATTCCCCAAAGCAAGGATAAATCCTAGAAGAAACTGTAAACTAGGACAATAATTTAATTGCAGGAAATGGATATTAAAAGGTGTGCTGCAACATTCATTATTACATTAATTCACGGTGACACAGCATATTACATTACAAACACAAATTCAAAATTACATTTTCAAAAACTATGTATTTCTAAAAGATACACAATGGTTTCTCTACATATAATCATATTCAAAGTTGGGTTTAAAAATTGATGAATTGTTCACTATAACAACAGTCATGAATTTAGCTCTTTTCTCTGTTCACAAATTGTTCACAAGACAATCTTGAATTCTACTAATATATCTGTTATTTGAAACAAATAGTCTGGATAATCAATTTTCAATTTAAGGGCTATTCATAAACAGTTTTCCAACTATTTTGACTTTTCATTACTCATGGTGGGGAACTAAATGGCACTATTTCCAACCCCTGAGTGAGAGGAACCTTTTAAGCTACAGAATAAAGAATGATTAATAGCAAACAGCGAATGATGAATGATAAATAGTGAACTTCAAACAAAGCATAACTGGTAGGAACTTTCCAACAGACGTTTCTCATACTAAAAATTCCTGCAACATTTGGGATTTATAAACATTTTTGCAAATAGCCAGTGGATGACTGAATAGTCAAATAAAAAAAAGTACTTTTATTCTTAATATTTACAAATCATTTTTAAAATATGTGACTCCTATAGTTATTAAACCAGACTTATTTCATGCTATTGCAGAAATACTGATATGTTGGAAATATAATGTTCAACAAAGCTATAGCTCTTCCACAATTACTAGAGTTCTTTCATAAAGGTAAAAAATATGGTCAGTAGAGACATCAAGTAAGTTAATAAAAGAAGAAAATCACATTAACAAAAAGTTTCTGGGTGATAGATTAACGGACTCTTACCAATAGAGATTTTATGTTTTATTTAATTCTGGTGGAATTTTTCCGAGTCCGACACCTATATTTAACACCAAAATTGTCAGCAGAATACAAAAACAACATAAAATTCCCAGCTGCATACTTACTGGCAAACCTTTGGGTACTGAAAAATAGAAGGTTCCTCAGATGAAAGAGACAGTAAATCCCTCCCAGTGGGAAGGGTAGGAAGAGCCAAAAATAATAAATCAGAATTAAATTTACATTGTAAAGTATATTTCAGGACACACAGAGGCACCATAGGAAATGTTCCTTGAAACATTTTCCCCCTCATCTGCCTGCTTTTAAAATGTGTTTTTCTTATGCAAAGTGCTTATGTAAGAATGCCATGTTCTTACTCAATGGAGCTAATCCCCAAAGTGCTGACTTGAGTGACAAAATAAGTTTCTTTTTAGTTCTGCTAGCTATTGTGAGTGAGCTGCATTCTGCTTCTTTTTTTGTGCATCACGCTGTTTACTAAATTCCAATCACTTACACCTTTGCAAATCCACTGAATTTCACAGATATCACAGATGGCATAATCTGAAAAAAAAATGGAGCTAAACAGGTGTCACTGAGGGCATAATTTGGCATGCAGAACTTTTACTATAGGTGATGATGTGTGAAAAGGTAAGACCCTACCTTGACTCTTTTATCCCCGTTTGAATTTGCAAGGCTGGTAGTTAAAAACAAACAAACAACTCCAAACATCTCTTTACTTGTAAACTGAGCATATTTGATATATGAGACAAGAGACAATGTATATGGAACTACACAATCAGGGCCGGCTCTAGCTTTTTTGCTGCCCCAAGCGCCGGGGAAAAAAAAACACCACCTGATTGAGCACCCGCCAAAGTAGAAGAGACGGAACAAAGGACCCACTGCCGAATTGCCGCTGAAGACTAACGCAGAGCACTTGATCAGCCACCAAACTGCTGCTGAAGACCAGACCGTGCCGCCCAAATACCAGACGGACTGCCGCCCCTTTCTATTGGCTGCCCCAGGCACCTGCTTCCTTCGCAAGTGCCTGAAGCCAGCCCTGCTCACAATGCTGTTTTTAGAACAGCTTTTCATATTAGAGTTGCAACATTTGGGGCAAAGTATCATACCTCTCCATAATTCCCAAACAGACTACACCACAAAAGAACTACATCCAAACCTCAGTGCACGATGCTCCAAAGCACAGCACACCCATTAGACACCCAGTATCTGCAATCAACATTTCTTCCCTACCATAGAGACACAAAGCATTTCTCATAAGCTAGTTGTGCCTCTCCAAAGTAGGCAGAGTGGCACCACCTCCTATTACCCCTACACTTTGAATAAGCTAAAATTCCTCCTGATGCTCTTATTGGTTACAGTGAGTAGGGCTGTGCCTTACAGTCAAAATCTGCTAGATTACTTTCCAGGTCACTATTTTGAATACATTTTCAATTGTGTGAAGTACATTTGTTTTTGTCCAGGGTTTTAAATCACATTTTCTGACAGTCTCTAAATCCCAAAATTAGTCATCTGCAATAGGTTTCACCACCATTAGTGCAAAATTGAAGTGGAGCTACTGTATTAAAATCCTTAGAGCTGAATTCGTAGTTGCTTCTCACACAGAATAAGCCCTCTATCCAGGTAGGAGTTCTGTGCATCCAGTGACTGCACACTCAGATCTCTGGAATACTAGGGGAAGAAATGAATAGACCCCATTATTTTACTGAATTTCTTTGATCTTAATGGAATGCACTAATGCTTGCATATTTTTTAATACTTTCAACTATAATTGAAGTGAGAGTTTCTTTCATGCAAGCACGAGTAGAATAGAAATATTTTAATTTAATTATCTGGACAGGTCAGTTCACCGATTTGCCATTTGGAATGTAAAAGATGACTTTTGTGGGTTTCCATATTTTATTAAAGACTATTTATTGAGCTGACAGACATTACTAAGTACATGTACAGCATGCATTTCCCACTCCCATTGCTACAAGAAGTCCCTGAATGAATAAATACATAGAACTTGTTTTCATACCAAGGTTATGGCATTTGTTAGAGACAAGATTTAGTAATTTAAAATGTATTAGGGTTGTCAAATGATTAAAAAAATAATCACAATTAATCATGAGATTAAAAACATTAATCATGATTAATCAATTTTAATTGTACTATTAAACAATAACAGAATACCAAGTTAAACGTATTATAAATATTTTTGAATGTTTTTCCTACATTTTCAAATATATTGATTTCAAATACAACACAGAATACAAAGTGTACATTGCTCACTTTATATTATTTTTTAATACAGATATTTGCAATATGAAAAAAGATAAACAAGAGACAGTGCAATCTACAAGGTGAAGCATGAAGGGACATACAAATGTTTGGCACATCCAGCACATAAATACCTTGCAACACCAGCTACAACAGTGCCATGTGAATGCCTGTGCTCACTTTCAGGTGACATTGTAAATAAGTAGCTGGCAGTATTATCTCCTATAAATGTAAACAAACTTGTTTGTCTTAGCATTTGGCTGAACAAGAAGTAGGACTGAGTAGACTTATAGGCTCTAAAGTTTTACATGGTTTTGGTTTTGAGTGCAGTTATGCAATAAAATAATTCTACATTTGTAGGTTACACTTTCATGATAAAGAGATTGCACTACAGTATTTGTATGAGGTGAACTGAAAATAATACTATTTCTTTATCATTTTTACAGTAAAAATATTTTTAATCAAAAATAATAATGTAAAGTGAGCACTGTACACTTTGTATTCTGTGTTGTAACTGAAATAAATATATTTGAAAATGTAGAAAAACCATCCAAAATATTGACAATAAATTGTTTAACAGTGTGATTAACACTTTGATCAATTGCGATTATTTTTTAATTGAATTAATTTGTTTTGAGTTATTCATTTCAGTTAACTGCGATTATTGACAGCCCTAAAATGTATCATTATTAACTAAGTGGAGCTGTATCTTGCCCTATCTATTTAAGGTAATCAGGCCCCAGAAGCCTGACCTGGGCCAACATTCTCACTCCAAAGCCTATAGGTTCACATGTAACTCTACTGATTCAGGCCTATAAATCAATAACTAATTAACCAATATATAAACAGTGCATATTTATAATCTATTTATTGTAGTAAGCAAGAGGAGAGGAGCACCAAGAAGTGCTACTCAGGAAGCTCAACTCCCAGGAGCATTGTGAGAAACTCCAATCCTGCAATGCTTAGAATCTATTTCAGACAGATACTCTAACTGCAGCTCAGCTCCTGTGGAGTCCTGGCCACAGCAACTCTCCAAACTCCACAGGCATCCCAGCCAGGGATCAGGAATAATTTTCAAATGTCAAATATTCCCTGGGGGGCCGGGCCCATTTTTTCACCTGCTGCGTCCGCAGGTTCAGCCGATCACGGCTTCCAGCGGCCACGGTTCGCTACTCCAGGCCAATGAGAGCTGCTGGAAGTGGAGCGGGCCGAGGGAGCTCCCATTGGTCTGGAGCAGCAAACCATGGCCACTGGGAGATGCGATCGGCTGAACCTGCGGATGCAGCAGATAAACAAACCAGCCTGGCCTGCCAGGGGTTTTCCCTGCACAAGCAGCAGAACAAGTTTGGGAACCACTGGTATAGGGAATACGAGTGGCTGAAATGATACATCCTTATTCTCAGTGACTCCCATCTATCAGGAATGCACTTTGTGGCCACGGAGAACTAGGAGTAAGTGAATACAGTGATATTTAATTTAAGCCAGGTACTGAACCACAGGATTAGGAGAAAGTTAAGTGGAAATATTCTCCCTTGTCTCTCACAGACCACACTTCAGCTGTCCAGGCAGACCTAGGCCAATGAAGTTTAAAGAAGAGTGACATCAGAGGAAGTGAGAAGAAATTCAGTTCCAAGACATTCATAAAAATAGTTGCATGCCAAAGATTTATGTGCTGTCAGTAATATGTAGTTACTAAAAAGAAGGAGGTGATTGGGTCAGAGTTAAATTAAGTATGGTTTACGCAGTAAGTTTTAGTAACATTGAATTCTGTATTTATTAAAAGCATTAGGACATTCTTGGGGGAAAAAAAGTCTTAGTAGCATTATAGAGGCAAGTGAATTAATGCTGTCCTTGAAACTTGTGAAAACTTAGCTTAAATTAGTCCTGAGACATCATATCAAAGGAATCAAGGGAAATTAGCTTGATGCTTAGATCTACTATGGTTAGAGCCCAAGCTATACTGCAGAATATTAAAAACACCTGCCTTTGCCTACGACAGCTGACCTTGATTTGACTTAATTGTTTTGGCCTGCAGCACACAATGCTTCAAAGACTGTCACTGCAGTGTTATGTAATCTGGATACTACCATTCAGAGGCAATACTTGACGACACCAGTACAGGCGCAGTACATACTTATTTTGGAATACTTTGTGGCGGAGGTGCTTTGTAATAATTTATAAATTCTTTATGCTGAGCTCGTTATTGAGATGTTTACTGTATGACTATATAGGTTCAGTTTGAGGGGAGCTGTCGGGAAAAACAGGCAGAAAGGAAAAGTGCAGCTCAAGCTAAGTCCCTTGTCAGCAAACTCCTGGGTGTTGTCACAGGACAACACCAGAACTATTAGCTTTGATATCTTTGCCTCTTCTCCAGCCACCCTACAAAACTGGTTTTCACCAGAAAGACAAAAGCCTGGAAACACAGAAGAACAAAAGAACTCTGACAGTTTTAAAAAGGTCTCTCCTCTCTCAAAAGAAGGGAGTGGTTGTTCAGAGAAAAGCAGATTGATGCACAGGCATCTTCTGGGGGAAGTCTGAAGAAGTTAGACTTACCTAGGTTACCATCAGGGGATACCACCAGGGGTGGCTCCAGGCAACAGTGCACCACGCATGTGCCTCGGGCGGCAAGCTGCAGGGGGTGGTCTGCTGGTTGCTGTGAGGGCAGCAGGCAGGCGGCTTTCGGTGGCATGCCTGCAGGAGGTCTGTGAGTCCCGTGGTTTTAGCGGCAATTCGGTGGGTACACTAAAGGCTCGGGACCGGTGGACCTCTCGCAGATGCGTCGCTGAAAGCTGCCTGCCTGCTGTCCTTGGGGCGGCGAAATACATAGAGCTGCCCCTGGATACCACTCAGAGATACCAGAAAGGGGATCAAGGTGCAGCTAGCCCTATAATAGCCTTACCAATGATGGTGTGAAAACAAGCATATAGCATAATTTTATCTCTAGCTATAGCACCTCTTTGGTGCTAACAGTCTCATAAGCAAATAATGTTTGGTCAGGCCAGTCCTTGGAAAATAACTAGTTGTTGCGGGATGTGGTATTGTTGAGGCAATTGGTGGCACTATTTCATTTGAGTCAATAAAAAACTAGTGCATGGCACATAAAAAGCATCGTTTGAGAGGAAACTTTGTTACTGGAGATGCTGTTTTTCAGAGAAGATGGAAAACTGAGTGACAACTTCCAATCATTAAGGACATTGTCCTTATCTTATTATTTTAAATATTTATATAACGATAGCACACAGAGGCCTCATCAGGATCAGCATCCTAATGTGCTAGTACTGTGCATACAGATTTTTACTGAAAAGATATGATGTTAATCCTAGTGTCCTCACTAAATTTCATCTCAGGGAATTATGTTGTGTGTGGCTGAATTCTTCTTTAATTACAGCTAGAAAAGGTACTTCATTTCCTGCTGTAAATTTCTAAGTACATTGCTGTATCCTGTTAAATGGATGCTACATTTCTCACCAGTGGAAGCTACATTTCAGTAATAATAATAATAATAATAATAATTGGAGATATACCAATCTCCTAGAACTGGAAGGAACCTCGAAAAGTCATCGAGTCCAGCCCCCTGCCTTCACTAGCAGGACCAAGTACTGATTTTTGCCCCAGATCCCTAAGTGGCCCCCTCAAGGACTGAACTCACAACCCTGGTTTAGCAGGCCAATGCTCTAACTACTGAGCTATAAGTGATTTTTTTGTTTACCTTCATTTCAACTTGTAAAGAATTCTAAAGGTGCTAGGATAAACATACCACTATTATCAGGCATATTGGATTTCTTTAACCCATTGGAGATTTCTGCTACATACACTTTCTCATATATTCTAATCATTCATCTGGCAGTCTAGAGAATGGCAATATTTTAAGAAATGATTCCATTCATTTCAATTCCAGTCAATCCTGTCGATCACTTGTTTCTAATGGAAAAGACTGAACAGTACAGTGCAATAATGATTAGCTGCAGGGGCACTTCACAAGCAGTTTCAAGGCAAGAGGATTAGCCCAGTGAAAACTACTGTTTATAACAGGGGTAGGCAACCTGTGGCATGCGTGCTGAAGGTGGCACGTGAGCTTTCAGCGGCGCTCATACTGCCCGGGTCCTGGCCACCGGTCCAGGGGACTCTGCATTTTAATTTAATTTTAAATGAAGCTTCTTAAATATTTTTAAAACCTTATTTATTTTACATACAACAATAGTTTAGCTACAGATTGTAGACTTATAGAAAGAGACCTTCTAAAAACAGTACAATGTATTACTGGCACACTAAACCTTAAATTAGAGTGAATAAATGAAGACTTGGTACACCACTTCTGAAAGGTTGCTGACCCCTGGTTTATAACATACTTTCAGTGGCCAGTCCCTAAATGCTTACAGAAATCGGTCCCTTTGCACAACCACATCCAATTCCACACACCGAAGGAGAGGCACACTTTGCCCTTTATGCTTTTATTAAAATGCATTATTTATTTATTCATTCATTCATTCATTCATTTATTCATTCTTTAGTCAGGCTTCTCAGAGATAACGGAAAAAGGGTAGATCAAAGATACTGTGCATTAGCAAACCAGATTAGTGCTTTACTTCATACTGCCTAGCAAACTTAGTCCTTCCGGAATACAAAGAGTATTGTCACAGCTTGAGGGGCGGGGAGGGGGGAAGAGTTGCATTATAAAGTTCATACACAACAGCCAAGTTACAGTAATTATCTTGGTTTTGCAGAGTACATTTATTTTTGTGCATAAGGAACTTGTCACCCTCTGCATATTCATTAAGTCTCTTGCATTAAATGTTGTTTTTAAAATGAGTCCAGTCTAATTTAACTGATAAAAATGTGATTACTAGCCCTCATTACTGTCTAATGTGGCTGGCTAATTACTTCTTACATAGACTGGAAAAACCTTACTACTAATGTGTTGTTAATAACCAGCACTCTCAGCTATGGTCTTTGTGAAGAATGTGTGTTTATACTACATGTGGATATATTTGTCTTCTGAGTGCCCTTCACAAATTACAACTTACGCCTCCTTTCCCATTAAGTATTTTTTCATGAGGAAACATTGTACTTTTGTTAAATGGCTCAGAGTCAGCCTGGAAATTTTGTCTGTGTAAGCAAAGAAAGTTTTGGTCAGGCCAGTTCTTGGGAAATAATCAGGTGCTGCTGGAAGTGGTGTTGGTGAGGAATTAGCTGGCACTATTCTGTGTGTCCAGTTCTCAGAGGTGCCAACACCAAGAAATGAAGGTCACACTAGGTCATATTTGTGAGCACTACAAGAACACAATCAAGTAATTTTTAGAGTGCCAGGGCCTATGCCAGGTTCATGCCAACTTCTGCCAGACTAAATCCAGGTGCAGGACTACTGAGTTGAGGACAACACTGACACTTCTATTTTAGAAGGAATAAGGGTGGGGACAGAATAACCCTAACAAGTGGGCAGGGCTGCCTGGGAAGAGGTTATAGGTAAGGAGACTAACTAAAAGTTCAACAGCCTTTGCCCAGAGGTGACCTAGATAAATACGACATTTCCTCATCTCTGGGTGGGCAGCTAGAACTGGGAGGGTTAATTTATACCTGCCTTGTGTCACCTTCAATGAATCTGTCTCTTATGTGACACATATGTCTTGGCGTTATATGTAGCAGGTATGTCCTGCTTTCACAGTGGAGTATTAAAGAGTATTTTCAACACAGCAGATGGAAGAGCAGCAGTGATGGAATCTTTTATCGGGCGGCTCAAAAAAATTTGAGTTTTGAAGTGTTCTGACAAAAGAGGTTCACTTTTAAAAAAAGTTCTGCAAAGCTTTCCCACTTTTTGACCCGCTATAAACATGTGAGTTTAGACATTTAACATAGGCAAAAAAAAAAAAAAATTTTTTTGTGTGTGTGAAAAGTTGTGAAAAATGCCCTCTTTTTTTGACCGGCTCTAATCTTTTTTAATATTTTTATTTCGTTGCATCATAAAATGAAGGCCACAACCATTTCACATGTTATATTGGGAATGGCAACAAGTACCCATCTTATTTTGCTGCCTTCAATGATAGACTTTTCCTGCCAAGCTTTATACACTCCACTTTAAAACATAGGTTTTAAATTGATATGATCTTTCTGAGTTAGAAAGTGGCAGATGGGATGCTACTCCTACCTCAACCATAGCAATTGCTGAAAGCAATGTATAGCTCCACTCCATCTTCCCCATCACCCTCTGTCTCTTTCACTACCTCTCTTTTCAATACTACTATCAAGTCTGTTTTCCCATATTCTTTCCTCACTTTGTCTGCCTGTGTCTTCTCAACCTGCTGGTTCACTTCTCCTTTTTCAACAAACACTCATGTGGCACGATATTCTTTTTCCCCACCACTATTCCCTATTCACTCAGTAAACACACATACTCTCATACTCTCACATGTCTCTCCAACCATGTTGGAATGGTGCTGATCCCATTAAATACTGATTGGCACCCCTCCCCCCATACTTCCTTCTGAAATTTCAGACCTTTAGGAGGGGAAGAATTGTGTAATACACTCTACCACATTATTTACTCCTCAGGTAGCTCACAAGGACAGAATGACTCACATTCAGTAGCAAAAGATTTCTGCTTTTGGGCAGTTTGGGCATACGTTCCTAAGGTTCATCTACACTACCATAAACATACATGGTTTCAAGAAGAAATTCAGCAAAGAAAAGTGCAAAATACTACACTTAGGAGGAGGAAAATCAAATGCACAGGTACAATATGGAATAGCTAGCTATGCAGCAGGACTACTGAAAAGGTTCTGAGGGATTACATGAGCCAATAATGTCATTCAGTTGTGAAAAAGGCTAATGCCATTCTGGGGGGGTATTAACAGGAGTGAAAGACAGAGGAGGTAATTGTCCAACCACAAGGCTTCAGCTGCAGTACTGTGTCTAGTTTTGGGTGCTACACTTTAAGAAAGATGTGGACAAACTGGAGACAGTCATGACAAGAACAACAGAAGTGATAAATGTTTTGGAAAACCTGACCTATGAGGAAAGGTTAAAAACCTAAGCAAGACAAGTAAGGGGGGAATTTGGTAACAGTGTTCAGATATTTTAATAGCTTTTATAAGGAGGATGGTGAACAATTGTTCTCCATGTTCACTGAAGGTGGGACCAGAAGTAATTGGCTTAATTTGTAGCAAGACAGATTCTGTTAGATATTAGGAAAAACTGTCTAACTATAAGGATAGTTCAGTATTGCCAAGTATAGGTTATCAAGAGAGGTTGTGGAATGCCCATCACTGGAGGTTTTTAAGAACAGGTTGGACAAACACCTGTCAGGTACAGTCTAAGTATACTTGGTCCTGTCTCAGCATGGGTGAGGGAGTAAACTAGTGACCTCTCAAGGTTCCTTCCCAGCCCCACATCTCTATTAAACCACAGTAAAGTCCTTAGTGATGATTTTAAAAACCTAAGGTATTAAAGTCAAACTCCTAAATCCATATTTCGGAATCTAATTAAATGTCCTCATTTTCAAAAATGCTGAACACCCAGTAGCTCCCACTGAATTTAGCAGGTGCTCAGCACTTTTGAAAATCAGGTCACTTATTTAGGTGTCTTTATGCGGGTTTAGAAGACTAACTTTAGGCTCCTAACTTTTGAAAATGGTAGCTATTAGCCCTGTGCAGGATTGACATCCATATTTCTGGGGTTACTTGTCCAAACCATAATGATGGCCATGACTGCTGCTTATCATCTGCAACTACCATTGATTTCCAAGTGACTTTCAGGTGCTTAGCAACTTTCTTCATGAGGCTGGTGTATAATCCATGATGCCATTTCTATAGTTTTAGCATGGCAAAGATTAAAAAAAAAAGGATAACTTCAAAGGTCAGTTTTTGAACATCCTGGCCTTTAAAACAAGACAATGGCATTAAATAACTGTTATGGTTGATTATAAAACAACAACATGTAATTAATAATAATAAATGTTTATAGTGGAGCACCTGGTGCCAGTTTTCCTTAGCACATCTTGATACTCATCAAACTCTTCAGTTTTGGAATGCAATCCCAGTTATCAAGCTGAGAAAGGCAATTTTCCAAAACTGACATTTTGCTCCTTAGCAAACTTTCCTTTTGCTTTGGGGCTGTCAAGTTTTGCTTCTGATGGGCTGTCCATATTATCCTGTCTTCTAGGACCTTCATTTTAAAAATCCTTGATTATAAATCATTACTTGTCTCTAGCCATATGTGAATAAAGTCCATTATAAACCATAAGAATTGCACACAGGACACGTTGGAAAATACTGCTGTGTTCTGGGGAATGTGAGAAAATATGATTTGACCTAAAAGTCATGCTAAGTAACTCAAGACAGCTATTTCCTGTGAGATGTAGTCACACTAAAATGGGATTTTTTTTTTAATTATTTAGGCCCTAAGAAACTGTCATTGCTTTTTATTATCAAATAGGTCTCTTAACTTTATATAAATAGTGGTCCTACAACAGCATAGTAAATGGATTTCAGGGTTAATGTAAAAGAACTTATAATTTACCTGTGTGATGTCACTTGATCTTTGAAATTCAGGGTTAAGTTTAGAGGTGAAAGCAACAAGGGTGATGTCATGGTGGGCATGTGCTCTAGACCACTGGATCAGAAGGGTGAGGCAGATGAGGCTTTCTTCAGACAACAAACTGAAGTTTCCAGATCACAGGCCCTGGTTCTAATTGGGGACCTCAATCACCCTGACATCTGCTGGGAGAGCAATACAGCAGTACACATACAATCCAGGAAGTTTTTGAAGAGTGTTGGGGACAACTTCCTGGTACAAGTGCTGGAGGAACCAACTAGGGGCTGTGCTCCTCTTGACCTGCTGCTTATAGACAGGGAAGAATTGGTAGGGGAAGTAGGAGTGGGTAGCAACCTAGTGACCATGAGATGGTTGAGTTAAGGATCCTGACAAAACGAAGAAAGGAGAGTAGCAAAATATGGACCCTGGACTTCAGAAAAGCAGACTTTGACTCCCTTAGGGAACTGATGGGCAGGATCCCCTGGGAGGCTAGTATGAGGGGGCAAGAAGTCCAGGAGAACTGGCCCTATTTTAAAGAAGCCTTATTGAGGGCACAGGAACAAACCATCCCAATGTGCAGAAAGAATAGCAAATATAGTAGGCGACCAGCTTGACTTGACAGTGAAATCTTCGGTGAGCTTAAACTCAAAAAGGAAGCTTACAAGAAGGGGAAATTTGGACAGATGACTAGGGAGAAGTATAAAAATATTGCTAGAGCATGCAGTGATGTAATCAGGAAAGCCAAGGCACAATTGGAGTTGCAGCTAGTAAGGGATGTGAAGGATAACAAGAAGGGTTTCTACAGGTATGTTAGCAACAAGAAGGTGGTCAGGGAAAGTGTGGAACCTTTACTGAATGGGAGAGGCAACATAGTGACAGATAATGTGGAAAAAGCTGAAGTACTCAATGCTTTTTTGGCCTTGGTCTTCACAGGTCATCTCCCAGACTGCTGCACTGGGCAACACAGCATGGGGAGGAGGTGAGCAGCCTTCAGTGGTGAAAGAACAGGTTAAGGACTGTTTAGAAAAGCTGGACATGCACAAGTCCATGGGTCCAGATCTAATGCATCCAAAGATGCTGAGGGAGTTGGCTGATGTGATTGCAGAGCCACTGGTCTTTATCTTTGAAAATTCGTGGTGATCGGGGGAGGTCCCAGACGATTGGAAAAAGGCAAATATAGTGTCCATCTTTAAAAAAAGGGTAGATAGAGAACCCAGGGAACTACAGACCAGTCCTCCTCACCTCAGTCCCTGGAAAAATCATGAATGGGATTATAATGGCTATCATCATCATCCTGAAGTGCTCGGAAAGAATATATCCGCTCAGGTTTCTGAGGCTGTGGATCGGTCTCCATCTTCTGCTGCTCTTGGGAACTAGGAAATAGTTGGAATAAAACCCTCTTCCGACAAACCCTGGGAAAACCAATTTAATCACCCCCAAGAGTATGAGAAACTGGATCTCTTGTTTAAAGAGCTCATGAGATGGGTCTCTGAAAATGAAAGGGAAAAGAGAGCCTCATTGATTGGGAGGGCATTTTCCCAGGAGAGGTGATATTTAAAAGTTCACAAAGGAGTGTTGAAACTCATGGAACTCTTCTCATGATATCTAGAAAGATTCTGACAGCTATTTCATGAGATTTTGGAAGGTCTGAAAGTTGTCGGTGTAAGAATATGGAGAAAACATTACAGTATTACTGGGAGGTTAAGAGGATTTCACTGATGGGGGTAAGCTTCCCTCAGTCTGTGGCTCCTGCTGTTTTTGAGTGTCTCCCGATGCTTAAGGGGCATAAGTGCCAGACGGCGATCATGCAGTACTGAAGGTTGATCAGTTGGTGACTGTGAGTGATGCGGTACCAGAAGATATTGGGGTCTCTGTCTAGCTGGTACCCTATAAAATTTTCACCAAGGTGACACCAGGGATTCCAATAAGCCCATTGAAAAGGTGGATAGGGAGTCCCCACAGATACTCATAATCCCTGGGATCTAGGACATCTGATGGGATCTGGAAAATCCTCTTCAGAATACTGGCTTAGAGGGATGTGATGGAGTGGTGCCGAAAGAGAGACCTGGACTGAGACCTCAGAGTCCTCAGGACTGAAAGGGGGAGCATGAGACATACGTGTCGGTATCAAACTCTGGAGGTCCGATGGGAATTCAGTCTAGCAGGTTGTCTGTTGCAGGTATTTGAACAGTACTGGACAAGAGGCTTTGACAGAGGTCCATAGCAAGATAGACTCCAGTTCCTTTGGCATGAAAAGGATCTCTAGTGAAAGAAATCTGGAGTGTACTGGAGAGCTATGGTATCCAGAAGTCTGATTTGGAACTGGAGTTTGGAGTGGGATCAGTGCCGAGACGGTGAGTGTGGTATTCCATAGGCTTGTAGAGGAACTTCTCTGACCTCGGAGCTCTGGTGCAAAGAAGATGACTGTATCGAAGCATGAGTAGGAGGCCTGAGTGTATATCAGTGCCAAAAGAGAGACTCTAGACCCTCCAGCAAGTGAGGATCTAAATGGAAAATGATGTGTGATACGAACACAGAGCATTTCAGAATCCTGAAGAACAACTTTTTGTTGTGTGTTTGTACAGCACTGAGCACAGCGGGATTCTGGTTCATGACTGGGCTCTTAGGTGCTATGAAAATACAAATTATAATAAATAATAATAATATCAGGAGGGCAGTAAAAATACAATAACCCTAGGCAAAAGGTTATGGTACAGGCATTAAATGAGGGCCATATACTCAGTACTAAGGGAACAGCAGATATAAACTAGAAGGGTGCAAACACACATTTCCTGTTCCTCCATTCTGTAATTGAACAGTGATGTCACTTCATTGAAGAAGGGCACTTCGTCTGCATCACTAGCCCATGCTTAACTATCTTCATTATGAAGCAATGGGTGATAATATTTATCAGCTGAAAGGCTATGGGACATAACAGTTTTAGTTCCCACTGGTATTGCTGCTTGGGATACTATATAAAATAAATTCTTCAGTGGTCCCTGAACCTAGAAGTTTATTTCCTGCGAGTCCGTTGCATCAGTTCTGTGAATCTCAAATAAAGTCAGTCAGTGTGACGGGGTACTCTACCCACCACTAGGATGGTATCTCCTCCTGGCCTGTTTGGGGATTATCTTTGCAAGGTCAATGCACTTCCCATTGTTTCATGCCATCACTCTGCCTCTATCTAGAGCCCCGTCTCACTTCATGCGCTGCTGTTGCCTCCTCATGACTCAGCCCTCTGGCCAGGTCATTATATGCATTTCCCCCTTGGGGGTACCAAAGTCTTTTTTCAGCAATCTTAGGCAGTCTTCCCACTCACCATCCCTTGGTGTTATATCCTCAGTGGCTAGTAAGGGAACCCAGACCTGTCCTCTTCTCTGTATTTCAGCTCAGGGACCCTCTAGTCAGTGGCCAAGGTCTATTCCAGAACTTACTACTTTTCTCTGATCCCTTTCCTGACCATTTGGCACTCCTTCCTCCCGGAGAGTAACCGTAGGATACCTGTCTCTGCAGCCCCCAGATACTCCTACTTTCTCTCAGGGAGTGACTACACACTTTCCCAGCAGACCCCTCTACTTCCAATTTCCTGTCCAGCTCTTTCCTCCCCAGCTGGGCTCCCTCCCTGAGTCAGGGGATTGCTTAGCCACCTGCTTCCTCTCAGTTGGGGCCCGCAGAGCTAATTAGCTCCCTTCTCACTATACATTAGCCCTCTCATAGCCAGTGTGGGGTGAATACCCCATCACAGTCAGACTCACCTTTGATGAATGAAGTCATTAAGCAACCTCGTTAAAAAAAAACAACAAAACAACAAATATTGTCCAGGGCGATATGATTAAAAACTGTTCTCCCATGCTTGGCTTCAGGGCCGGCTCCAGGCACCAGTCGAGCAAGCTCGTGCTTGGGGCAGCAGATTCTACGGGGCGGCATTCTGGCCAATCCTAGGGCGGCATGGCTGCTCTATTTTTTTTTGCTTTGCCACTCTGACCGCCCTGCGCCCAGGTGTTTTTTCTGTCTGTTTATTTTTTGCTTTGCCTCCAGGTCCGGCTGCCTTGCGCCATGGGGATTTTGGGGTTTTTTTTGCTTTGCCTCCGGGTCCGGCCACCCTGCACCATGGGGGTTTGGGTTGTTTTTTTTTTTTTTTTGCTTTGCCTCTGGGTCCATCCGCCCCGCACCACAGGTTTTTTGTTTTTGTTTTTTGCCTGGGGTGGTTTGAGTATTGGCCTGCTAAACCCAGGGTTGTGAGTTCAATTCTTGAGGGGGCCACTTAGGGATCTCAGGCAAAAATTGGTCCTGCTAGTGAAGGCAGGGGGCTGGACTCGATGACCTTTCATATGACCAATAGGAGATTGGTATATCTCCAATTATTATTTATTTATTATTTGCCTGGCTTGAAAACAACACAAATGATAATGTAGGAGACACACTCAGCAAAACAGCACTGCAAAATTAACCAACAGTGCCTGTTATGAGCTCTACTGCAGAATAATAAAATAAATACCTCTTCCAGATGCATTTGAAAAGTTCCATCCTGGTTCCAAGCTCGGTCTATGCATTTGCTCCACACTGACCCTCTCGATCTCATACTTATTTGACTTACTGAGTCAGCTAACATGATGCTGACCATGACTTTGCATTTAGTGTAGATAGGGACAGGTTGGGTTCCACACTGTATCAGCCAGTCATCATTATTAAACTCTAGTCCTGGCATGATGTGTACTTGTCTGCACTGATCACAAAGTTGTGGTCAGTATCTTATTAGTCAACTCAGCTCTTCACAGTCATGTTCTAATATAACATTTTGTGATGATCATATGACTCAAGAGATCCTGGAATCCTTAGGCAAGAAGAGCCTAAGTCAGAGAGTGGGTTAAAGTAATAGCCTTTCAGATAGAGAACTGAATTAGAATTATTGCTCAGAAGTCACCGTGGGTATGTCTACACAGCACACTAAGCCCAGACTCAGAGTCAGGTTCAAACCTAAGCCCCTCTTCCAGCCACATAGAAATTAGTCTGATATTGGCCAGAGTCCTGTTGTGACACGAGCTCAGGCATTTTGCAATGTGGATGCAGCTCATGTCTGGGTCACAAGACTTGGGTCTGGAGAGTCTACCATCACTATTCCACAATGACTTGCATGTCTCTGATCTGAGGCCCTACAGCCTAGACTAAAAGTGGTGCTGGAAGTCAGCATGGAGGTGATAATACGTGGAAATCTTGTGAAGCATTTAGTTGCATTATGCCTATGGAATTGCTAATATTATTAGACCCTCACTTTCATGTTCTCAAAAATCATTCAGAGTTATTTTTTCAAAAAAAAAATCAGAATCAAACAGAATGCAGAAATTTGCCTCCTAAAAACAGCATGACCCTCAAAATACAGAAAGTATAAGCAACAGAAATTGTTGAAGTCAGTAGAAAATATAGGAACAATTCTTTCAATTACTCTGTTAATAAGAATTATACATCTACTGTACCAGAGCACATCCAGCATCGTGATTAGTGGAAAATTGCTTGTTAATCACATAGGAATGACTGACTTTCCAATTCAGTTGCATCACAGCTTCTATTGACTAGAAAAAATTCTACTTCAAACCACTGAATACAGTTTATAATAACAATAATCCCTTCAAAAATCTATCATTACTGCACTTAATGACTGCTTTGCTGGAGCATTAAAGGCTTTCAACATCACATCGGTCCATTAGCTGTCAAATCAGTCATCAGCTGCTGGCAGTGGACCATCCTGTAATGATCACTGATTAACCCTTTCATTGAAGAGGTCATCATTGTAAAGAAATGTGTATCTTAACTACAGACTGGGCATACACATTTAAGATTGAAGATTGTACAAATAGCAGTGTTACTATTGTGTCACTTCCCTCCATCCATCAAAACATTTGACAGAGAATAGATCAAAAGATGCTGATTGCTGATGGGTGTTGAAATCATTATTGCAAAATTCTACACACTCACTCACACAGGTGGGTAATAATGCTTTTTCACTAAGGAGTAAACTGTCAGATTTTTTTTTAATTATCCCTTAGTACAAATGAAAAGGGTACGTGTGTATTTGGTGCCAAGTAATGTAAATGTTCATGACCATTCTTCAAGCTTCAGTAAGACTGAAGAAGTTGTTGAATGGGTTGATGAAGAAAGAAGGAGATTCATCAACTGCAGGTAAATCTCACACCTTTCTTTCTGTGTTAAACCAATAGGTACTGGAAAAACAATGAGGAGTCCGGTGGCATCTTAAAGACTAAGAGATTTATTTGGGCATAAGCTTTTGTGGGTTAAAAAACCCACTTCTTCAGATGCATGAAGTGAAAATTACAGATACACACATATATATACTGGCACATGAAGAGAAGAAGGTATCAGGACGTAGACTCTCCTACACCAACCATCTCATTGAAGGTGATGGTATGTGCTCCTCCAGCCCTCTTGTTTTATAAAGAATTTAAACAGATCTGTATAGTGATCTGAATTATGATCCCACTCTGACATCTGACAAACATTGTGCGAATTTGCTTCCTGTAGAAATACAAGCTAGGTCTGTACCCTACTATAATTAACTTTGACATGAAGAAAAACAACTTTCTTTAAATTCATAATATTCTCAGCCAGTCTAGTGTGTGCCCAGTAGTAAAGGGCAAACGAAAGCCTCTCTTCTTCTGAGAAATACCAAAAATTAGAAACGAGTGTGTGTAGGACAGCACATTTGGTTCACCTAATCCTATGGTATATTTGCTGGTGTTTTGGGCAGAAAGGAAAATTGGAATGGAATACTTAGTCCAGTGAGAAACATGGCTAATTTACTACTGAATATTTTTAATGCCCTATATTTTTAAAAGTGAAAATAAAGACACAGGAGCAGCCAGATTACTAGATTAACGAAATAGTTCTAGACCTGAGCATCAGAACTTCCTCCAGAAACACAGGATATCACAGTCAGACACACAGGGAATAACAGTTGGATATTGGTACAACTCTTTTATGCTAAAAAATTTTTTTTTTAAGTGTGTACATCCCAAAACATCATAAACCCACAGAAACGATGCAGAACATGCCCCAAATGAGCAGTAGAAATCTGTTGTTCTCTGTGTGTCTAGCCACAGTTCTGATGTTTTTGTGTTTCCTGTTGGAATTATCATTAAAATAGAAACCCTCAGGGATTACAGTTGTCCAGTTCACCAGAATTTGAAGTACCTTCCAGTATTTTTCATTGCTGTTTGCAATTTCCATGTAAAATACAGCTGGTACCAGATTCCGACCGGGACACTTCTTACCTACATTTTCTTGGATATAGGCAGACAGGAACAGGTTATCCTATGTCTTTGAGGGCAGAGTGGCCATCTTATTTCTATCTGTATTTTTCTGCAGTCATCTAAAACAGTTGTAAAACTTGTCACAATTTTTCTTTAGATGTCCCAAAGATTGGGAGTACCATAGTTTTCCTGGGTGAGATTATTTCATAGCCAAAGAGATCATATTGGCAAGAAATTTTTCTTGATGTGAAATGTCAGCTCTGTGATGTGTTCAGCACAGCCAAACTTTCTCCTGAGATGGACAGTGCTGATCACCAGTCATTCACATTCACTCATTACTTCTCTGGTTAAAACTGAAAGTGCACATTCCTGTGGCAGTCACTACTAGCACTCTCGTTACAGATTCTCCTTCAGCCCTGCTAACATGGGGGCTTTCATGAAGGCATAAATGTAACTTTAGAGGACTGTGGTTTCCATGTGATATACCCTAGAGGATTAGGGACCGAAGGAGAAAAAATGTGTTTAAAAAGAGATAGAAGGAGGTGACTGTCTCATTACATCCACAACCTCTGTTATTTCATTATTGTTATCACTTCAGAAGCAGGACCTCACGAAATTACACATATTATGGTAATTCCACAGTAATTATCTCAAAGTTTCCTAAGAACTGTCAGTGGTTCTTAAGGGAATACAATTGTCTTATCTTGAATTGCTAAGAAAGAATCTCTTATTGTTTATCAGTGAGAGTAAAAATAACAATTTGACATACTGTTGGGGCATAAACACAAGCAATAAATATAATAATGAGAGAAAAAAGTTTTATTTATCTTTTACATCATTTGCACTCCGTTAGCTCCTTCTATCTTAGATTCACAAAGTACTTTACCATCAATGAATTTAACTTTGCAAGACTGCTGTAAAGTAGAGAAGTGTTAAAGTGAAACTGGTGCACAAAGATTAAGACCTATGTTTATAAAGGTGTCCATTCATTTTGGATGCTTCATTTGGGACACAGAGGACATACTTTTCAGAGGCATCGATTTCAGCTGGAGTTGTAAATGCTCAGCCCCTCTGCTTTGTCTGATGTTGGCCAGCTAAAACCTATGACACCCAAAAATAGCGAACACTTTTGAAAATTCAGGCCAAGGTGACCAACCTAAGGTGATGTAAGAAGTTTGTAGCAGAGATAACAAAAAAACCCAGGGCCAAAATTTTCAAACCTAAGTGGCCTTAAGTTAGGTTCCTAAATATAGGGCCTGATTTTCAGAGTTGCTGAGCACCTACAAATCCCATTTGATTTAAAGAGAGCTTGAGGTGCTAAATAGCTTTGAATAGTAGGCCACTTACGATTATTTTCTTAAATACATACTTAGGAGCCTAACTTTTATGTACCTATGGTTTGAAACCCTTGGCCCAGGTCTCCTAAGTTAAAAGTGGCTAGGAATGTAATTAACTGTAGCCCACACTGTGATATATTTTGACATACTTCATTCCCCATCTCCCTACAATAGTTCACAAAATGACAGCTATATGCAAAAAGAACAGGAGTACGTGTGTCACCTTAGAGACTAAAAAATTTATTTGAGCATAAGCATACAACATCCGATGAAGTGGGCGGTAGCCCATGAAAACTTATGCTCAATTAAATCTGTTAGTCTCTAAGGTGCCACAAGTACTCCTGTTCTTTTTGTGAATACAGACTAACACGGCTGCTACTCTGAAACCTACAGCTATATGTTATCTTTGATCCATAGCTGATCATTCATAGAAATACCAGGAGCTCCACTGTGAAATGAGATAAGTTTATGACCCTTACATCATAACATGGCACTCTCTACTGGCTGTTGACTATTTTCTGGCCTCTTGACATTTGTCTTCTGTTGAACTGGCTGATACAGCCCTTTACAATGGAGATATGCCTTTGTGACTTCACCCAGGAGACTGACACAAAATTCCTAGGACTTTTTTTTGTAGCTTAGCAAATATCAGAGAACACGGCATAATCTCAAGCAGGAAGACCAGCAACTGATAGGAAAGGTCAGGCTGGAACCATGCTGGATGTACTACCACCAATATCAGAAGAAAGAAAGTAAAGTCCATCCTCTCTTTTTCAGTAGGCGTAGAATGAGACTATGTAGTTTATTCTTTAGGAAAAGCCATTTCCCCCTCCAAACACAGACCATTTAATAGCCATCTCAACTACTTTATTCCTAATTAGTTTACCTTCATTTTCAACTAAACCTTGCTAGAAATAATAAGGCATGTTATAAGAATCATGACCTAAATCCTGACTTATCATCACTCAAGTATAACAAGTAGAAGGTGCAAGAAGCAATTTCCCCATGAAAGCACAAGGGAAGGATCTTAAGAGACCACTAGGAGGGTAGGATGGCTAACATGCCAACTCATGCACCAGTGGGCAGCATGTTCTGTGATACAGAGGACACATTCCATGCTCTTAGCAAGCTAGCACATAAGCTACCATCAGTAGCAAAAAGTAACCAGCAGCAGTAAGAAAGCACAGGTTGACCTGCTGAGCGGAGCAGTAACATGCTTCCTTGTTGTTTTTTGTGTGCAATGGAAGAAAGTCTCAAGTGCCAGCCATATGGCTAATCACCCCTATCCTCCTTTCAGCCCCCAGGGCACTAGGGTAGAATCTGACTATATATATGTTTTATTATGCAGACATTTCTGAGGTGGAAAATGGCAGCAGAAGAACTTAATCTTAATAACAACAATTAGCACTTATCCAGTTTCTATTTAACACTCATAGACTGATCTATAATTGTAAATATATCACCTTCCTTTAATTTATTTATTTTATTACCCTTATCAACAATCCCGCGAGTTAGGTAAGTATAATTATTCCTAATTTATGGATGAGGCACAGATCTGTTAGAGACCTGACCAAGGCCAAACAGCATATTGGTTGGCAGAGTCAACATTAAAACCCAGGCCTTACTGGCTACCAAACTCATGCTTAATACTCTAGAACATGTTGCTTCTCTAATGCAAGGAAGAGAAGAAGCATACCATATCTAACTGAAAGTGAAGGAGGATTTTAAGCCATCAGAATGTAACATTTACTCAAAGACAGTTTTGATTAAGGATCTGTCTCCATGATGGATCACAATAGACTGATTCTAATGGAAGTAAATAAAAAACACGAAGGATACAATTTGGAATGATTTTCTAATTTAGAATTCCTGCTATAAAGGATATTGAGAATCATAATTCAGGCTGAAGATAAAATATTACACACGATAGCATTGCTTTTACATTTGTATGTATGCTGTGCACTTATTTAGCATTGTACTGTAAGGCAAACTGAAGAAAAGGGATTTATTCATATCTTTGAAGGGTACTGTGGATTTTAAGCATCTAGAAAGAAATTTCTTTGAAATTCAAGTACACTAAAAATAATGTTGTGTTGTAGTACTAGATTGGCTCTCAGCATTTGAGAATCAGGGGAATAGAGTTTTAAAGTTGTTCAAACATTAAATGAAATTATCCCTTTCACTTCCTTTTCTACTCTTTCTCCCTAGAAGGATGAATTCAGGCAATACAATATCAGTTCTCAATAGAGGCATCAGAGTATATGAATTACAGCTCTAATATCCTTTATGAACTATAGTAATCTGCTGAGATACATTACTTTAATTATTATCTATTCTGTATACAAGAACTGGCTTTTCTTCCCTGACAGTGGAAAGGAAAGAAGTCTGTTCCTCATTTTTTGGGATGAGAAGGTTTTAGGGGTCAGACCTCCCTTCATCTATACTGCTTTTATAATGTAATTCCACTGACTTCTATGGAATTACTTTTGATGTACACCAGGGTAATGAGAGGAGAATATGGCCCTAGATCTTCTTCCATGGAATTGGAACCAGATATTCTATTCACTCATCTCTCATGCCAGGACTTTAGAAGACAAGGGAGTCCTATAGAGTAACTGTTGATTGCTTTTTCTCCTTTTCCATTTCACAGACTTTCAATGGCTATAGTCTTTCTTGTCACTTGGCAGAAATTTGAACCCAATAAGGAGTGGAAGAGTGATTGGTAGAGACATATAATTCAAATGAGCCCTTCAACTTGTTTGGTAACCCTGACTCAAATGAGCTGCTTCTTATAGGTGGAGACTGCAAATGTACTCTGCTTGCATCTGTAATATACCTTCTTTAGCTCCAGGGCAGCTGCAGACAACTTATGGCATATTCTTACTACTGCAAAATAGGTGAATATGGCTGAAATCCCTTGACTAAATGTTTCCAGTGCAGAAACTTAAAGAAAAAAATAACCTGCAGCTTTTTCAGAGATCATTCACACCCTGCAAATTAGGCACTATTTAAAACAGCTCCTGTTAAATAGTTGCGGAGTTACAGATTATTCAACACATCTACTTTTTTAAGAAGGGTTATCCTCCAAGTTTGTTTCTTTTTATTAATATGTAATATCTGTAGCTATTTGTGGCTGTAGTTGTATTTGTATGTGTGGAGGCTGGTAGGGACAGTGTGCTGGGAGAGAAGCTGAGCTCTGATTGGGGGCGGGGCTTCTCTCACTAGGGGCCCTATAAAGGTAGCCAGCCAGTCAGGCAGCAGCATAGACAGCTGCAGTGGCACAGGAGCCAACAAACAGAGCTGTAAACAGGGGAGTTTGAGTGGGAATTTACAAGGGGAGTTTGGGGGAAGACTAAGAGAGGCAGGCAGAGGAACACAAAGGCTACTGAAGGGAGTGTGAAGTGTTCTAGACGTGTCTTGGTGCTTGTCGGGGGT
>NC_133770.1:103998945-104002531 GCF_003597395.2 Chelonoidis abingdonii | reverse complement strand
GGAGTGATGACATACCCGATCACCGCACACGTTTAGCACAGATGCATTGAGGGTCTCAACCAGAATTCCATGGCGGGGTAGGCACGAGACTGTGGGAACTAGGAGAGCTATTGTAGCTAACCCACAGTGCACACGCTCCCAGAAATGCGTTCGATGGCGCTAGAGCCTTCTCAGACCACCATAGCGCCGCACACCACCCGACATAATTGCGGTGGTGGCGTATGCACTCGACTTATACAATTGTTTTAACAATACCGGTTTATCGTAAATCAGAATAATCCCGTGTTTCCACGCCTCGGTGTGTGATACCTATAACAAATGGAGGAACTAGCATTACTGGTGCAGGAAGTGAAGACAATTATCTAAGGATAACAAGAAACTGATGGAATAGGTAATCAGACTGGAGTACATGGTATTAAGGTCTGTGCTGTTTAGGAGAAAGACAGAATAAAAGGAGTAAGGTGGTGGCACGTAGGCATTGTATATCAGGATGAGGTAGACTGTTAAGAAAATAAGAGGGATGGAATGGATAAGACCAGAGTCTGTCCTGGGCAAAATTCCCATTGGGGAAGAACCGGCTACTAGAGCTCCCGAGTAGTGCTTGGGTGTGCTTAAGACCACTGGATCTGATCTGGATATGGATAGAGCGCTTTTGATCGTTTTAATGAGTAAATACTATGGGAATTGTGTGATATGGAGATTTAACTTCCCAGATATAGACTGAGCAACAAGTGCAGTATAAACAGGCCAATTTTCCTAGATGCGATTAGCTGAAGGATTTTCTTCACCAAGTAGTTGTGACAACAAGAGAGGATCCATTTTAGATTTGTGTTTTGGGTGAGTACCTGATGTGAGTACCTACTAGAACAGACATGTTTGACATTACCTGATTGAGGTGATCAGAGCTATTGGTTTGCAGCAAGAGGACCCTCATGGTAACAAGAATTTAGGACACCTTTGGACTGAGTTCCGTTTCTATGGGAGCAATACTTTTCAGTCGTGTTCAAAGGCAACTTTTTAAAAGATAGGAATTGTTAGAGAAGTGGATTTTTGAACTGAAGAACTTGTGAATCTAAAGGCCAGAGATCTGGTCAAGGTTGCAGAAACTATCGGAAGCCTGCATCTCAAAAGAAAGGCGAAAAAAATTCATAGCGAGGACTGTGTAGACCAGCTAGAATGAGCAGCATCTCAGAGAGGGTAGATTAATAGCCAGAAAGCCTTAAGGAATGGAAGTGGAGTGATCGCAAGGAAAGCTTACTTATGGGCAGAACATTTGGTAAAGTGAGGAAAGGCCAAAGCCATGTATAGTTGACATTGCAAAGGGAATGTAAACGCAATAGTAAAGCTATACGCATATAAAGTAGGAAGAAACAAAGAAAGAGAAGTGGACTGCATCACTGGAGGATGAATGGAGGTGTAAGATATCTAGGCCATGGCCAATATTAAAACAAATACTTTTGCCTCAGTCTTTAATGAGGCGAATGAGGAGCTTAGCGGGATAATGGTAGGATGACAAATAGGATGGGATATGGAGGTAGAGCCAAACTCGACTGCTTAATGGGACTAAAACTGGGAGGCCAGAATCTTCTTCCAAATATTAAAGGTAACCTGCTAATATGAAATTGCAATCCATTAGCAAAATTTTTAATGAATCTGTACATCAGGGGTTGTACCATATGACTGGAGAATTAACATTTCTATCTTTAGAAGGGGGGAAAAGTGATAAGGCAATAGCAGGCGTCGTTGACAATCTTAGTTATGCAAGGTCTTCGAAAAATTTTGAAGGAAAAAGTGGTCAATGGTAATGAGACAAAATACAGCATGGTTTTACAAAAAGTAATGCATGCCACCAACCTGATCTCCTTACTTTGAGAAGGACAGATTTTATTACAAAGGAATTGGCAGTTGGGGATCTAATTTTATTTGATTTCAGTGAGGAATTTGATAATGATTCCACATGGGGAATTATTAAGCAAATTGGAAAAGATGGTCTCAATATGAAAAGCTGAAAAGGGTGGATAAGGAACTGGTTAAGGGGAATACACGGGTCACACTGAAAGGGAATTGTCAGACTGCAAGGGAAGGTTTACTAGTGGAGTCCTCAGGCGCTGGTTTTGGACCAATCTTATTTAGTTCTTTTATTACTGACCTTGGCAACAAATTGGGAATGTGCTATAAGTTGTGGATGACACAGCAAGCTGGGAGTCATGCTATACAGAGAAGGACGGGATTCATCCAGAAGATCTGGATGACCTTGTAACGGAGTAACATAGGTCATGAATGTCAATAGTGAAAGTGCCAAGGTTCATGCATTTAGGATTAATAACAAACTATTGTTATAAGCGGGGAGGCCAGCAACTGGAAGTAAAACAGAAGGAGAAGGAACCTCGGAGTATTGGTCGATCACAGGAATGACTATGAGTGCCAATGTCCGAATGGCCAGGAAAACAGCTAATGGGTGTTTGGGAGGTATCAGGCGAGGTATTTCCAGTATAGATAGGAGGTGTAGTAACCATTTATACATAAGGCAACTCGTGAGACCTCATCTGGAATCTGTGTTCATTCGGGTCCCCATGTTAGAAAGATCGAATTCAAAGGAACCGCGTTCAAGAAGGGCTACTAGGATGATACCAAGGGAATGGAAAACCGTGTCATATGAAAAGAGCCAAAGAGCTTGGCTCTGTTTAGTAATCAAACAAGGCTGAGGGGATATGATTGCTCTCTATAATATAATCAGAGGATAAATACCAGGAGGCGACGAAATTATACAGCTCAGTACCAATGTGCGACACAAGACTAATGATATAACTAGCATCTGAAGTTAGACGTTGAAATTCAGGATGAAGGTTTCTAACATTGGAGGAGAATTCGTGGAACAGCCTCCAACGGAGCAGTGGGGGCAAAAGACCCTATCTGGCTTCAAAACTAAGCTGATAGTTTATGGAGGGGATGGGTATAATGAGATAGCCTATTTGCAGATTAATTTGTCGTTTGACCATAGTCGTAAATAGCCAATGCTTGTGATGGGATGTTAGAGTGGGTGGGATCTGGTTACACAGAGAATTCTTTTCCTGTGGCTGGCTGGGTGACTGTTGCAGTGCTCAGGGTTTAGCTGATCACCATATTTGGAGTCGGAAGGCAATTTTCCTCCAGGGCAGCATGGCAGAAGCCTGGTTTTTTTCTTCGGCTGCAGCTTGGGCATGGGCCTTGCTGGAAGATGCTGCACCTTGAAGTTATTAAATGACTGATTTGGGACTTCAATGGCTCAGAACAGGTTTATACAGGAGTGGTTGGGTGAAGATTCTGTGGCTGCATTGTGCAGGAGATCAACTAGAATGATCATAAAGTCCTTCTGACCCTTAAAGTCTATGATGATTAAATCTCTGAATTCTTGCATTTTTGTCTAATTATGTCCTGAAAATCGCTGATTGAATGGCATGATGCAAAAACTTGGTCATCAAAACCTCAACAAGAAAGAATAAGTGGTTGACAGGAAAAATGTAGGCTCCATGCTGACTTAATGTGGATTTCCATACATGGGTTCCGTAATCAATTACGATTCACCACTTCAGTTTTCTGGGGGCGC
>NC_133770.1:103998467-103998920 GCF_003597395.2 Chelonoidis abingdonii | reverse complement strand
GCATCCTTTAAAAATTGAAATTAAATGCCTCTAGGACTAATGAAAGGAGCATAAACTCTGGCAAATGAAGTAAAATAATAATGAGAAAGCGCTAAAAATATATTTAAGACAGCTAGCAAACACTCCTAAAATAGCACTTTTTTTAAGTACCATCAAAGCAGGAGTGCTACAACCATTGAGACACTGATGATTGAGATGTTAAGAGTACTCAAGGATGATTAAGGATTGCAGAAACTAAATGATTCGTTGCATTTCCGGTCTCTGGCTGAGGAGATATGTGGGAGCTTCTCCAAACCTAACCATTCTTTGGTGACAACATCTCGAGTGAACTGTTGCACGTTTGGATGTGTAGGGGTCTTTAGAGGCTGATTTGGTTCTTGGAAACCAAACTTATAATAATTAACGGATTAATATCACAGACCAGATGGTATTCACCCAAAGTTCTGAAGGAAC
>NC_133770.1:103962212-103998367 GCF_003597395.2 Chelonoidis abingdonii | reverse complement strand
TTCAAATGTGAATTGCAGAATCTAACTGCAGTGAACCTATCATTTAAATCAGGATTCCTCGATTGTACCAAATTGACTGGGTGATAGCTAATGTGACGCCAATTTTTTTAAAAGGGCTCCGAGTATGATCCTGTCATATCAGGCTGATAAGCCTGCTTTCATTACCATCCAAACTAATTTGAAACAAAGTAAAATAAACTTGTACAGACACATAAATGAACCATAATTTAGTGGGGAAATGGCACTATGGTTTAGTAAATGGGGGGAGAATTCATGCTCTCACCAATTTTACCAGAATTTCCTTTTGATGGGGTCAAGGCTAAGTATGTGGAACAAGGGGATTCAGTGATGATTATAATATGCACTTAATTTTGCAGAAAGCATTTGCAAGTGGTTCCTCAATCAAAGGCTCGTTTTTAGGTAAGGTTAGCTGTCATGGGTAAGAGGGGTATTGAATTCCTCTCATGGACTTGGAACTTGTTGTTATACAAAAATAGGAAATCATGGTAGATATAATGGTCAGTTTTCCCAGAATTGGGGAGCGTAGTATATACTGGGTCCCCCAGTGGGTCTTGTACTGGGAACTGTTCTATTTTCACTGCTAGTCATTAATATCTGGGAAAGAGCGAGTTTGGGATGGGTGTGGTCCAAAATTTGCAAGTATGATACAAACTACTCAAGATGTAACTCCCCAGCAGATTGTGAAGGTAGCTATAAAAGATGTCACGCTAAAAGGGGTGAGTTCTGTAATTGTTGTTTTGTAGTGTTATGTTTGTGCTGTTTCACTCCAAGAATGTGCAGTATGAAGTTCATTGTTGATAAATGCAAATCATGCCACACTGGGAAAACCATATCCCATAATCTAACATATAAAATGATGTGTCTAGAGTTAGCTGTTACGGTGCTTCAAGATCTGTTGGAGTCATTGTGATGTTCTCTTGAAAACAATCCCCTTGTTGGATGTGCGTTATGGCAGTGCTAAACAGTTGTCTGGGGAGTATTATTAAATAACATGGTGAATTAATACACAGAACGATTTCTTTATTGTCCTCTATATGTTAAATGACCTAGTTATGCCCACTATATTGAATCATTGCCCTTGTCAGGCTTGGTGGTCACCCTCTGTCTCGCGTAAAGATACTTGGAATACTCGACAAGGTTCAGAATAAGGGCAACAAATGATTAGGAGTATGGAGTGACTGCACCTATGAGGAGAGATTATAAGACTGGGAAGTTTTAATCTTGGGATAGATGAGACAACTCAGGGGGGATATGATAGAGGTCTATAAATTTGATTGTGTGTGAAGTAACTAAATAGGATCTGCTAGTTTGTTATTTACCTCCTTCATAACAATCAAGAACTAGGGGCTGCCAAATTGAAATTAATGAGCAGCAGGTTTAAAACAATGCACAATAAGGAACGTATTTCTTCACACAACACACAGTTCAGTACTTGTGAATTCCTTGCTCCCAAACATATTGAGTTGCCCAAGACTATAGGTCCATCAATTAACTATTAGCCAGGGATGGGTCAAGGATGGTGTCCCCCTCTCCCCTTAAACCCCCGTTCGCACCCATGAACTCCTCCTCCCCCCCCTCCTGATCATAGCCATCATAGTTTGCCAGAAGGCTGAAGAGAATGTAAAAAAAATAGAAATAAGAGAATAATAAAAAAAAAAAAGAAATAAAAGAGTGAGAATGGTATATGTCATCTCTTTTGGTTTCATTGTCTTGATTTTGTTCTGATTGGTCCATTGCTTCTGAAGCATGGGCATTGCCAACTGTCAGAATAGTCATAGGATACTGAGCTGGCTAGCATTACCCTCTGACCTGGTACTGGGCTCCGTTGCTTTATGTTCTGTGTTTGGATACATTTACATCTTCACTTTTCCTGTTCACCATTCTAAAGACTCACTCAGTCTGGATGTGTGTGTGCGTTCGTATCATGGTTAAGGGTCGGGACCTATTTTATTACGTTCTAGTGGTATAGTGTTAGTATCTGTACAACCTCTACTCGTGCCATCAAAACAGGACTACACATCCGTCACACTGGCTATGAATTGTTCTCTTATTCGCTCTCCCAAGACGGAAAGCACTGCCTGCAAGGCCGCATGTGTCTTTTGGGAGGGTCGTGTGGTTCTCGTCTGCTTATAAATTACTGTTGCCTGCATCTGTCATAAAGATGTCTGGCCGTTAATATCAAAGAATTTGCTTCTTGCACTTGATTGGAGAGTGTTGAGGTTGTGTTTACTACTTGGTTTCGTCTGGTGGGGAATGAGAAACAGCACCACATCTTTGCTAGCCTCTCATGAGAATGTTTTCTGCCTCCTGCTGCAGACAAGGTTGTTTCAACACTCTTGTTTGAGAATTCCAACGTGTACTTGAGGTGTGCAGTTGTTATTGACACTGTATCTGGAGATAGAAAGGTGATGGATATTAAGGGATTGAAGAGCATTGGTGGAAAACTGCGTGCTGGTTTAGAAGGGTGGTTTGAGCATGTTTGATTGGAACACAGACATGATGGTGGTCGATCAGTGGGTAGTGATAGCTCTCAGACGACAGAGTTGATAGCAGGACGCTAAAGAGACTTCTGAGGGATGCTGCTTTGGTTGATGAGTGAGATAGACTTTTGTTGGGTACGGGGGCATGTGAAGTGAAGAACCATGTCAGAGGAAAGAGGGGCGTTGTCAGATCTGTGATGGAGTAAATATACTTCATACGTGAACTAGGTTTTTTGCTGGATGTGTTTTTTGGAAAATGATAGAGTTGTGTTGGAGAATGAGCACGCTCGCATGTTAGCTGCTTGAACGGAGATGAGGGAAGAATGAAATAGAGCAACGAGGTCGGCTGTTCTCGTCATGCAGAAGGGGGGAGCGTCAATGGAGGCGACACCAAAGTATGGCCCTAGGAGGAGTGCAATGTCTGAGGGTGTTCCTCTTTTTGCTCTTTGTTTTTTTGTGTGTTAGTGCGTTGTGAAATACTGATTGTTTATCACCACATCCGATGAGATCTTTTGCGGCCAGCTTGGTGTGCTTGTGGGATGATTAGATTCGGAGATCACTACTGTCGCCAGGAAAGATGGCAATGGTCTACGTGGTATTGGAGACTCTTTACTGAGAAAAGCTATGACGCGTATGTTTAATACTAGACCTGATCGTGAGAGACTGTCAGGGTGTCTGTTGCTGGGCTAAGGTATGGATTGACCTGAGCTGAAAAGGATCCTAGCGGATGCGGAAAAACCCGTTGATTGTCCTTCATGTGCGGAGGAAACGATGATACGGCTAGTCACTCACTGACTGTATCAAGGGAACTATGTCAGACTGGGGAAGACGTCTCAAAGGAAATCGGGGTCAGGTGATCTTCATGGATTTATCTTTTTGCTGGTTCCTAGGCGGGCGTGGGCGACGCGGGAGCTACAAGATATTATGAACGATCAGCGGAATGCTCAGGCGGAGTGGTGGGCGTGGATATAGTGAGCGGCTTTGGGTGTCGGTCTTGGGAAGTTGTTTGGGAATAAGACTGTCGATCGGGATGGACTTCAGGGCTGAGTAGAGGAGAGGTGGAAATAGACTTCTAGATGGGAGGCTCCGCCGAACCTCATTAGAGGCTTTTTAAACTAGGGAGAGGTGGGAGGATGGGGTGGAGATGTTCAGGAGAGGTCGTCACGCGGAATCTAACTGAGAGGGAAGTAAACAAAGTGAGTAGGGATACCCTCTGTGGACCCAAGACTTGACCCAGGACGAGAAAGCGGAATTTGAAACTGGACTACCGGTGGTGAATTACTGGTTTTTAGAAGGTCTCGTTGCCTCACGACGGGGGAAGAATGTCATGATGCCATACGCCCAAAAATTAAAAATTGTCTGATACACCCTAACGAGTGAGCCTAGACAGATGGAGGAACCTGGAGCTATGGCTTGCAGAAGTGAACTGGAATTATACGGGATAACCAGAACCTGGTGACATCGAAATTGTATTGTGTTTGATTGTGGTGTTGATGTTTGTGTTGTGATTTCTTGACTTGTATTGATGAGTGTTGGTTGTTTTTTGATTATGTTTTGATTGTAGTGTTGGTGGTTGGTGCTGTGTTGTGTTGTGTGTTGGTTTGTTTGCATCTGGATGATGTGCTTGTTTGTTATGTTTAAGGTGTTTTACTTTGGTGGTTTGATTTTGTTTGTGTTTTGTGTGTCTGTTTTTTGTTTGTCTTTCTTGTGCTTTTTGTTTTTCGAATTGTTTTGGTTGATTGGTCTTGGTTAAAAAAAATTTTCCAAACCCCCTGGGTTCTAGTGAGATAAAAAGGGGGCTGGGGTGGTAGTGTTGGGGTGGTTTTTTTTTTTGTGGCCAGTTCTTGGGGCGGTTGTTGGGGGATTTGGACGATGTTGTACCTTGGAAGGGTTGTGGTTATTTTTTTGTGCGCTTTGCTTGGTTTTTTTTTTTTTTTTTGGCCAACCTTTTTACCGGGGTGGGGCCAAACCCCCCCAGGGAAGGGTGGATTTTTTTGGGGCGGGGTTCTAACTGTGCCAAAAAAAGCTGTATGGGATTAAAAGGGGCAGGGGGTGGTGGGGGGGGTTTTGATGGGGCCCCATAAAAGGGGCGCATTTGAAGGCCCAAAAGTTTTACTGTTGGTTTTTTTTGCCCCATTTTAAGGATTTTGTTTCATTTTTTAAAACTTACCCTTTTTTTTTGTTTGCCAAAAAAAAAATTTTCTTTTTGGGCTTAAAAAAACAAATTTTTCCCTTCCTGGAATCCCCAAATTTTCAAAACTTTTTATTTTTTTTTAAACAAAAAGATAAAAAAAAAATCCCCCCCCAAAAATAAGTATTTTTCCTTAAAAAGCTGCAAAAGAAACAAACAGAAAAAAAAATTTTAAAGTTTGGTTTTGACCCCAATTTTATTAGTTTGGGGGAACAGTGGTTTTTGTTTTTTTTGAGGGAGCCCCAGGGGGAGTGCGGCCCCCCCAGGGTTTGTTTTCATTCCAGAGAAACAGGGGGGGGGGGGGGGGAAAGTGTGGTACAGACTTTTGCAGTATAATTAAGATATATGGGTAATATACATTACCTCAGACATAACTTTTAATGAAAACAACAGTATTTTACCTTGAAACTATAGTTTTAACCTGTCAACACTGAAAAGCTAAGCAAACAATTAATGTCTGTGGAAATAGTTGAAACCAATATATAAAAGTTTAGTTAGGATGCAGTGTGTGTCAAAAAGCCTCCAAGATGACAATTTACAGTTTTCAGGACATTATATATGACACACATACTAAACATTTGAAGATTATTAAACTTACCTAAAAGAATAGTGTGAGATCAATCCAATATTGATCAATCCAAGATCAAGGTGCTGTATGTGACTGGGGCATAACTAAAGCCCAGATCCTGCACTGGATAGCATGGTAGTAGATTGCTGTGCCTGCTCAAAGGCCCACCAACTTCAGTGCTCTCAGTTGCAGTATCAGGACCTAAGTCTTTCTGTAAATGCAAGGTATTGGATCCAGCATATCCTGGCCCAGTGAGTCTAAAACAGCAGAGCCTTTTGCCACCTCTTCCCTTCTGCCCACTAGATAAGCTGTTAGTTGGAGTTCAAGATCCACAGATAGGGAATATGTTGGCTAGGGAAAGTCCTGTCAGCACAGGTCCATATGGAACTTTAAAAATCACCCTTCTGTCTAAAAATGCAGTCCCTACCAACATTGCAGTTAGTAACTAGGATTATTATAACTGAAAGATTACAGAAAAAAAAGGAATTGTCTCTATTTGCTTCATGTGTTTGATACTGAACTCTTCTGTAAAGCACTTTGAGGTCTATTGATGAAAAGGAATACATTATTATTACATTTCATGTTCATGCTATCCCTACAAAGAGAGATTTGAAGGCCAAGAAGGAGGATGCTTTGAACACAAGAAAAGGAAAGGGATATTCCAAGTGCAGAGAAATATTTTTTTTAACTTTTGTTTTTCAGTAATCTTTGGGCTGATTATTTTCTAGCATGGTCATTTTCAACCCACATATCTTTTTCTAATAAAGTTATAAGAAGGTAAAACATGGAGGATGAAAAGGGGAAACTATTTGAATATACAGCATTCCCTGCCAATGAAAACTATTTTAAGGACGATGAGACTGCAACAGCACTAGTCTTACTTCTTTACAAAAATGCTTCTGTAAAATAGTATTTGCGTGTAATAGCAGTTTTCATCTTTAAAGTGCTTTCAAAACATTAATTTGGAATTGGAAACATTCACTGGTTTGAAGAAGCACCTCCCCCCCCCCCCAAAAAAAACAACTCCTAACGTTACAGGTCTGTTGCATCTTACGCAAATTTAACATGTGCAATTTCAGCTTTATGCAGTCGGCAAAAACAAAAAAAAGAGAAAAATAATTTTAATACTGTATCTGTAGTGTGGGCGATTCCGCCCGCCATTACACCCAATGTGATTTTGACTAGACGTGATTTTAGCTTTACGCGCTGACTGCGGAACATAACCCCAGCATAAGATGCGACAGACCTGTATAGTGAATATACCTGACAACAGCAAGCAGCAAAGCTCCCCAGCACAGGACAACTCGGACTGTGACAAACGTAATTCACATGTGTCCAGCCTCTCTTGCAGTAATATAAATGAACATTAAAATAAACATGTTTAAATAAATATACTTCAGAAAAGCCCAGCAAGGCAGGTCTTAAATCCCCATGCGAAAAACGAGGCAGAGACATTAAGTGACTTGCCCAAGCCACAGATTGAGTCAGTTCCAGACCTAAAATAGGAACTCAAACTCATGACTTCAAGTTCCTTGATTTGATCATCATACCACACATCTTTCTTTATATAGCAAACTGAATATATTGATGTCGAAGCGTCACTGCATAACCAAATAGCAATATTCATGCCATCATTTTTTGGCTGAAGGACATTCATTAGCAAGAACATAACATTTATAGAGTTACCTTTTATTGCTCTACAGGAACAAGTAATTATGCAATTATCTTGCCAATTAAATTACCTAAATGTCCAGATTATAATAGCATTCATTAGTTAGTAAAATTGCATCTGCAAACAGTGTGTTACAAATATGGCTGGGAAACATTTATTCTGTAATGGATATTTAATAATTTGATTTCATTATTTATACATTATGGTATATTGTAAATTGCCTTACAAAATTCTACTTGTTAAGTGTTACTCTTTTTCTTTTCGATAGGCATGCAAAATATCATTAGTTGTGTTTTTTCTTAACTATCAATCACCAAGGTAAAGGGCTGTCAAATCAATTTTGCTACTGGGATGGTAAACTTCCCCGATTACTTCGGAAAACTGGTTGTAAATCATGTAAATAGAACTGGGTACAAAATTTCTAGGGCTCCTCGGTAAAAAGGGCAGAATTTCTCTCTCTCTTATAATTATCTGATTTAAACCAAGCTGAAGACAATTATTTGTAATGCAATCTGTTACACAATATGGCACCATCTACAGGCAAAACTAATGGGAACATATAAATCTGGAATAGTTTATTGGATTATGGAATATTAGCAGAGCCACTCGAAGAAGCTTACGTCCAACTGTCACTCTGTGGAGTCACTTATTTGGTTTTTTTTTTTTTTTTTTTTACCTTTTGCAAATAAAAACCACCAAGTTTATTCAAAAGAATAGAGAATTAAAAAGAAATAAATCTAGTTTCTGGCATGAGTTACTAGAGAGTTAAATGATTCCTTGTTTAAAAATTTTCACTTGTACTTGTCCAAAATCTCCTGTGTGGAACTTAAACTGGAAAAATAACAACCCTCATAAAAAACAATTTATTCCTCTTCCCTAAAGCAACACGTGTCTGTGGATCAGGAAAGGGACACATGATCAGAGATAAAACTCACATGGAGCAGGCCCACAGACTACAGAGCATTTCCCATTTGACTGCTATCATTCCTCTGGCCTTCTGCTGCTTGCAGCAAAAACAGCAACTAAAAATTGCCTAGAAAAGAAAGCAAACACCTATAAACTATTTGAAAAAGACCAATAACCTCTCAGCTGCTGGAAACTCATGACATTTGTCAAGAGCTGATTCATTATACTGTGGTGATCACATCTGGAATTGAACTGCTGTGAAGACTGACACTGGTGACCCAATAATTACACAACAACCTGTCACATCTTGAAATGTCTACTTTCTAAAACTCAGATGGACATTTAGAACCTGTATTTCCCCTCATTCCCAGTGTTTCCAGATGAATTGGCTGCCTGCTACAATTATCTAAAGACCCTTCCTGTACATACTGCACAGAGGAGAGGGCCCAGATTGAACTTGGCTCCCAGACGACTGATTGTCAGTTTCACTTCTGTAGAGGAAATGGGAATGGAACTGTACACAGACTGTCACAATTAAACTAACACCTCTGTCACAATAACCTCTAGCAGGAGCACTTCATCTCAATCATTCTGGAGACTCTGTAGCGTGCAGAGAGCCAGCAGCTCAAGGAAAACACTTCTAAGCTTCTTTTAAAGTACAGGCAAGTTTTCAAATGTGCTTAACAGATTTAATTGTACAATGTCTTTGTAATTCCCAGTATTATCTTTATTAATGATATCTCACCGCCTCCTCCTACTCTCCACATCCTACTCCAAAATCTACCCCCCCAAGTAACATGAGATAAGCTCCATATGTGTGTTTGTTTTTTTTTAAAATCACATTCCAAAGTTTTACCCCCCTGTTTAATGCACACATATTAAAGGAGGACACCTTTAACCAAAGAACAGGCTTGGTATCTCTGAAAATAGCAGTGTAGGACTCCAAGACCCCCCCCCCCCTTGCTGGTTCTAACCCAACCCTGAATCCCTACACTGCTATTTTTAGCCTTGTAGTATCTGAGACCTGGGCTGGAAGACTTGCAGCTCTGAGTCTTTTTTTTGGCTGTGTAGACATATCCACAGGAACAGAGAGACATAGGTACTTCAGCTTTTCCTACCCAGTGATGTGTCTGCCTGTTCCTTTACTGAATCTTAAATACTTACAATTATTTTCATGTGCAGGATGCTTAAAGAAATAACAGTGCCTTATTTTTTGTTATTAAACGCAATGGTCAGGCTAATTAAAAAAATTCCTAGGAAATCTGTTTTCTGTCAGTGCAAGATACCTCAAGTGTCAACTGACGATCACACACCTTTGGCCATAAAACACTGTGTTTACACAGACTTAGGATGTAAGGATGTCCTGCTCAGAGTTGACAAGGAGTACTGAATAAGGGATGTTAATAGAAGCTATAAAACTGTAAAAATGGGCTTCTTTTAATCTCTTCCTTTCTGTAAAGAAAAGCCTCAGTTTAAACGTTCACAATATTCCTGTTTTTTTCATAAACACCCTAAATTCTTCATTCATTTAACTTTAAGGAAAATGAGTATAATTGGGAAATGTTTTGATTATATCTAACTCATATTTCTTCTTAACAATGAAAATCTCGCAATTCCTTAAATGCTATAAGATGGTATAAGCCTCTTGAGATGCGTATGTGCAAATATTTTATATTTGCATGCAAATCTTCATATAACAACTTCCTGATAACTTTGTCATGGGAATAGTGAGATGGTATACGTACAGTCCTTCCCTGGGGACTGCACCTTGATGAGGTGGGAAGGCTTGTGAGGTCTGATGACCCTGAGAGTTATGCCAGCAGGAATTTAACTCCTGGCATGGCCCCTGCAGCCAGAAAGGTCAAAGAGGAAGCACCAGGACATGATGCTGAGATAAAGCAACTCCTGATATCTAGGCATGCTCTTCACATGTAATGGGTAAAGGATAAAAACTAATCTATTAAAAAGGCTTATTCACGTACCAAGTGTAACGTGCAAGCTAAACTTTGCCACTTGAAATATATCTGGTGGAAAATGAAAGCAAAGCAGCTTCAATCGGTGGCAGACCAAAAAGACTCCAAATGTTTTTTGATAAGCTGAAGACTACATACAGCTTGCAATCTAACTGGAATGCAGATGAGTTGCTACTGCTGACCCATCATGGACAAATTCTGAAATGATGGCAGAACATTTTAATAAGAGTCTGAACTTCCCTTCCACCATGTTATCATCAGTGCTTGATGATCTTGTACAACTTCCAGTTCAAGACCAACTCTCAATTCCACCAAACATATCTGAAGTATGTAAAGATGTCAAGCAAATATAAAACAGCAACACAGTTGGTCCAGATGATATTCCTGTGATTTTCTTTAAATGTGGGGGCTGTGGAAACTCATTGGTCTTTATTTAAGACCTTAGCTTGCTTAACTTGGGAACAGAAGGCTGTGCCACAAGAACTTAAAGATGCCAACATTATTCCCCTCCACAAAAGGAAAGGGAATTACACTTCTTATGATCATCATCGTGGTATCTCACTTCTTGCCACTGCAGGAAAGATACTGACCTGAGTCACGATCGATTAGCTGATTTATCAATTTGAAAAGAAGATAGTGCCTGAAAATCAATATGGCTTCCATCCCGGTCATGGTACTTCTAGACATAATCTTTGCATTCCAGCAAATTCAGAAGAAATGTTGTGAGAAGAATCCAGACCTATATGTAGTTCTTGTCAGACTTTTGACTCTGTAAATCAAGATGGCCTGTGAACAGTCCTGCACAAGTTCATTTGCCCCAATACGTTTGTCAGCATTATTAAATCTTTTCATGCAGCAATGCAGGTTCATGTCCTTGACCATGGCTGCTTCTTAGCTCCCTTTGTTGTTACCAATGGAGTAAAACAAGGCTATGTTCTTGCTCCAACAATACTTAGCATCATGTCTGCAGCTGTTCTAAAAGAAGCATTCAGAGATATTAATTGTGGCATTTGTATGCAGTACTATATGGATGGAGGTGTCCTGAATTTTCATCATGTGCATGCCAAGACAAATGTTATGAAGACAATTATTTGTGAATTACTGTTTGCTGAAGATTGTGCTTTATTGGCCCATATTCTCAGGGACATTCCGTAGCTCACTGATTGCTTTGGCCAAACATCAGCCTAAGGAAGCCACAAGTCATGGTCTAACCTCAACTGGGAAGTACTGCAACTACTCCAGTTGTGTGCAATGATGATGTACCACTCAAGTTTGTTGACACATTTTGCTACCTAGGCAGTCTCATTTCATGAGATGAAGGTACAATGATTGACTATGACATTATAAAGTGGATTTATGCAGCCAACGATGCTTTTGGAAAATCTCAGCTTGGTCTCTCGAACAAACAAGCTGTCAGACAGAAAAAAAATATGTTTACTGTGCAGTTATCATCAGCACATTCCTCTACAACTGTGGAGTATGTGGATTACTTATTGACACCACATAAAATGCTTGGACTAATTCCACCTACAATGTCTAAGGCTGATAATGGGAATTAAATGGAAAGATTTGATTCTAAACATGGAGGTCCTTGAGTGCTGCAACATCAGAGGCATTGAAACTTTTAGGTGCAGACGTGGTCTGTATGTCTCAGAATTGATTACCAAAGGCCATCATCTAAAGAGAATTGCAGGCTGGAACTTGCTTTAGGGACAGACCAAGTAAACATTATGAAGACACTCTCAAGGCCAACTTCCAATCTTGCAGTGTTGACCTCAACACTTTCCTTTCCTCAAAGTGTTCAGAATTGATTCCTTCAGGACCTGCTCCATGATTTTTCCAGGGACTGAGGTGAAGCTGACTGGCCTGTAGTTCCCCAGATCCTCCTCCTTCCCTTTTTAAAAGATGGGCACTACATTAGCCTTTTTCCAGTCATATGGGACCTCCCCCTATCGCCATGAGTTTTCAAAGATAATGGCAAATGGCTCTGCAATCACATCTGCCAACTCCTTTAGCACCCACGGATGCAGAGCATCTGGCCCCATGGACTTGTGCTCATCCAGATTTTCTAAATAGTCTTGAACCACTTTTCTCCACAGAGGGCTGGTCACCTCTTCCCCATGCTGTGCTGCCCAGTGCAGCATTCTGGGAGCTGATCTTGCTCGTGAAGACAGGGGCAAAAAAAAAAAAAAAAGCATTGAGTACATTAGCTTTTTCCACATCCTCTGTCACTAAGTTACTTCCCTCATCCAGTAAGGCACCCACACTAGCCTTGACTTTTTTCTTGTTGCTAACATATCTGAAGAAACCCTTTTTGTTACTCTTAACATCTCTTGCTAGCTGCAACTCCAAGTGTGATTTGGCCTTCCTGATTTCACTACTGCATGCCTAAGCAATATTTTTATACTCCTTCCTGATCATTTGTCCAATCTTCCACTTCTTGTAAGCTTCTTTTCTGCGTTTAAGATTCGCAAGGATTTCACTGTTAAGCAAAGCTGGTCACCTGCCATATTTACTATTTTTTCTACACACTGGGATGGTTTGTTCCTGCAACCTCAATAAGGATTCTTCAAAATACAGCCAGCAATCCTGGACTCCCTTCCCCCTCATGTTATTCTCCTAGGGGATCCTGCCCATCAGTTCCCTGAGGGAGTCAAAGTCTGCTTTTCTGAAGTTCAGGGTCCATATTCTGATGTTCTCCTTTCTTCCTTGTGTCAGGATCCTGAGCTCTACCATCTCATGGTCACTGCCTCCCAGGTTCCCATCCACTTTTGCTTCCCCTACTAATTCTTCCCTGTCTGTGAGCAGCAAGTCACACAAGCAACATCTCATCTTACACCTTCATGGCAGCATCTCAACAATAACAAATAGGCAGCAGGAAGAACAATGAAGCAATAACTTTCCAATTCAGATTTGTTTTTGCAATATGCAATGGCAACTACAACATGCATTGGCAAGATGGAATTTGCTAAAGCACTGCCAAAGGAATTAGATTTACAATTTTCTTGTAATGATTATAATGTGATATTGAAATGCTCTTATAATTGAAGGTATTAACAACTTCTGTTAAACACCAGATTGTTTAGAGAATATGTTTCTGGAGAAGACACAAGCTAATCTGGTGAAAATGAGAGAAATAGTAATTAATTTGGAATATAAGATTCATAAAATCATTAATTTGCTTGTCTCAAGACCACACTTAGAATGGTTCTTTTAAGTAACTGAGTTAAGTAATTTCTTTGCTTTCAGAGGATATAAGTTATGATTGCTCATTTTGTCCATTTATAAACTGTTTATATTATCCATGATCAACTGAACAGGACTCACCTACCCTTAAATGAAAGTCCTTTACCCATCTATAAACTGTTACCTTTATCTCTGATACACTGAGACAGGACTCATTAATGATTTGGGGAACACTGTACTCTGGCTGTAGTTTATCTATATAAATGTGTCACCTCCAGGATAGACTCATTCTTAAGGTATACCTTCTGTTAAAAGCTTTCCACAGAGAGGGACTAAGAAAGGATTGGAATGAAATAACAGTTGTTTATGGTTTATGCTGTTTTGCTTTTATTCTTTTCTATCTTTCTCCCTTTCTTTAATAATTATTAACAATCACTATTTTATTGTGCTTACTTTACATGTCCCCTAAGGCATGGAAAGAGCCTCATGAGACTAAAATAGTGGGAGTCAAGTCCCTGAATTGCCCTTAAGAGAGACAAGCATGTAGCTTTTGCTTACAATTTCTTGTTTCTCTAGATTATAAATTTATGTAATTTGGGTGATAAAATTACTTGGTGCTCAACATCTTTAAAACATCCCTCTTTGTCCCACAGATGGGAATAATTTGGACCCACCTGAGCTACAGATAAAGAGATTACACTTAGGCAAGGAAATATGGATATAGGACTCTGTTGTGTAAACACACTTTCCTAAATGCTGTACTCCTTTGGCAATTAAAAGCTATTTTGTTTTGAAGATGCTCCATTTTAATAACTTTAGTCAACTCTCTAGCCACAGGTCCCCAGAGAAAAGGGCTTATGGGTACCAAACAGAGCTGGGCCTGTCAGGTTAAAACATTTGGCAAACAGGGGCTGCAGTGCAGAGATCCAGTTTAAGAGTGGTAGGACCATGTGGTTCCACCCAGGGAGACGTGGAAAGGTAGCAAAACCTGTCCCCAAAGGAGTACATTTGAGAGAGTAAAACAGTCCAGATCACAGTTTGCCCTGTAACTGTGACAGCTGTAAAGTTATTGTTTTGTGTAACAAAACAAACACACTTGCTTTGCATAGTTTCTGCAATCCACACACACCCGTTTCTTTGTAAGGTTGCTCAGTGTTCTTGTCACAACATTTGGTTTATAACTGCGAAAACTCAAAATGACAACCTCGATGTATGATAATTAAACTGTCTCCTGTCTGCAGCATTCTGTGCAGCTCTGGTAAAATACATTATTTTCTCTTTTCTGCTTAAGATTTATGAAGTAAATAGAACATTTCTTAGCTGAGTAACAAGGGTGGTCACAGGGTTTGGTATGAAATGAATTTGACAATGTCGGCTCAGTCTCTAGCGTACAATAGTCTTCACTATAATGTCTTTACTTGGCATAATATTGACGCTGCTTGCTTAGCAATGACCAAGAATGAGCCATGACAGACACATTATTTTGCCTTGATAAATTGTGTGGACATTTTAAGACAGATTCAACTGCTTCCTGCTATCTGTAGTCTTTGACTTATGGATCAATATTTCTCATATTAAAGACCAAGGGTGAAATTCTGGCCCCAGTGAAGTCAATGACAAAACTTCCTTTGAGTTCCATGATGCCAGGATTCTACCCGAAAAGTCAGCAACATTTGGTAATGAGACCGACTGACAATATCTTGCACTAACAAACCTTATGGAAGTAAGATACGCTTTACTGAATTAAGTTAAACCTTACTGAATTAGATTTTACACCTTTGGGGTCCATTGTATTAAAATGCAAATATTTCTGTACTATTGTGGAATTGTATGGAATTTCTTTAGCAGGAAGAAAGGATTATTGTGATCTCTGGGAGATATGAGGGCTTTTTGGAACAATGTGTGTAAAATAGATTTCCTAGGAAATACCTGATGGTGAGGACAGTGCAAATGACCCACTCTGAATTCAACCTTTAGAAGTTATGCCTCGCAGAGAGAAACTGATTATCTGCTAAATACTGGCTACTGGAAACTCCAGATCAAAGACCCCTTCAACTGTATAAAGGGTAAACTAAAACATGTTATGAGTAAAGACTTCAGGACTCGACTCATGGTTTGCAAAGTAATATGAAACTTGGAAATCATGCATGTGTTACATCTTTATGAGCCACAGACTTCAGTAACAAGCCTCAAGTTATTTTCTTCTTTGGTTCTAATTTTAAAAAAATAATGGTAATTTTTTTCTATCTGATCTGGAGTATTGCTGCAATGCTCTGCCCTTTACCCAAGATAAAAGAGGGCTCACTTGTGATCTTAGCTCCATTATGGTACTTAGAAGGAGCATATTCACAGAGAAATACCAAAGTGTGTAATTAACATACCACATGTAGAAGGCTAATAGGAACCAGTTGTTGTTGTTCAGTTCATTTAATTACTTAAGGGAAGTAAATTTAATATTATATAAAATATTTTTGCATGTCATTCTCTTTCAATCTCTTGAGTGACAGACTCAATCAACTTATTGAATTTATTCCTGCTATGAACTTGGGACCAAGCCTGTAGTCCTTACTAATTCAAAACTCCTATTAACACCAGTCTAAAGGGTCAGCTCTTGTTTATGTAATCCACCTTGTAAGAGAAATTCACGTAACAGTGAAAATTTATAAGGAACAGCATTAGCCCCCATCAGACAATCCTGTGGAAAAAACACAACTGAGCAAAGCTGATACTTCTAATGCTGACTTCAGGAGAATTTTTGTGGCATGAAATCTGGTCATAAACTACTACCTTCAGCTCTAGCTTCTCAAAGCTTCTGCAATCCCACTGGTTTGTTAAAAGGGGAAAGTACAGTAGTAACTCACTGTGTAAACATCCATACCTTGATGACTGCTTCGCCTGCATGCCAACAAACATGCTAACAGACATACTAACAGACTCATTTCTTTATGATGAATATATGACTACTCAGATCTAAGGAGTGAGATTCTCATATAAGATGAAATCTAGTCTCACTCAACTCAACGGCAAAATTCTCACTGACTTCAATAGGATCAGGACTTTACCCATAAACTCTCCTGGTCCTCCTGATCTGACAGTCTATAGCACATGCCTAAAGAGAAGCTGTTCTTAATGCAGTTTCAATTTCTACCCAAAAAAGGTTATATTCTAGCTTTTGTTCCTCAAGTGTTACACATCTTTGTTTCTTTTTCTTTCTTGGACAAACAAAGCTACTTCTACTTCCTTTCCTGTTCACTCCTGGTTGTTATAAATAGCCAGCATTATTGTTTATATCTGATCCTCCAGCCATTTTCATGATGTCCAACATATTCTCATTGTTCCCCCCCAAATTTTTGTATTCTAGTTCCTCTGGTTTCTTCATTCTGCTTATTATACTCATGCACACATGTTTTGGGTTTTCTAGAGAGTTCAACATTTTCAAACCTGGCTACATAAAAGCAGGGATATAAAATAATCCACATTCAGGCACCTAAATAACAGGAACCTTGTCTTCAAAGGTGCGAAGCATCTGCAACTCTCACAAGCATAAATTAAAAAGGTAGGTGCTCAGAACTTTTGAAATGTAGGCCTCTTTATTCAGCTGCACAAAATGTGCTTACATTTTTGGCACCCAGGGTTGAAAATGTTGGCTTCTCTCAGTCTATGGCTGTTCTATATATTGGATTACTTCCATTGTAGCCAATGGAGTTACCTTGACATAAAGCCATTATAATGGATTGAAGAACCAGATGTGGTCAAAATTATAGAAATGCACACATCACTATATGTGGGATTCTGAAAGATATGTGGTTATGATTTCCCTGTAATTAACTGCATTTAGCATCACATTTAATTACTTCAGACCTCTGTTCGGTAATCCTCCTTTGTGAGTCTGACTACTTAACATTCCAGAAGTCTCAGCAATTTTCAAATAGCCTGTCTTCTTAAAAATAAAAAAATAAATCTATCCCCACAAATGTTTCTCTTTACCCAAACTTGTAAAACTTTCCCACAAAATTACACTGATACAGGTTGCAGAATGGGCAATATTCAGTTACAGAGAAGTGACTACCATCAGCATTAATGCCTAATACTGCTATAGAGGAAACAAGCATTTTCCTTTCCAAGCAATTATAAAGCTTTTGTTTCTAGCCCTGGAAAGTCCCAAGATACAAGACTTTAAAAGCACAACTCACTGGTATCGAGAAAAAAACATTTTGGATAATTTTTCAGAGTTTTCTGAAATATGAGTTATAATTTTTCTTTCATCTGAGTCCTGCAGAGCTGGAGTCATGTATTAAAACAATTTGACTTTAAAAGTGGCAAGATTGTATTGTTTGAGCTTGCAGCTTTGGTAAATTGTCAAACTGCCTAATTCTATTGGACATCCAGTGAAACATGCTGTATTCAGAAACATATACATGCTGTAGAGCAATTTTCCTTTTTAATTGTCTGTTTCTTTATGAAAACCAATAAGAAAAAATAATCCCAGAAAGTAACAAGGTTAAAAATATACCAATCAACATTTTGAAAATTCAAACAATTCGTAGCTTTTCTGTAAAAAGACAAAATTCATAATGGTAGAATATAAAGGTTTGACTGATATTCATTCAGCACCGGACAAGTGCAAGTAGCCTCTGCCCATTATAGTGAAAAGCCAGAGTGGGAGTGTGTGTTATGAGCATAATGAGGCATCCCTCAAAGAGGGCAGAGTTACAGTTGCATGGGCATTTACCTTACTCTTTCCTTGCTGATTTTCAGAAGTTGAGTTTTGCTGAATTAGAAGCATGAGAAGAGCATGAGCTAACACCGGGCAACCTTAACTCTGAGTTAACAAAGGCTTTTTCCATTTAATTTCCTTGCTGTTTAAACAGAAAGAGAAGTGTTTGTTGGCAGGAGTTAGTGGTCATTAAGACAGTTGCAGTTGATATGCTACAGTGGCTAGGTAATAATCAAAAGACCTGGCTTTTATAAAGTGCTTTCCATCAGAAGTTCTCAAAGAACTTTACATCTTTATCCCCATTTTATAATGGGAAACTCTGGTATTCAGCAGTGAACTGACTTGCCCAAGGTCCCCCAGCAGACTAGTGGCAGAGCTAGTTCCAGTCCGGTGGTCTTCCCACTAAGCCACATAATTGCTACGTACTCCTCAGAGCTCCTTCTCCCTCTGCCCTTTACATTTTGTTATAGTGGAATGAAGATTATGGTCATGCTTTGAAGTGTTTGCAACAGATCGTAGCTAACAGGACTGGTGAGAGAAATCTCATCCATGCTGCATGTCCCAAAACTCTGATAACTTCATTACATGGTTGGCACTATAACTTTAAACACGTGAAAGAAGACTGGTGTCTCTCTCTCGCCTTTTCCACCCCTTGTCCCACCATTCCCCACAACAGGTGTTCCCCCACTCAACATTTCCAAACTCTCTCCCCTTCCTATTCCACAAAGCCATATTGTGCTGTGTAATTGCTCACTAACGTTATGTGGAATTGATTTGGTGACAAACTTCTTAAACATAAAAAAGTGAATACTGTGTTTTTGGGAGAAATATTATTCATGCTAAAATTTGTGATACTTTGGGCATTCATGAACAGTACCAGAAATACCAAGCTGTTGCGTGAATACTTGTGAACAGTACAGCTCCATGAATCTTACCCATCAATCAGAGAGAAAAATGAATGTCACATTTATTTGTGGTAACATTTGCAAATCAAAGTTCCTTCCTATTTGTTTTGTTATATCTTTAAAAATGCAAAGGTTACATAAAGGGGCATGATGCCATTGGTTTCAGTGGAGTTGTGCCCACTTAGATGAAGGAATAATTTTGGTCATTTGGTAGAAACTATTTAAATAAGAGCTATCATATAGCATTACAAAACTGCACAAGTTAGACAGCCAGTCATATGAACTAAAGGATGGGTAACAAAGGAGCAAATAACCCAACTGCAGTTCAAAACAGCATATGGCTAATGCTGTTATAGTTTATTCGTGTGACTATAGACTATAGCACTCTATGAACACAAAGTGAGAGACAGTAAGAGCTCACAGTCTAAAAAGACAAGACAGACAATGTGGGATGGAGGCACTGTTGTTATCCCCAATTTCTACAGACCAGGAACTAATGCACAGAGAAATTAGATGACCTTCACGAGGTCACACAAGAAGTTTGTGCAGGATTTGGAACTGAACTCAATTCCTTTCAGACCCAGTCCAGTGCCTTAAGCACAAGGCCAATCTTCCTGTTTTGTACGTTTAGATAATAAAAAGGTTTCACCTAACTGTTTAAGTCACAAGTTGTGTTTGTTTTCTGGATGCATTAATTATATTTTACAAAGCTGCGGGTTGGTTAAAAGCTATAATAAAACTATTGAAAAATGTGGGCAATAAATATACTTAGTTGCTCCTATAATATGTCTGGCAGTTTTCCTGTGCTTCAATCCCTAACCTCTCCCTCAGTTGTCCCACTGTTCTCTATTTTACACCCTTAGCTTACTGGCATCTCTTTCTGCTAGTTTCTCATCAGAATAAATAAGGAGGCTACAGCTACCTAAAGAGGAGAAACATATGATGAAAACATGAATAAAACCTACCAACTTTATTATTAGATCATAGTATTTTTTTATTATTATTATTATTTTGGTGAGAGGGTCATTGTTGGGAACACAACAGAAAGAACAATAAAATAAGAGTAGCAAAGTAAAACAGAGTTAGGAGCAGTCTTGTGGAAGGATCATAGGATTTACCTGTAAGAACAGACTATTGATCCATCAAGCCTGGTGTCCAACTTCTAGCAGTGGCCAATTTTGCTGCTGATTGCATAAAAGTTTCTCTTCTCTGTCTCGGTTGTTCTGTGGGGATACTGAGGGTCAGGATTAAATTTGTCTAGAGTTGGTACATTGGCTCCTGGAGCTCCCATGGAGTGCATTTGCTGCCTCATTCTTACACAGGGCACACAAGACTCTATACAAGGCAGGAAGGGTTAATGGATTACTGAAGGCCCATGTTAGCCCAAACTGAGAGACCTGGAGCAGGAAAGGGACTCTTTCCCCCCCGTCAAAAAAAGATGAGCCCTGCTCAGGCATAGAGAAAAAATGTGGGGTTCTTACTTCGGGAGAGAAGGCTGGCTAGAGCTAGAGACTGAGGATGATTAGTGCCTAAAAGATCTCCTGGAGGAATGGGAAGAGTTTAGGTTATTTCATATTGTTTTGGACTTCTGAGTGCCCTGGAAAGGGTAGAACCGTAAGTGACCTCACTGGAGGGCTAAGTCTCTGCAATCTAGAAGGCATTGAAGGCTGCATGGAGCACCGGCACACCAGCTGAGAAACAGACACTGAGTGACTTCTGTCTGTGGTCTGATCTAAGACTTGTCAGCACCTCTCTCTGGTGCAGAGGAGGTCTGGGCATTGGTTCTATCTTCTCTCTGCCTCCTTTGCACAGGCTATCACTGCTTGCACTGCAGAGTCCTTGACACTTTCCAAGTTCTTGGACTTCAAAAGTACTGGAGTCACAAGGAGATGAGAGGCACCTCACACCCTGTACCACCCTTGCATATCCATGAAAATCTATCCCTTAGTGAAGGATTGGAGTGAAGAGGGTTGCTAGTTGCTGTACAAATTCAGGGTGACTCTCCCAGCATGCATAACTATAAGTGCTGTTTTATTTATATTTCTCTTTAAACATCTTGCATCTTTTTAAGATACACCTTCTAGTTTGCTAACATAGGGTCTGACTTTGCCCTCAGTGGCATGAATTCAGTGGGAGTAATACCCATATTACTGAAGGCAGAATTTAGCTCATAGTGCAGTAGAATAGGGTAATTCTGTTGTTTGGTATCAAGCAAAACACATTTCATGTATATAATATTAGAATCCTGCAGTGCAACCCGATACAGCAATTCATCATTCAGATAGTAATCTATTTATTAATCTACTTTGCCTTAAAAACTTTCCAAAGTTAAACTATCTAGACTTCTTTGATGGTATGTGTACATATCTATGCTAATGTAACTGCACACAGCAGCTCTGTGATGTTGGCAACTGTCCTCCAGAGACTAAAGTAAGACAAATAAGCTCATTTGGTCTGTGACAGCAGCACTGGACTTATGAGGCAGCACTTCAGTGAGGCAAAGTCAGCGTATGTTAATCATGTACTATATCTAGTTTCCCTTTTCTCCCAAAATCAATTAATAAGCTGTGCAATGTTTACTTCCATACGGAGAATACAAAAGGGGGTTGGACTAGATGACCTCGTGAGGTCCCTTCCAACCTTTTGATTCTATGATTCTATTTTAACGGGATTTTTTTTTCTATTTAAGTAAGCCTCCTTCGTAAGCCATTATTCTCAAATGATCTGTTGCTGAGGGATAAAATTGATTGTCACTAGTGGTTTATTCATAGAACTTCATGGCATGACATCATAAATAGAAATTGTCACCCCAGAGCCTGCTTTCCACAGCAGCTGTCTTTAATGTCATATGCTCAAGTGGTTCATGAATAATGAATACATAGAAATCCACTTCAGTGATGCAAAATAACCATTTTTTGGCCTTTGATTTTCAGTCTTGACACTGCTAAGGTTCAATGAAGAAAATACAAATGACTTCAGACTCTGAAATTGAAAATGCATCTCCAATGTGAACATAACAGAGGGAAGACTTAAGATCTCTCAAAAACATCAGGATCCCACTGGTTTTCTAATGGATTTAACTGACTGAACAACTATTTCACTTTTATTGTCTGTAACAAGGGTGAAATTGGGGAAATAAAGGTGATGGCACTTTTCCAAGCTCCACCCATGTGAGTTGCCAAAATGAGATGCCTGCTCAGAGAAGGTTTAGAAAATGTTCAAAATATGATTGTGCATGCTTTATGAGCTCCAATGGTGAAAATTACCATATAAGTAGAAATTATTCCTCATATTTATCTGAAAAGTTGTGTGTTTGTTTCGGTCACTGTGTGTTCTCCATAGTGAAGCTAAAGACAACCTTATTGTATGCTCAAAGTTGCACATGCACTTCAGGCAAAGGGACCTTCTCTATGTATTCTATGGGAGGTCTCCTATGCTGCTGTTGCTATTATTCATTATTTGTATTACATTATGCCTAGACAATAAAGAAAGGATCAGAGCCACGTTGTGTTAGGCAATGAATATAATACTGACATTGCATGATCAAATATGAAAGAAACTATTATTTTTAGCATGGAGCTGGGCCTAAAAAAGAAGTTCAGGTCATAGAGACGTGTGATTAGGAACTATGGCAACTTCAGTCAAAAGTCACTATTTAAATTTGATTTTGAAGCTTAATGAAGTTAGAGGTTTACTGCTTTGTAGATTGACTTCGGTGATCCCATAGTAGATCAGATAGCATACTAGCACTGCATGAAGGGGGCCTCAGCTATACCCTCCATTGAAACACACAGAAAAAATGAACTAACTAAAGCCGATTCAACAAGGAAAATATTTCCGTTCTTTTGATACAAAAATATCCAAAGTCTACATTTAATAATTTATGAAGGCTCACTGGCTTGTAATCTTACATACTGATTCAACACAATATTCAAAGCATAGAGGACCTTTAAAAAAAGTCTCCAGGCAGCAGCAGACAATGGACCATGAGCTGGGTTCATAATCACTTGCCTCACTATGAGGTATGAATACATGTTCTGAGCCCTTTATTCTCTCTCACTGAGGCTCCAATTACAAAAAAACCTAGCTTTTTAGTAGATGAACAAGGTGACAGTCACCTCAAAGTAAATACCCATGTATGACCCCCCAGGTCTGAAAAATCCCTTCCTTGTCTAATGAACCAAGATGCTTCCCTGCTCTTATTGATATTCTTCCTTAAAACACGTCCATCAGTCTTTCAAGTTTCACCTATCAAGGAAGAAGTGCTGGTATACTTGTGTTTAAAAAATTCTCCAAACCCCTGCACTGTTTTGTGTTAAAATCAATTTCCTGACCATCATGGAGCTATGACAATTTACACCAACTCAGGATATGCGCTCACATGTCTCAGTTTTATTGTCTGTTTTATAGTGTAAGTGTCCTCGGGGCAAGGCCCAGGACTACGACTATGTTTTTTTCACAGAACTCATTTGGTGCTTAATAAATAATTTATGCAATGATCACATTGGTCCCTTCAGGCCTTGGAATCAATGAATCTATAATAAAATTTTATCTAATTGAAAAGAACCCTAGGCACTGGGGTATAGATTTAATCTCATTGTACCTGACTCAGATTAAATGCAAGTGCAGATTATTTCCTCTGGTTTTGCCCATTTTGATCATGTAATCAAAGACTATTATAAAGCATATTTACAAAGGGACTTAATTAAGGTTGCACAGGCAGCCATAATTCTGGCTTTTTCTAACTTCTGAGTGATTGACTTGGCAACTTTAATAATTTTCTTTCCACATAGCTGTATGTGTGCCTGTAAGTAAATGAATATATTAACAATATACAAAAGATATTGTGTATATATTCAGTATATTCTGAATAATTTACATATTCTAGACACATTATATACACAATATAAACAAGATATTGTGTATATATTCAGTATATTCTGAATAATTTACATATTCTAGATACATTTTTGCATACTATAGTGCTGAAAATGTTTTCAATAATGACAATATGTGTTGCATATATTCATCATGATATATAGAGTAGAATATTTATCTGGTAGGGACTCTAAGGCACTCCTTGTTGTCTATTTAAATGCAAAATAATTTAATATATTATTAATTCATTACAATGGGCCATAGTCTTCCTCGCCATTACATGAATGTATGGTGATGGCATAGAAGCCTTTATGCTGACTGCACAGAGGCAGTGAAAGATCAGGTGAAACTGCAACTCCTATGATCAGAGAAGTACAGGGGCTATGACTTTCTAGTACCCAGGGAGGGAGGAGGGGTACATGTCCAGGTGAAGACAGGGCTATAGATCCAACTTACTATGTATCAGTCAGTGTTGTTGGATGCTTGCTCAGATAGACTGATTTGCACCCCACAATATAGCAGCGGGAATTTACTGTTTTTTATTAATTATTATTGCAGTAGTGTCTATAAACATAGTTCAGGACGTCCACTGTGCTACGCACTGCACAAAAAGATGGTCCCTGCACCAAAGAACTTATATGAAATATCTATGCACTTTGGAGCTCACGGAATACTTCCTGGGGAGAGGAGGCTCCACATCCTGATAATCACCCCATATTATCAGCTATCAGTAAAATTATTTCTATGATCATTTTAAATTGGTGTGGTCTTCTATAAGACTTCATTGTATGGTGACACGAACAGCTGACAGAGTTGCTTTTTCTCTTTCTGTCTTTGAGTCTTTTGGTTTAGCTGCTATACCAATGCTGTGTTTGCGAGCTATTCTGTAACTGGCTTTTGCTGAGTGTACTGGCCAACACACCTTACTCACATTTTCTACCCTGCCCACCCACACTTACTCAGATTTAAGACTGATCTTGCATATTTTGCATTACTAGATACCAGCTCCTTTTTGCATCCACGTGAATGTGACAATATTACACTTGTTGGTAGACCTTACTTTTTTTTTAACCATCCCTTACCTCCAAAATTGGGGCTCAGTCCATATACCCCACTTCCCATTGACATATACATGTGCCATCTTTATGATTCACTAGCTCTAAAGCCCAGGGTTGTGGGAATACCAAGGTTATTCCAGAATGTAGGCATTTCATATGTCATGCATCAAACCACCACATAAGTGAATGAGCAAAACCAACAAATACTGTGAAGTTTGCTAGCAAATTTGCAATTAAACTCCAGCTTTTTATGTGCTGTGTTACAACATTATTGGTTAGGTCACAGAATTGATTGGTGTGATACTAAAAGTGGTAAAACCCATTCCGAACAAATTATTATAGTTTGTCAGGTCTCTGCTTCAGTATATATCTACCAAATAAGTCTACTTTTCCTCACACCTGGATTACACATTTTCCTCAAGGGGCTGCTAATATGAGGGCAAAGGCAAAAGAAAAATAGTAAGCTTCAGCAGACCCTATTTTAAAATACCTAAACTTAAGTGAAAAATGCTGGGTTTACCTAAAAAAAAACCTTCACCATGCTCAAAACACATCTCCAAGGTATTATATGTGTAATAGAAGAAATACCAAAGAAGCTCTATTAAGGGCCTTCTTGGCAGCTCATAGATGTAAAAAAATATATAAAATAAAATTGTGTTTTCCTTCACTGAGGCTCCTCTTAGGAATACACTGGACAAAATTTAATCTTTCTTCTGCACATAATACTAAACACAGCAGCTTTGTGCGCCAGCAAGTAATACCCATCAGTCCAAAATCAATATGTTAGAGAGCGCCACTCCGTAACAGAGCTGATGTACAAATAGCACTGTCATCCCAAGAGACCCTCAATGCCAACTGGCAAAGGGTTCACTATCATGTAACAGACTCACTACACTTAACACATCGTAGCCATGGTATTTAGCTATAAAGTATGTTGTGTGAGGTATCAAATGAAAACTAATATCACAGTGGTCATCATATGCATTGCAAGATGGATGGATGGATGGATGTACTAAAACTATGTTTAAACTACATAACCAGGCAGGGTTGGTAAAACATGGTTCTCCAAAACAAAGGAATATTGATTTACCTGTCTGCCTAGATCTCTGATGTAAATTAAGCAGGATAAACCAAATACAATGGAAGTTCATCTGCATCCTGTAAACAGGAAGAATAAGTTGACAGGAGGATGAGAAAGCGTTGCTGGACTATAAGAAGAATGAAAAAACCTTTCATCACTGAGAGATCAAAAAGGACAGTGCTTCTTGCATCCATGAAAGCTGGATCCTTTGTTGAGAGATTTTTGAGATGAGAAACTGTTTTAGATAAAGGTTTTAGCCTGTTAAAGGTTATGATTAGTCTCTTAGAAGTTATACTTTCATTTTATTTGCAACCATCACTGTTTCTATTATTCTTACAATACTCACTTGTGAATCTCTGTTCTTTGTTAATAAACTTATTCTCTTTTTACTATAAAGTCTTCGGAGGCCGATGATATTAAGTAATGTGATGCTTCTCAGATGAATCAAATAAGCTGGTGTCTATACTACCTCGTTGGAGGCTGTAGACTTGGTAATTACTGTCAGTGTCCAGTAAAAGTAGGGTGTTGCTTCTGGGAAGTTTAAGAACTGAGGTACACAAACAGTTAATCTGCAAGGCAGAGTAAGGGCAGGCAGAGTCCTGGGAAGTTTGTCTGGTATGGCTAACAGACTGGGGTGAAAGGGAGTTTAGCACCAGCAAATCTCTCTTGTGCTGAGGTTGGGGTGATCTATAGCTCGGGATGCCCTGAGAAAGTATCACAAGCCCATAATACAGCAGATGAGTAACACTTATGAACGTATATATTTACTATTATTGTGAGTTTTGGGAGGAATCCCGTACAACAACAACTAAGATAATCTTACACAAAAGCACAAAAAATGTAGGGCTAGAAGAGACCTCAAAAGATAATCTAGTCCAGCCTCCCATTCTGAGGCAAGATTAAGTATATCTACATATAACGGTCTTCCTTCCCTTCCTTTTAGTTTAGAAATCGGTATGGTGATATATTGTTCTGTATGTCTACACACTACTATGTGAACAACTGCATATCCTCTCAATACAGCAATATATTTTCAAATTTTAATCCTTCATACTGTCTTCAATTTTTGTATCAAAATGTATTATGTTGTCTCCTTTCCAAGCGGCTGAACTAGCTGGGTCTGGGTACTTGGGATACTAGCCATCATCTACAAAGCATCATGAATTCCAAATTTCACTTCCAATCTATGGTAAGGATTTATTGCATGACAAAACAGCATATCTCCTCTGATATGCTGCTGTGTCAAGGGGCAAGAAGACGGTGGGGCACCAATTCCTTATCTGTTACAAATCCTGTAAAGAAGTTTTCCCACTGACACACAAGTTCTTATGTGCGTGAAGACATCTGACTTTAACCAGAGTGCCCCATATATCAGCCTATAAACCAACACTTCCCCAGAGAGAAACAAAGTATAATTGATTCAATTATTTTGTACAATTTGAAGCCACTTAGAGTGCAATATACAGAAAGTGAAGTAGTGTTTCTCTCTCTCACTTGTTTGAAAAAGTCGCCTCAGATCTTTTAAGAGCTTCAAAACTGATCAGCTTCACTTTGAGGATCTTACAACCCTGAAAAGCTACAAGACAATACCCTAAAACAGCCTGCAGGAACAGGAGCTCTGCCACTTTACATCTAGCACAAATACAAGTCTTGGCAGCCACCTTGCTCAAATCTGTTTTCTTTATTCAGGAGGTAAAATATTTGGCCAAGCTAAGGCTTGAGGATTTTAATTTGTGGCATTCAAAGAGGTCTGTGCTAAAGCATATGGTCAGCAAACCCAAGCGGGAACTTCTTCACTGCTTTATTTGCTTTAACAGAGTCTTTACGCAGAGCAGTTTTGCACAGCTGAAAATAGATGCCACAAAGTATCACAGCAGATGAAATAAAAAATATTCCTTACACCTTAGATGCTGACAAGTACTATGTTATGAAGACACTAAAATGCTTATGCTCTTTCCCACTTGATGCCAATCCTGTTAACCAAACACTATTCCTTGAAAAAGCTAAGGTAACATGGTGTAAATTTATACATCCATCAGAGTAACAAGTTTGAAAGACAGATGAGCATCTGCATTCGGGTATTTGCACTTCTGAATTCATATCCGTGGTGGCCACTGAAAACCAGACTGTTTTTTCTAGTGAAGAGAAACATCAATCCGGTTTTGGAAAACCTTTTTGTGTTGGTTTTTGTTTCGCAAGTAGATTGATCAGGAATAGGTTGGATCCAGATACCACTTTAGACAGACACTTGGGGTGAAATCCTAGCCTCAGTGAAGTGAGTTGGAGTTTTGCCATTGACATTAATGAAGCCAGAATTTTGCACTTGTTATTTACTAATGGAAGAGGATAAAGGGGGTTCATATAAATGATTCAAGTTTTAGGCCACCTCTAATTCAAATTTTTAACTTATGTAGATGCCAAGGTTACCCTTACAAAGCTTTAGCATCCATAGAGATGGTATTGGTTCTGTAGGTATTCTGTGTTGTTAACCTAGAAAATCTCTCTCAAAACAGTAAACACTAACTAGTAGAAAAATTTAAATGAGACTACTGCAAGGTCCTACAGTAAACTTCTTAGGGGGAAAAAAGTATAGGCTAAAAGACAATAGGATAAAAATGTACCTATTCACAGTTCTCACTGATGTGAGCGTAATCAGGGAATAGCAGCAGCCAATGATGGCTCCAGGCACCAGCGCTCCAAGCGCATGCCTTTGGCGACTTGCCCATGGGAGGTCTGCCGGTCCCGCAGATTCGGCGGCAATTCTGCAGCAGGTACGCCAAAGCCACAGGACCGGTGGACCTCCTGCAGGCAAGCTGCTGAAGGCTGCCTGACTGCCACACTTGGGGCGGCAAAAAAGCTAGAGCCGCCCCTGGCAGCAGCTCCCATCCCATTTTAAGTAAAAGACGGCCACCCTGATTAGCTAATTTGTTGATAAATTGTCCCTGTCACATTCTTTAAAGATGGTGGTGGTTTGAAATAATAGGATGATCTTCTTATTCTTCCAGTGAATTAACACTGAAGGGACAAATACATATTGGATGTATAGAAGAACTAGATGAAAAGTTGTCCAAACAATTCCTTTTTATTCTCTTATATCAATTATCAAAATGTTTTATGATTCAATTAACATACTTACTCATAAATATATTGCCTGGTAAATTCAAAATACTTCAAATGGTTTTAACTCACGATTAATACTTTAAATAAACTTTAATTTAATTTGATGAGATTTAAATTGGGCTAAAACATATCTGAAAAACATGCAATGTACTACCTCAGCCTTCCAATAGCTCATATGAAAACCTGCTATAAGCTGCTTTATAAAAAAAAAATCCAGTTTAATTTCTATAACAGCTTACCCATTCCTTCTCCAAACTTTTCTCTCCAAAAAGGATAAATCGGGTATCACTTCCCCTAGAGAGGTATCATTTTGTACCCTACAGTGTCAGTCACCTCAGGGCATGATCTCCATTACCCTGAATGCCATATATGAATAGGGAGTAGGAGTGGAGGGTCTCAGTAGGAGTGGTAGCAAGTGCATTGCTTCTCCTGACACCCATCAGAAATGAAAGTGAGCAGTTGGGTACCTCTTTATGAACAGTTCTGGAGGAAGCCCCTGGTGGAAATAACCCTGGCAGTGTAGTGCCAAAGGAACTGTGTTTCCTTAAGGTCTCAGAACTGACACAGGGAGGACTCTGTATGAATTTGTGGACTTGGTAAGGAACCTATTCCTTGTGCCACAAGGGGGCAAATTCTGCACACCAGCTAGAACATTATGGAGGAGACTGCGTGGGATCATTGCAACTTTCCTCTATCTAATCAGCTCAAGAGTAGAATCATAGACATTTAGGGCTGAAAGGGACCTTGAAAAGTTATCAGGTCCAGCCCCTTGTGCTGAGGCAAGACCAAGTAAATCTAGACCATTCCTGACAGGTATTTGTCCAATCTGTTCTTAAAAACCTCTAGCGATGGTAATTCCAAAACTTTGCTGGAAGTCTATCCCAGAGTTTAACTATCCTTAAAGTTAGAAAGTTTTCCCTGTTATCTAACCTAAATCTCCTTTGCTGTAGACTAAGTCTTCATTGCTTCTTGTCCTACCTTAAGCAGACACGGAGAACACTTGATCACTGTCCTCTTTATAACAGCCCTTAATGTATTTGAAGACTTATCACTCCCCTCCCCAGCCTTCGTTTCTCAGAAGTAAACATGCCCAGTTTTTTTAGAAAAAAATGTTTCCTCAGAGGTCAGGTTTTCTAAATCTTTTATCAGTTTTATTGCTCTTCTCTGGACTCACTGAAATTTGTCCACATGTGTCCTAAAGTGTGGCATCCACATTTAGATACATTACTCCAGCTGAGACCTCACCAGTGCCAAATGGCACAATTACCTCCTGCATCTTACATACAACACTTCTGCTAATACACTTCAGAATGATATCAATATTCCAGTCCAAACTTATCCCACCAAATCTTTGTGATGCCAATTAAGTCATAATTTAGCTTATACGCTAATATTTCCAGGTCTTTTTGTTTATTTTCCATACTCCTTGTACTTGCATATAAATAACGTTTGATCACTGGAGGTCATGAGTTGGTGTTAGCAATAAATCACCGTAGAAGAACTGGATGGAAATAAGTCCTACCTAAAATTTGTAAAGCTGTCATCACCACCTTACTGGTTGAATTTATAACCTTAATATGGAATTGTAAACAAAAGATAATAGATAATTTCTTTAACTAATAGCTTAAAAAACATAGACCACCATGCTCAAACTCACCACCTGTATGTGGCTTCCTATCAGAAAGGGTAAGAACATCTTCAGGAGTGACCATGTGATGCTGAATCAAGCATTCTGCAGCTCCCCAAAATTATACTCTTCCCTGGCTCAATATCATAAAGGTTTCCCAGCATGAAGGCTGTGGAACTGATTCTGATTTTACACTAGTGTAAATCAAGCGAAAATCCAGTAATGACAAAGGACTGACACAAAGTAAAGCCAGAATGTTTCAGAACTCGGCTAGTGAAGAAAAATGCAACTAGGACCTAAATTTTCCACTTTGCAGGGAATGGGGGGGATGATATTGAAAACAGAGGAAGACTCCTCATATGACTGCTAATTGCTGCCATCCACAGCAAGACTCTGTGCACCACAGATGGAAGAAAAGATTCTCACTCTTGCCCCCCCTTCATACTTTCTTCAGTTAACATTAAAAACATTTAGCCTGTCAATTTCCCTACTACACCCAGGTAGGAGGGCTATTCAGCCTGAAGGCCACAGGAACTCTTGCAAACAGAACACCCAGGTTGAAGAGATGCTAAAATCTCCAGATTGTCAAAGCTGATGCAAGGTATGGAGCTCTTTTGCATGAGAGCACCTTCTCCCTGGCTGTTTGCTGTCAAGTGCTGTCATGTCCTGGCCATGGCACAAAGCTGGAAATTGTTTTTTGTCCCCCATAGCAACCCAGTCTGCAAGGATGCCCCAGGAGGTATAGAGGTATAGGTATAGGTATAGAGGTGTAGAGTATCTTCTTTGGTGAATTTGGCCCTTAAGACATAGCAAATTGCAAATCTGTATAGTATAAATTACAAGAGTTTTAACAAATAATATCTACATATAATATTTTAAGGAAAAAAGTTGGGATTGCTAAACTCTTTTCGTTATTACTACTGCCTCAAGCATGTAGCAGTAATTTTTAAAGACGAAGTTCAATTTTCTTTCATCTTACTAAAGCAAATACATGTTATAATTAGTTTCTTCTGACTTGCATATTAGGTTCATAATACTTTATTACAAAATTCCATACACATGTAAATTAGACCTAATTGGACTGGCTCATAAATCTGTTATTCTCCAATTACATAACAAAAATACATTAACAATGTGATTTATGGATAAGGTACTAGTGAATGTTTATGATGGAATTCAGAGAGTCCTCATTTGCATATCCTAATTAGCAGTTTATTAATCTTAAATGCATACAGAAATTAACAGCATTTTAATCTCCTAAAATACAGCTTTCTTATCCTTTCATTAACATCCTTCAGTATTGGTTTGAGAGAATTTTTAATACTTTATGGAAGATACACTGTGTGTATATATACATATATAAACACACACACTATGGATTTTTACTCACTTTTTACTTTGAGAAATTCCCACTGAGGACAATGTAGCTTTGCTAGTGTAAGGAGAGAGTAAAATGAAATGATGAGTCACGAGTAAGCTTCCACCCTGATTATAGCTGTATTTCCCCTTTGCCAAGCAGTAGATTTTAGACATTTGCAAGATCAATCTTTTATTTGGAGCAGAAATCAGTAATATGAAATCAGGTATTTCCTTAATGTTGTTTATTTGCAAAATGTACACAAGGTATGTTTGCTTGAACAGAGTTGATCACAAACTGCACACAGGCAACCTGTTCTCATAGGAACCTTAGATAACGCACTACTCTTTCACCAAGAAGCAGTTGCACCTTGGCTTTAGTCCCTTTTAGCATGTGTCCACACTTTAGGCTTCTCTACAGGAATATTTAGCTTGCTGAGGTGTGAAACAGGAGTAAATCAAAGCACATTGACAAATTGTTAATGAGCGTCAACAGGGTCCACATGACAGTGTGTGGCAGGCTATTAGGGGGTAGATTCACATCACAGCTTGCTGTGAACATGCCTGCAGACAAGCCCCAAGCTGAAATGTGGCAACTAACACATGGTGAAATTCTAACGTGGACATTACAATTATAGTTTTCAGACATGCTAGCAGGTCAATTCCTATGTCCACACTAGGACTTGGCTAACACATGGTAAAAACATCTTTCTCCTAGTGCGGATGATATTCGCTCATATTATTTCCAATGTAAGATTTATCAAAGAGGCATATCCCCCAATATTACCGATGTAACAGGACTTTTGAATGCAAATATAATCCATATCCTAGTTTATCTACCTGGTCGTCAGTGCATGGCAAGCCAAGGTTGACCTCTAAATTGCTCTAAGCTGTTGTGCACTGACAGTCCATGTGGACCCTGGAACCAAACACTAAAAACTCTGTAGTGCACACGTATGTATGGCTACTTGAAGCAGCAATATGTGAAAGCATACTATAGAATTGTAGTGCATGGTAACAGGGTCCACACAGTAACTTAGCGTGCAGCAGGCTAGAGCACTCTGCATTCTCTCCCTGACTTCATGTGCACTAAGTCTATGTGGACAAGCCCTAATAATTCCCCCGCTCCTCATCCCTATAAACTAAATTCTTCTAATCAGAGGCCAGAGGCTAGAAAGTGCTTCCAGGGACCATCTTATGAAGGCAGAGTTTACAAGGAAATTAGTGGCATTTTAACATCCTAGAAGTAGTAAATAATACAATCTTTCTTTCTCTCACTCACCTTCAAACAAAAGACATTTATCAAATGAGCTATAGGGATGAAATGTAAAATGATGGCATGGTGGTAAAAATTCTAATGCACCTCCACTGGGTCTCAGAGCTCCCAATTCAGCACAGAGGATGACAGCCTTGGCTCAGCAAGATATCAGGCAGGTGTTCTTTTTAATTTTATCTATCTCTGCTAACATATAATTGCTGCTCATTGGGCATCACTGGCTCATTGATTTGAAATTCAGCAGGCTGTAATTTGCATGTGTAAATATATGTCTGCTAGGCATAACAATATTTTATATTAACAAGACTTAATGCCCATATTTATTGCTATCCCTCCTTTCCTTTTCTGTTTAAATTCAAGTACAGACTGTGAAACTATTCGATTTACTTGCATATTGTACTTTCTTTCTCTCACACACACACAAACACTTACTTTACTATATATATGCCCTTTGAGAAGACTCTGGTCTCATTCATTCCTTATAACGGGCAATTACTGATTCTATGATCACATATTGGGACTGAGCCAGTCAGTCAGTCTGACATTTCCTAGTAATCCAATGGCCGTAAGAGTGGTTTGGACAACCTCAGAAACCAGATGCTTTTCGAAACATCTTGCTCCCCTCTCAAGCCATTGGAAGGGAGAATGAGTTAGTGGGAGCTCAAGATGCCCCACTCCGCCACTCCTTCCCTTCCCCAACTAAGGAGGATGGAAAGGGGGAAGGGAAGGAGTGTTTCCAGTGCTCTCAGGTTAATGAGGTGAGCATTCCACAGTATTACTCCCAGACCATCACTTGTTTTAAGAATAGAAGAAGAACTGCTGTATACAGTATTCCCTTTCCATAATGCTCTTTTGGGATCCAAGGATGAGGATGTATATAATGTTGTATGATAAGGAAAATGATGCCAAAGAAATAAGTCCCTTTCCCTCAAATGCTGTCTAAATTAGAAATTTAGTCTTCATCCAGAACTATCCAGGACTTTATGAAGATGGATAAGCTCGAGATTTGTGAAACTGACTAGAGAGTCGGGATGTTTCGATATTTGTGTGTCCAGCCTGAGACACCTTAAAGCAGACAGATTTTCAGAAATTGCTGAGTTCCCACTCTAAAAATCAGAATCCTTTAAAGTTTCTCCAGACATCCCAAAATTGAGGCATTCAAAATCTTGTCACTTTTGAACTACTGGACAAAGGATTTAAGTGATTTGGAAGTCAATGGCACTGTCAAAAATAGAGCTCAGATCTCTTGACTTCCAGTCCAGTGCCTTGTCTATTAAACTATGCTGGTAAAGCACAGTATAGTAGAATGCAAAATCAGCCTAGAAAGGTGTATTGTCATTAAATCTGGAATGCTTTTTACTGTTGTATTGAGGAGTGTGCTCTAAAGGGAGCTGTTTCATATCAGCAGAGTTAGAGAGAGGGAAGTCTCTAGTATTTTTAAGTTATTATAATCTGAGTACATGAAGTTCTTTTTTTCCCTCCTTTAAAATATACTGGGTGACTGTAAGAAATATTAATTTTCATGAGTAGGTACACATCTTCTGTTTACTTTGTAAATGCCTAAAAATGAACCAACATAGGAAGTGACTAAAAACTGACATACATAGGAAACCTCCTTATAATACACATTAGATTTGCCACGTACAATGCAATCTGGTTTATTGTACATCTGGTTATTCAAAGATAAGTAACAGATAATTGGAAGGGATGCAAGTGGTGAATACAGTATTGACTCTCAGCGTGAAGGGTTTTTTTTCATAATTTGAATAGCAAACTGAATTTGTGAACCCATTCATATTTATTAAATCTGACTGCACTGACAAAGTAATGTGATATACAAACATTAGTCTATGCATAATACATCATGTTGACTATTTGACTATGATTCTTGCAGATCTGATTAACTGGATTTGTCTAGTATATATGCAAACTAACTCACCGCCTACTGCATTCAATACTCCTCATTTGTCCTCTGCTATTTGGACAGAGTGGAATTGAATCTTATGCTTTTTTACTTTGACTAGGTGCTTCCTAGACCTAATGTTTAAATAATGTTATTTAATAATACAACCTAAATACAATCCAATGTGTCAGAAGTTTTAAATAAACCCTGATCGATTTAGGGCCATCTATCAGTCTGAAATAAATAATTTCCAGTGCATAATGGCCTGTGGGTAGCTATCTGTAAACATTTCGTTAATCATCCTTAAATGAGAAACATACAACATAACTTTAGCAAAAGTAGTTGGACTGTATTCTTATTGAATTTCATATAATATAATAACCAAGGAGAAATATTAACAGTTTATTAAATTATGCATTAAGAGGATTCAGTATAATTTGAATAAAGAGAAGTACAATAATTAAGCTGATCTGTGTTTTTTCCTATTTTACTCCTTTGAGTAATTAACTAGAGTTGTGCAAAACATGTCTAAATCGGTATATAGATATTTGTGTTATCTATTTCTTCATTTTGCATGGGTTTGCAATCCATAAGTTTTATTCTGAGTTTTGGGCTTAAGCAAACTCAAAGTTGGAGCAAAACTCGATTGAGATTCACATTGCTACATTTCACATGGCTTTGTGTGAAATCTTAACAGATTGATTAAACTTGCCAGAATTTTGAATATGTGAAGAAACATGAAACCAAGAGAGTTTGAATTGTTTCAGGATTTGTAATGAAAACCTCTGGTTATTATTAACCGCTGTTGGCTAAACTTTGGATTGGATAAGAATCTAAATTGAAGTTTGTCTGAATATATATCCAAACTAGGAGTGAGCTTTGGTCACAAAAACTTGGATCTGGATTTCCATCCCATCTAAGTTAGGGGGCTTCTGAAACCTGGGTTTTAGTTCTAGCCAATCTCTAATAGATGCCTGTTATTTGGTTAAAGGCAGGGTCATCCCTAGCTATTCTGGGGCCCTACGCAGCCCCCCAGTGTGGGGCAGGCCTCCATGGGGGGGTGGGGCAGTGGGGGAGGGACTGGGGCTGGCTTGGGGGAGAAGGGGAAACCACCTCCCAGCACTCATTGGCCATGCTCGGGCTGCTGCACTTCCCGCTGCCAGTGAGTGCAGGTCCAGCCCTGCTGCACTCGTCAAGGGGGTGGGGGTGGGGGTTATGGGGAGGAGTGGAGTGGGGG
>NC_133770.1:103948709-103962159 GCF_003597395.2 Chelonoidis abingdonii | reverse complement strand
GCAGGGGCTGGAGCAGCACGCACCTGCTCAAAGCACCAGGAAATTTGCCTGGTGCTCTACGCAGCTGCATACTTTGTGTATGGGTAAGGATGGCCCTGGTTAAAGGTCTCTTGTTTAGCGCATGAGAAGGGGGTTAAATAAAAAGCAAAATACTTATTTAAGTAATTAGATAAAAACACTATTTAGGGGAGGAGGGCAGGGGGAGATGGAGCATTGTTGGAGACCTCTGGGCTTGGTGGAATCTGATGGCTACCTCTGAGGTACATATTGCATGTCTATGTACTTACAATGGCTCATAGCAAAGAGCACAGCATGGGACTGACCTTTAGGTATTTGCTGTGTGTTTGTCTGTTACTCTGAGAGCTATGATACCTATTTCATTATTTGTGCTCTAACTAACATACTTCTGAGTTCTCTGTGCAACACCGACAGACACTGGTTGTTGACAGGCGAGACTGAACCGAGGATCTTAGGAGCTTAATGCATAAGCCTCTAGTGCCTGAGCTAAAAGCCATATGGCTCTTAGCTAAGGCTGTAGCACAGACTCATTAATCTCTCTCTAAGTGATATCAGTGCCACTAGATGGGACAGAACACCACACTCAGGAGCTGTGTGGGTTACATAATTCCCCAAGTTGAGGAAGCATGTCCTGAGCTTCAGAGACTTCCCAGTTGAAATCCCAGACCAGCTCCCTCTTACACCACCAACTGACCCTAGTCATCAGAAGGAGGGATCAAACCTAGGGCCTCTAAAGCTTAGGACATGAATCTGTTTATAATGGAGATATACCTATCTCCTAGAACTGGAGGGACACTGAAAGGTCATTGAGTCCAGCACCCTGCCTTCACTAGCAGGACCAAGTACTGATTTTGCCCCAGATCCCTAAGTGGCCCCCTCAAGGATTGAACTCCCAACCCTCGGTTTAGTAGGCCACTGCTCAAACCACTGAACTATCCCTCCCTCTATCACCTGAGCTAAAAACCAACTCCCTTTTAGCTAAGGCTGTAGAGCAGACTCATCAATCTCTCTAAGTGGTCTCGGTACCACTCAATGGGACAGAACACCACACCCAGGAGGGGTGTAGGTTACATCTGCACTAAGAAGGATTTCCTTGGGTGAAGGCGCTAGAGTCTTTATAAGTGAAGCCAGGACCCATAACCGTGGGCAGAAAAGAGAAAAGTCTGTAGCCTCACCTCAGGGCTGGGTTACACATACATCATTCACCTCTTACCAAAATGATTCCCCAGACCTAATGCATCACCCTTAAAAACAAAGAAATGATGATTGAGAAAATATTTTTTGTTGTTTTTGAATGCTTTCAAAAGGGCACAGAATTAATTTATGACGACATTGCCAGTTCCACGGAGAGTCACAGTCACTTGCTTGTAGTCAATAAAGAAAAGGAAAAAATGTATTTTCTCTTTCTTTAAAAACTTCAGTACAGCACTAGCTAGATACAAATCACAATCATCTATAGTACTTCAGGTTGCAACAAATGCAAGTCACTTCCTGGGGCCTTATCTTTAAAGCACAGCAAAGACGCAGAGCAAAGCTAACATACACTACAATCACACACTTATCTATAAGGCACAGTTTGTCTCACAAAATAAATGGAAAAGGAAAAATTATGAAAGAGAAATCTAGTGGCCAGCATGACCACAACCAGTCCTTTCCTCACAGACTTTCTGGGTTCTCCTTGTTGAGTAATAACTTTGATCAAAGGAGCATTTTACCAACTGAATACCTGCTTATGTGGTTGCTCTTACTCCCCTGGCCTTTGGAGTCCACCATACAAAATGAACAGCACAGAACTGACTAGAGTAAATCAAATAAAATATTCAGCAGCAACAGCTGTCCGTTTCCCTCAGCCACTTAAAAAGATGAAGAGCTGCTGCAACGATAACTTGACATATGTTTTATGTATGATTAATAATAATACTATTGCTGTCGCAGCAGTTCTAGAAGCGACAACAGCCCAGATCTATCTCCAAGACAGTAAATTTGAGATTTAGGAATATAAAAGAGGGAGCCTAGAACAGGAAATAGCATGGAAGGTGCATTTTATACTGTCCATGATGCCTTTTGTTGCCTGATCCATCCCTCATTCTATTGCTAACACAAAGAGGATTGGAGACAATATACATTCTTGTTTAACTCCAGTGACAAGATCAAACCACTTACCCAAGTCAGTATCCAATCTTACTGTGCACTTAGTTCAACCATATAACCTCCTTATTATGTTGATTTTCTTTCCTGGTATCCCATAGCTTCTAGCAACATTCCAACAGGGTCTCTATGTGGACACTATCAAAGGCTTTCTTAAAATCAATAAAGTTGATTAAGATGGGTTTTTGCCAAGCAATAGCTTTCCCAGTGATCTGTTAAAGAGGGAATATCTTCTCACAACATGACCTACCTACAGAGAATCCTGCTTCTTTTGTAATATTCCATCAACTGCTCTCTTCATTCTATTCAGCATCACGGTAATCAATACTTTGCCTGGGACTGATAACAGTACAATACCTCGCCAGTTCACACACAAAGATCACCCTTTATTTTGGCAATGTCAGGATGATACCATCTTCCCAGTCATGTGGCACTTATTCTTTCACCATATTTTGTAACATAGTTTTATTAACTGCTCAATCAGAATTTACCTTTGCTCATTTAGAATCTCTGCTTGAATTATGTAAACCATAAGAGCTTTCTTCTGTTTGAGGCCTTTGACAGCTGCTTCAAGTTTATTTGCTGTTATGGAATGGAAATGTGCTTTCCATCATCTGGCTTCTTCATGCATTTTCAACATCAGTCCACAAGAGTCCCTGATGGGCAGCACTTGTGACACTCTGGGTCCTCCTTAAAAGTTTTTCACTATTCTGTAGATATGCTTGAAGACTTCCCTTGTTGCTTCTGCCTCTGCAGCCCTCTCTTGAACCCAGCCATTTCTATCTTGCCTGCATCTCTTCTTTAGTTCTTGTCCTTTTTTGCTGTATCTTGCACCAGCCTCTAAGAGTTCTGTCTGTATCTTTAGGTGTATGTGAATGGAAAAGACATGGAAGAGATAGAAGAGTTCTGCTGTCTTGGGAGTGTGACGTGAAAGCTCTTTCGCTGGAAGTTTTTAAAAAGAGGCCAGATAGCCATCTGTCTTGGATGGTTTAGACACAACAAAACCTGCATATTGGCAGGGGTAACCCTTGCAGTCCCTTCTAGCCCTATGATTCTATGACATTTGAAGGTGGCTGTGATAAAGATATTCATATGAGATCAGGAAAAGCAAACACCACTTTTGGAAGAGTGAATGACATCTGGTCAAAAACAAAAGTCTTCACACCAAACTAAAGGTCAGATTGTACTGAGCACGCTATTGTATGGAGAAGAGACTTGGCCGATGACAGCGGCTAACAAAAAAAGAGACTGGAAACTGCCCATCACAGATGGCTGGGAAGATATTATACATTTCATAAAAAGACAAAACAACACATGTAAAAGCAAGGGAGCTGACATAGCAAGATGTTAGAAAATATCATCAAAAATATTATATGTTCACCATATGGAAGATGAGAGACAAATTAAGCAAATATTGAATTGGGTACCTGATGGAGAAAAGAGAAAGTGAGGAAGGCCAAGGAAGAACTGGCAGAAGACAGTAACAAAATGCGCTGGAATCATTTGAGAAGTACTAGAATTAGCACGCAAAGATAATCAGTGGAGGAACTGGACTATCTAATGTGCTTTAGAGGTGCAGGAGGACTGTGAACCACAGACACTAGGAGCTGCAGGGGGCCGTGCCTGCGGACAGTTGATGTCAGCAAAATGTCTCACGGCCCGCAATCAGATTCCCCTGATAAGCCGCATGCAGCCTGTGGGCCGCAGGTTGCCCACCACTGAATTAAGGTCTAAGGGTAAGGTAGACTTTAGGCTTTAAAAATAAACCTGAAGTCTTTTCAAAGTGAGACAGTAACTTTCCTTTAATTAGTCAAAAGCTTCCATTACAGATCTCTTGGCATGTCAGTTTGCTAAACACTGATACGGAGTACTGGTTACCAGGGCCGGCTCCAGATTTTTTGCCGCCCCAAGCGGCGAAGAGGAAAAAAAAATAAAGCTGATCGGTGGCTGCTCAGTCGCGCCGCTTCATTCTTCTGCGGCAATTCAGTGGCGGGTACTTCGCTCCTACGGACTGAGGGACCTGCCGCCAAATTGCCACCAAAGACTTGGATGTGCTGCCCCTTTCCGTTGGCCACCCCAAATGGCTGGTGCTGGCCCTGCTAGCTACTGAACTCTTACATTCTAAGGGCTCTATTTTCCACCCCTCTTTATCTTGAGAAGTACCTTACTCTGTGAACAGTTCCATTAGTATTAAATGATTACTTGTAAGACTGTTGAATTAATTAGGGGACCAGACAAGAAGGATAAAAAATAGCCATATTACTATTACACAGGTGACCAGAGTGGAGTACTATACAGGGTTACCAGAACCTATCACTGCTACTAGAATTTTTTTCCTTCTTTCTATATTTATCTGTATGTATCTATCAGCTTGGTTTGTTGTTCTGTGTAGTTTTCCATAGAATCAGAGATCCATTTTCATAGGTCACCTTAAAAATTATGAGGGCAGCAGGCATCTTGATTCTCTTTTCTATGTAGAAAAACAAAGATCTAATTCCTTGGTGACTCTGCAAGTTTCTATAACCTTTTATTTCTCTAAATCACTCCCAATTTACAAACCTAACTTCTTTCTTTGAGGGAAAAAATGTTTCCTTAATTGTGTTTTTCAGCAAATCTTTTAAATTCAAGTTTCCCACATAGGAATCACATTTTAAGATGTCACAATGGGTTATCACAATCATATTTTCATCTTTATATTGGGTCCACTCCAAATTGGTGTCACAAAGTAATGAATGCCAAAGCAAATGTATATGCCCCCTCCCACAAATTATTGTTTACTGTGAACTGCAGCATTTTAAAAAAATGCCACTTTAAAACTTTTATAGTTGCAACTATTTGTGAAACTTTTTTTAAAACTTATTTTAAAGGGCTTCATGCTGATCTCATTGCACTCAACAGTAAAGTACAAATTGACTTTAATGGTGCAGATTCAGACACGTATTGAGTAGTCTCACTCTCACTGGGCTTAATTCTGACGCTCATAGTGCAAACTTACTTTTGTACCAGAAATGAATGGAGCTACTCAATGAGTAAGATGGTGTGTGTGTTGGGGGAGGCAAATCTGAATCTCCATAAATAGTTATCCAGTATTCATCGCCTTAGTATTTGAGAGCTGGAGTACCAGATTGTCTTGTGGCAATTTTTCATTTTCTCTCTACTTGTACAGACATTGAGGAACAATTCTAATACAGATGGGTTTGGGTTTGTTTGTTTGTTTGTTTGTTTTTTGTGAAGATCACATCACTTTTGCAGATGGATACTTTCTCCCTTTCCTTGCCAGCAATAAAATCTCTGTTATTTTAATCACCTTTTAAATTTAAGAAAAAATGACAGCATATAGCTGTTTACAAAGAGCTAATTAGCACATTTACCTGAATATGCTTTCACACTTTCAGATATTAAAATTAAAATGCAAATTTGTAATGTGTATATGTGAATTAAGGGGAAATAATTTTTACCTAACTGCTTGCAGGCACTTGAATCCTCCTCCTGACTATCTCTCACCCTCTCCTTTGGCTTAGCTGAAAAATTATTTTGAATAAAGATGACATTACTGTCAAACACCTTGTTTGCTTCTTAGCATGACTGAGTACATATGTCATCATCAAAACACTAGCTAACTAACATTTTTAACAATGGAAGTGTGTGTGTGTGGGAAGAACTCCTAATATGTATACCTTACCAACGTATTAAAGTAGGGTCTATAATCCCCCCACCCCAGGAAAAAAAATGTTATTTAGCATCCAAATCTCTCATATATGCATTTCATTCAGGGTTTTGTTGTTGTTGTTTTAAATAGAATATAGGAAATGCTATATCAGAACAAACAATGGTCCATACAAGCTGGTAACTTCTCTCTAATAGTGACCAAAACTAGATGTTTCAGATGAAGTTATAAGAAGTGATTATGCAACACTATCTCACTGGGGGCCTTTCCTTCATAACCCCAAGTGATGGTGATGTTATGTTATGCAGTAGTGTATGTACTATGCTATAATCTTTATTCTAGCTAATGTAACTGTAAATCATACTTCTAGTCATACTATCTAAATATTCACTTGAATGTGTCATTGTCCCATAGTGGAAGTGATGGTGTGTGTTGTGTTTTTTTGTTTTTGCAAGAATTGAAAGTATATATCCCCTTCACCCCATCACAGGGTATTAACATCCTTGCTGGAGAGAAACACATTTAAATCATCATGACATACTCTAGCTCTCTCACTGTTTTATACATAGAAATAGATAAAATGTACACATACAAATTAATAATATCACAGAGACATGGCAGGATGACTCACCCACTCCACTACTAGAAAAGACGGTTACTTACTTTTGTAACTCTTGTTCTTCGAGATGTGTTGCTCATATCCATTCCAATTAGGTGTGCGCGCGCCGCGTGCACGTTCGTCGGAAGATTTTTACCCTAGTAACACCTGGCGGGTTGGCTGGGTGCCCCCTGGCCTGGCGCCACTATGGCACTGAATATATACCCCTGCCGACCCGTCTGCTCCTCAGTGCCTTCTTGCCGGCTACTCCAACAGTGGGGAAGGAGGGTGGGTTCTGGAATGGATATGAGCAACACATCTCGAAGAACAACAGTTACAAAGGTGAGTAACGGTCTTTTCTTCTTCGAGTGCTTGCTCATATCCATTCCAATTAGGTGAATCCCAAGCCGTACTTAGGCGGTGGGGTCAGAGTGAGATACTGCAGAATGGAAAACTGCTGAGCTGAAGGCTGCATCATCTCTGGATTGTTGCAGTAGGGCATAATGGGAAGTAAAGGTGTGTACTGAAGACCATGTAGCTGCTCGACATATCTCCTGAATAGGTACTTGAGCTAAGAAGGCGGCCAACGAGGCCTGGGCCCTGGTAGAATGTGTGGTAATATGACCCGGAGAGGCATGAGCTAGATCATAGCAAGTCCGGATGCACGCTGTTACCCAGGACGAAATCATCTGAGAAGAGACAGGTTGGCCTTTCATCCAGTTCGCCACTGCAACAAAGAGTTGGGACGTTTTGCGGAAGGGCCTCGTTCGGTTGATATAGAAGGCGAGTGCCCTACGGACGTCGAACGAATGCAACTGCTGCTCCCTACGAGATGTATGCGGTTTGCGGAAGAAGACCAAGAGGAATATGTCCTGGTTGAGAAGAAAGGCCGAGACTACTTTAGGGAGGAACGCCGGATGTGGACATAACCGCACCTTGTCCTTGTGGAACACCGTGTATGGTGGGTACACCATCAGAGCCCGAAGCTCAGAGATTCTCCTAGCCGATGTGATGGCTACAAGGAAGGCTGTTTTCCATGACTAATATAGGAGTGAGGAGGTTGCCAATGGCTCGAATGGAGGGGACGTAAGTCTCATCAGGACTAAACTGAGGTCCCAGGAAGGGGCGGGGCATCGTACTAGGGGGTATAGATGCTCCAAGACTTTGAGGAACCTCGAGACCATAAGGTGGGAGAAGACGGAGTGAGTACCTTCTCCGGGGTGGAAAGTGGAAATAGCCGCCAAGTGCACTCGCAAAGATGAGATAGCGAGGCCTTGCTGTTTAAGATACCAGAGGTAGTCCAAAATAGTGGGGATGGGAACCTCCGTAGGTGCGACATTCAGCGTTTGACACCAGCAGGAAAACCGCTTCCACTTAGCCAAGTAAGTAGACCGAGTGGAAAGTTTCCTGCTACCCAGGAGTACCTCTTGCACCGGGGCAGAGCAGCATAACTCCGATTGTGTTAATCATGCAGGAGCCACGCCGTGAGATGGACGGATTGCAGGTCTGGGTGGTGAAGCCTGCCGTGGTCCTGCGTGATCCGATCCTGATGAAGGGGCAGGGGGATCGGGTTGGCTATCGAGCGGTCCAGCACCATGGTGTACCAGTGTTGTCGGGGCCACGCAGGGGCGATCAGGATCAGGTAAGCCCTGTCCCTGCGAAGCTTTACGAGAACCCTGTGCACCATCCGGAAGGGTGGAAAGGCGTAAAGCAGGTGGCTCTCCCAAGAGATTAGGAAGGCGTCCAATATTGAGCCCGGGGCAAGACCTTGGAAGGAGCAGAACCTCTGACACTTCCTGTTGTTGCGGGAAGCGAAGAGGTCTATGTGAGGAAAGCCCCACTTCTGGAAGATGGAATGTACAATGTCCAGGCGAAGCGACCACTCGTGGGAGAGAAAGGATCTGCTGAGATGGTCTGCCAGAGCGTTCCAGACCCCTGGGAGGAAAGACGCTACAAGGTCTATAGAGTGGGCTATGCAAAATTCCCACAGTTGGATCGCCTCCTGACAAAAGAGGGAGGATCGAGTCCCTCCCTGCTTGTTTATGTAGTGCATTGCCATTGTGTTCTGGTGCTTATGGACAACACAACAGCCCTGCAGATGTTGTTGGAACGTCTGGCACGCGAGGCGGACTGCTCTCAGCTCCCGGATGTTTATGTGCAACGCTAGCTCTTGAGATGACCAGAGACCTCACGTGCGACGATGGCCTAGGTGCACTTCCCAGCCGAGAGACGACGTGTCCGTCATTAGGGATACTGAGGGCTGTCTTGGTTGGAACGGGATTCCTGCACACACCAGGGAAGGTGTTAGCCACCAGTTGAGGGAGCCTAAAACGCTCTCAGGAATGGTGACGACCATGTCTATGGCGTCCCTGCCTGTGCGGTAAACTGAGGTGAGCCAAATTTGAAGGGGGCGCAGGCTTAGTTTGGAATGCTTGGTTACAAAAGTGCATGCGGCCATGTGACCAAGAAGGCTGAGGCAGGTGCGAGCCCAGGTCGTCAGAAAAGTTTGGAGGCTTTCTATAACCGAAACTAGTGCCCGAAACCGGGGCAGTGGAAGGCAGGCTGTTGCGAGTTTGGAGTCTAGAATGGCCCCAATGAATTCTATTCTTTGAGTGGGCACTAGATTGATCATCAGGCCCAACTGCTCGAATAGGTCCGTGATGATGGCAACATGCCTGGTGACTTGGGCCTCGGAGGTCCCGCGAATAAGCCAGGAAGGAGGAAAGGCGGTTGGAAAGCTAAAGGGGATCCTGGGGAAGGACTGGTGCTCTGCTCTCGGGCGCACCTTCAAAAGTTCAGTTTGGGTCCCGCTGATGATTTGGCGGGACCGTTATTCTGGCCCCCTTCGAAACCGGATTGCCGTCTGCGGTTCCCGCGACCATGCCTTCTGCCAAAGTCCTGTCGTGGCCTGGGTTGGGGGTAAGGGCGCTGAGGCTGGGTACGGAAGGACCTTCATTGGGTTTGCAGGGTATGCATCCTGAGGGAACGCAAAATGACGCAATTATCCTTGAGACTCTGGAGTCTAGGGTCCGTTTTCTGAGAGAAAAGGCCCTGTCCATCAAACGGAAGGTCCTGGATAGTGTGTTGCAGTTCAGGAGGTAGGCCTGACACCTGCAGCCACGATATCCTCCTCATTGTAATTCCCGAGGCCATGGTTCTGGCCACCGAATCAGCAGCGTCGAGTGAGGCCTGCAGGGAAGTCTGTGCCACTTTCTTCCCTTCCTCCAGAAGGGCCTGGAATTCCTGGCGGGAGTCCTGTGGGACCAGTTCAGCAAACTTACTCATTGACTGCCAGGTATTATAATTATATCTGCTGAGCAGGGCCTGTTAGTTAGCCACCTGCAGTTGGAGGCCTCCGGCAGAGTAGACTTTACGTCCCAATAGGTCCATCTGTCTAGCTTCCTGCGATTTCAGGGCGGGGGCTTGCTGGCCATGGTGCTCTCGCTCATTCATAGATTGAACGACCAGAGAGCATGGAGGAGGATGGGTATATAAGTATTCGTACCCTTTAGAGGGTACCATGTATTTCCTTTCCGCGCCTCTGGCCGTGGGAGGGATAGACGCCGGAGATTGCCAAATGGTGTCCGCTTTTGCTTGGATGGAACGGATGAATGGCAAAGCCATGCGAGTTGGCGCATCTGCCGACATTATGTCTATGACCGGGTCTTCTACCTCCGGGACCTCCTCCACCTGGAGATTGATATTTAAGGCGACTCGCCTCAGAAGGTCCTGGTGGGCTCGGAGGTTGATCGGGGGCGGGCCCGATGAGAAAGTACTGGCTACTGCCTCGTCTGGTGAAGAGGAGGATGAGAGACCCTGCACGACTGGCTCACGCAGTGACACCTGTTCCGGAGGAACATCAGGGTCCGGGAACACCTGAAGGTCCGGCGCCAGAGTAGATTCATCTGTACCCGCTGGAGGGGGGCGGCTAACAGTGACTTCTGGCGTGCGATGTTCCAACAGGGCGGAACAAGATGGTACCGTGGGCTCGCCTTGGGCCTGGTGATATGCCCAAGGTGTCCAAAAGGACCACTGATGAGGCGATTGTTCTGTGCCCTGAGCCTCCTGGAGGACACGGCTATGCGTCTCTGAATCCCCGTAGGCGGCGCTATCAGCGTGCGAAGACTCAGATGGGTGCCGTGATGGCCATGGCGGAGCAGAGAGCACGTGAGGAGGAGCCCTGTGCGCAGGGTACCGTACATCGTGTCACACGGGTGAGCGGTACCGGGAGTCATACCTGCGCCGAGAGGTTGACCGGGACCTGCGACCAGCGCGGTGCCGGGAGGTCGACCAGGATCGTGAAGCTCTATGGTGAGAGCGGCTGCGGCGTGAACGGTGCCGGGAGCTGGACCACCGTCTGAAATGTCGGTCCTGTGAGTGGGATCTTGAGCGGTGCCGCGAGTACGACCGGTACTGAGAAGGAGATCGGTACTGGGACTGCAAGCGGCGCCTAGATCAGGACTGGTGGTGAGATCAAGAGCGCTGGTGAGACCTCGATCTTGAGTGCTGCCTGCTTGCGGTGTTGATGGAAGGTGGTCTGACCAGGGGCAGGTTTCCCTGTTGATGTAACAACCCGCACCGGCGGTGCTGGGGGTTGAGGAAGGATGGGCTCCGTTAGGGCAATGAGTTCCCTCGCTGTCGAAAAGGTCTCTGGCGTGGTGGGAACAATAAGCTCTACCGAGGCGTGTGCCGGGGAGCTGTCATGCACCGGACTCAACGGCTTTTGCATGGCGGGAATCAACGGTGCCGAGATTGCCGGTGCCGTGGCAGTTGCTGGTGCCAGGTGGCTCAGTTTCGGCTGCTGCTCAGACTGCAGTGCAGATATTGGAGCCGCAGGAGCTTTGAGCTTTCTGGCATGTGGGGAGAGGGAGCGGTGCCGGGCTGGCTTCTGGGCCGGTGATGGCTGGTGCCTGGACGTCTTCGCAATGCTGGCGCTCTCTGGTGCCGACAAGGCACTTCTCCCCGGCGCGGACTGTGCGGCACTCAGTGCCGAAAACGGAGGAGTGAGGGCTGCCTCCATTAGGAGCTTCTTAAGGCGAAAGTTCCGTTCCCTTTTTGTCCACGGCTTAAATGGCTTGCAAATCCGGCACTTATCTGCGAGATGGGATTCCCCCAGGCACTTTAAGCAGGAGTCGTGAGGGTCTCCCGTTGGCAATGGCCACTGGCAGGCCGAGCACGGTTTGAAACCCGGTGAACCAGGTATGGGCCTGGGCACCGGGAGGGGGGAAGGAGCTAATCCCCCTGAACTATATACACTAACTACGTTTACACAAGGGTATTAAAAGTATTAACTACAACTATAAACTAAACTATATACACAATAAGTACTAGAACGAGTGAATTGCCAGGGAAGTGGAGATCAGCTAAGCCGCGTTCCACTGTTCCAATGACCGACCCAGGAGGTAAGAAGGAACTGAGGAGCGGACGGGTCAGCCGGGGTATATATTCAGTGCCATAGCAGCGCCACACCAGGGGGTGCCCAGTCGACCCGCCAGGTGTTGCTAGAGTAAAAATCTTCCGACGAACGTGCACGCAGCGCGCGCACAGCTAATTGGAATGGATATGAGCAAGCACTCGAAGAAGACCATTCGTTCTTACAGGCTACCTGGGACAATAAGAACCCTGAGATGTTGATGAGAGGGAATGAACATGCTGAAAGACTCTACTTTGAAGACAAACATACTCAGTGCATTAATCTCATGTGTAAAAACAGAGAAACAAAAGAGAGAATTCTATGGTGTAAAAAACTGCAGCAAGGCCACTGGCTTTCTGACTGAAAAGAAAAAGCTCTTGTCAAAGCTTGGTAATGAAGTATCCAAGATTCATTGTTTGGAGATAGCACCTCTGACATATTAGCTTAGCTCACTGTCCATCATTGCAACCACAGGATTCTTCAAGGTCTCACTCACACAGCCAGTCACACATTGGCCTACGTGTGTATACCACAGATTTAATAATTAGGCTCCTCTTACCTCTTCCAAACAGAAGTTAGGGCTTTCTCACTCTTTCATCAGGAAGGTGAAGCGACTAATGACTTTTGTTTTATGGATTCAATGAGTTTCCAGGATCCTTTGATAGAAAACACTGTACTGCTGTTTTATAGACTGGAAACAAACAAACATCTGCTTTCTACAACTATTGATGCATGGCACCTAAATCCATCAAAGTGTTTTAGCACATGAGTTGTCCCTTGGCTTAATGTTATCCATGTGCTAAAGTACTTTGCTTGATTGGGGTCCAAAATAACTCTGTCACATCACCTTTTCAGATCACCAGCGTTCACCACAACCTATGTCAAAACATGAAACAAAACAAGAAACAGGAGATCAGAATGCCAATGTCCAAGATTTACTCTGAAGTTTATCTACTCTAGCACAAAACTTCCTGTCCCCCATGCCGTGCCTATGAAAGATACCTCCTGTTGTGAGGAATTTATGTTCTTCTTCACAGAAAAGACAGAGAATATTTGAGACAGTCCCAACTGATCCTTGGAATCTAAGTCATAGCAGAAGACTCCTCAAGATCTTTTTTCCCCACCTGGAGATTCTGAAGGCACTAAGGGGAGTCTATGACACTATCTGTGTCACTGATGGCTTGTCTACACTCGAAATGCTACTGCTGCAGCACTTGCATGTAGGTGCTACCTTCACTGACAGGAGAGGTTCTCCTGTTGGGGCTGCTAATCCACCTCCCAAAGAGGTGCTAGCTAGGTTGACAGAAGAATTCTGCCATCAGCATACCACTGTCTGCACAGGGGATTAACTCTTCTTAACTAGGCTGCTCACAGGTGTGGATTTTTCACACCCCAGAGCAATGTAGTTAACCCAACTTAATTTTCTAGTGCAGACCCAGCCTGACCCTCTGAGAAGAAGCTGGCTTTTCTGTTAAGGTATGTGGCAAATTGCCAGTACTGTTCTCTGGGTCTCGCGCTTTCTCTTCTCTGGGGTAGGTTCAGGGCGATATTGCTTGCCTCTGAACCAGTTCTTAATCACTCCCCTAGTGTCCTTGGAGGAGGGGAG
>NC_133770.1:103900445-103941375 GCF_003597395.2 Chelonoidis abingdonii | reverse complement strand
CCCTGTCTGACTGAAGCAGGGGTTTATATCCCATGACTGGAGTCAGGTGCTCTAACTGGAGTCAGGTGCTCTAACTGGCCACAGCTGTTCTAGTTAATCTAAAGCAAACCTTCCTCCCTTGGCAGGGAATAAGGCCCCCTGCTAACACTCTTATGCTGCCCTCTGGCCATGCTGTATCACAGGTAGTTGAGGGAAGGAAGGCACTCCCCTCAGAAGACAACTAAATATAAACAGAGATCCCAGCTCAGTTGGTGTTGAGTTTTTCGGTTTGATCTGAAACAAAGCTCTGCAAATAAAATATACAAAACTCATGACGATTATATGAATAAAATTAAAATCAATAATAATAATTAGCACCTGTATACTGTTTTTCATCCACAGATCTCAAAATGCTTTACAAAGCTTAGTAGGTATTGCTAGTCTCATTTTAGAAATGCAGAACAAGAGGCAAAGAAAAGCAGAGTAAAATTACCCATATGGTATGAGTCAGTGCAAAATTAGGGATGGAATTCTGATCGCTTAGTTTCCAAATCTGTTCTACAATCAAATAATAAAAAGTGGAGGTCTCTTTACAAAAGAAACTCTAATGCCATATCTTCCAGTTCTGAAAGGTTTTAACATTTTCACTGAAAAATTACAGCAATATTTTGCAAACGATGCCATGTGAGATTCTTATTTTAACTTTAATTTCCTTGAACTAAAGGAGAAACAAAATAGAATAAAGATTTCTGATTGGTATACACAGGCTGCTAACTTAAGCGGCTAATAAAAAAAAGTTCCTCTAAAGAAGAGCTGCCACTTAAGCACCAAACGTAAGTAAATATCACTGCTCAAAATTCTACTTTCCTTCTTCTCTTTGTATTCTAACTACCACCATTGGACTTATCTAATTGCATTACTTGTTTTTCCTGAGGCTAAGGTACACCAGGGCTCATTATTTTTAAGTAGCCATGGAAAAACACAAAATCCTGTATACACATAGCTGCCAATAATGCTTTATTTGTTTATTAGTAGTATAAATCTCTTCAAACTAGATATGGTACTGCTAGTAATACACTATGCACTTTAGAAGGGATTATTCAACTGTTCTTGCTTGTCAATTAGAACCTTTTGAATCCTAAGGACTCTGTTTTTAAGGGGACAAACAGAAAATAAAATAAAACAAAAAAACCCCATTCACTTTACATTTCACTGAAAACAGTGGGCTACGTCAATGGAGTTACATGAGATGAATTCGGCCCACTATCTTTAACTGTATTTACTTTGTAAGTTGTTAGGGGACAGATTGTGGCCTGGCCTACGATACAGGCATACAAGGTGAAAGAGACAAGGGGCTGGTCTACACTACGGGGTAAAATCAATTTTAGATACGCAATTTCAGCTACGTGAATAACGTAGCTGAAGTCGAATATCTAAAATCGATTTACTCACCCGTCCTCACCGCGCGGGATCGATGTCCGCGGCTCGCCATGTCGATTCCGGAACTCCGTTGGGGTTGGTGGAGTTCTGGAATCGATATAAGCGCGCTCAGGGATCGATATATCCCGTCTAGATTAGACGCGATATATCAATCCCCGAGCAATCGATTTTAACGCGCCGATACGGCGCGTAGTCTAGACGTGGCCAAGCACACTTCTCTGCTGCAGGTGCAGGGAGAGAAGGGGGTGAAAAAGTCCAGTGTGTTTTTGTAGCTGGGCAGGGAGGCAGTGGAGCCTTGCCTCCACTCATAGGTGCTGACTCCATGGATGCTCTGGGGCTGGAGCACCCATGGGGAAAAATTAGTTCTCCCCTCGCTGCCTCACCTCACCTCCTCCTCCCCTGAGTGCACTGCATCCCCGCTCCTCTGCCTACCTCCCAGGACTTGCCACTGCCAAACAGCTGTTTGGCAGAATAGAAAGCTCAGGGAGGGAGGGAGGAGGAGTGGGAACGTGGTGTGCTCAGGGGAGGTGGTGGGGAAGAGGCGGGGCCAGGGCAGGGATTTGGGGAAGGAGTCGGAATAGGGGCAGAGAGAGGGCAGAGTTCGGGCGGGACTTTGGGGAAAGGGTTGGGATGAGGGCAGGGGCATGAGGGAGGTTGAGCACCCACCAGCGCGAATAGAAGTCGGCGCCTATGGCTCCACTGTCTTAAAATACCAGCTAATACATCAACCTAGCTCTGGATGTTTATGATAAGATGCTATTCTAATCTCTTCCATAAAAAGGCAGAATTACTTACTACTATCTCCAGGAAAGCAAGTAGGAGGGATATGGAAAGAGTGATGGCTGCTCCTGGGATGCTGACGTGTAGTCAGGCTTATCTATAAATAGATCATCTAGCCCTAGAGGAGTTAAGTTTTCTAGCAGTGCACAGACACATACTGTATTCCTTGAAGTAGTCCACATTTTATCATAGAATCACAGAAATGAAAAGACTTGAAGGGACCTCAAGAAGTCATCTAGCTCAACCCTCACATGCTGAGGCAGGATTAAGTATACCTAGACCATCCATGGCAGGTGTTGGTCTAAAGTGTTCTTTAAAAAAGGATTGGGATTTCACAGCCTCCCAAAGTAAACTGTTCCAATGCTTAACTATCTTTATAGTTAGAAAGTTTTTCTTAATATCCAACTGTAATGAGGCGGCCTGGCTCCCAGCCACCCCGGAGGAGCTCTGAGCCCGCCCCGCAAAGGGTCAGGCGCCGACCCGGAACTATAAAGGTGGGCCCTCAGAGCTCAGTCAAGGCCCAGCAGCCGGAGTGAGCAGACGTCCCTCAGGGAACTCAGAACTGGGAGACTCCTGCAACCCAGGATAGCCGCCCAGAGTGGCCTGAGCTGCCCCACGCCCGCTACCTAGAGGAGCTACCGGAGCTCCCCCGTGCCCACTACCTAGAAGAGCTACCAGAGCTCCCCCGTTCCCGCTACCTACAAGAGCTACCAGAGCTCCCCCGTGCCCGCTACCTAGAAGAGCTACCGGAGCTCCCCCGTGCCCGCTACCTAGAGGAGCTACCGGAGCTCCCCCGTGCCCGCTACCTAGAGGAGCTACCGGAGCTCCACTGTGCCCGCTACCTAGAGGAGCTACCGGAGCTCCCCTGTGCCCGCTACCTAGAGGAGCCGCCGGAGCTACCCTGGGCTGACTTTCCGGAGGAATTGCTGGACCTATCACCCAGCCCCAGCTGGGACGAACCAATGCACCTGGACCCTGCGGAGGACGACCCCAGGATCCAGGTAAGCCCCGAGGGAGGAGTCTGGAAGTAGCCCGGGGGCAGCCGACCCTAGTCTAGCTGCAGTACAACCAGAGCCAATGTCAGTGTGTTGCGGCCAGGATCCCCACTGAAACAGCAGCAGGCTGCCTGTTGCTGTTAGGGCCCCAGGCTGGGGGACAGAGGAGAGGGTGGGCCTGTGTTCCCCCTGACACCCCACTCATGGGTGGCAGTCTCCCCCTCGCCCTGACGCTCAGGCCCAGGAGCCTGGGCTTCTTACCTTGCTGAACTGTTTGCTCAGCCCCTGCCTGAGGGTCTGAGCCCTGAACCATTGTTTGTTGTCCCGCCCTGACCCAGGGCCTGGGCTTAATAAACTGCACTGTTGGCTCAGCCCCTGCCTGAGGGCCTGAGCCCCTGAACTGTTGTTTGTAGCCCCGCCCTGACCGAGGGCCTGGGTTTAATAGACTGAACTGGTTGCTCAGCCCCTGTCTGAGGGTCGGAACCCTGAGCTGTCGTTGTTGCCCCAGGTAGTGAGCCGGCCTGGCTCCCAGCCACCCCAGAGAAGGGTGAACCCCAACAGCGGATGTCTATATGTGGTACCAGAAGTGGGGACCTCCGTCCCAAACCCTGATCCCTGTGAGAAGGGATCTGAGGAACCTTGTCCGAGGCAGCCATGGACCTGGACAAGCTGCTGAAAGTTTTTGACGAGAACTAACAGCAGCAGCAGGCAGCCCAGCTCCAGCAGCAGCAGCAGCACCACCAGGTCGCAGCCCAGCTCCAGCAGCAACTGGTTCAGCAGCTTGGGACGCAGCAGCAGCAGCTGATCCTGGAACTGGGATGCCAGAACCGGGACCACCAGCAGCAATGCCTGCAGCAGCTGGCGACATTGTTGCCCTGTCCTGCCGAGCCCCAGCCGGGGGGGCCCCCGGCTCCTCCCGGCAACGCCTTTCCTATCCAGCTAATGAAGATAAGCCCCAACGATGACCCAGAAGCCTTCCTCGTAACGTTTGAATGGGTGGCGGTCATCGCTGGGTGGGCCCTGGACCAATGGGCTACCCTCCTGGCCCCGTACCTGACTGGAACTGCTCAGATGGTTTATCGAGGCCTGTCCATGGATGTGGCACGGGACTACAGCCAAGTAAAGGTGGCAATTTTAGATGCCCTGGACGTGAGTCCAGAGACCTTCCGGCAGCGGTTTCGGAGCCTGGCCTACTCCACAGGCTGGCTCCGGATAGTGGCCCAGGAGCTAAGGGAGGCGTGCAAGTGGTGGCTGCAGTCCGAAAGGTGAACTCCAGAGGAGCTCACTGAATAAATCGTACTGGAACAATATGTCCATATACTCCCGCCGCGAGGAAAGGCCTGGGTCCGCTGCCATCAGCCTGTGATGCTAGCCGCTGCCTTCACCCTGATGGAGGACTTTCTGGCTGCTGAGGCACCGGTGGGTCCAATTAGTTGAGCAGTCCCACCCGGGTTGGGGCGCCCTAACCCAGAGAGGAGGGGCGCTCCCACCTGGGCTGACTCTCGAGTTTCCTACCAGGATCCTGATCCCCGACCTCGTCCAGCGGAGACCCCAGGGTAACAAGCTCCAGCACTTTCTCTCATCGCTTGAGGGATCAACCGGAGCCCTCCCCGGGGAGCTGCAGGAACACGTCCCCGGCCGAGCCGGGCGGACCTTGGGCCCTGTTTTTCCTGTGGGGAGTATGCCATTTACGACGGGACTGCACAGCGATGGAGTGCAACTTTGGCCAGGTCTGCTCCAGGTAAGTCCGTGCCCGACGTCCACAAGCCACCAAGATCACAGTGCCCATGGTCATTGAGGGTTACCCAACGGTGGCCCTCATCGATTCAGGCTGCGACCAGATGCTGGTCTGCCAAAACTTAGGCTCCCAGGCCGACGCCCATCTGGGGATGATCCAGCTGCAGTGCATCCATGGGGACATACGGCCCTACCCTAGTACGCGAGCCCAGCTAGCAGTCAATGGAGTTACCCGAGCGATTGTAGTGGGTCTCGCCCCGCGCCTTGCTTATCCAGTGATCCTGGGGCGGGACTGGCCAGAGTTCTCAGAAGTCCTCCGCTGCAACACCAGGAAACACCTGAGGGTCACGCCAGTCTTGGAAGGAGAACCCCCCGAGATCGGGGAAGGGGATGGGGAAGCACTTGACCCTACTGAACTGATGTGAGAATCAGAGGACTCTGCCCCGGAAGCTGTTGGGGAGCCCTCATTTCACACTGACTTTTGTCATGATCAAAGGGCTGATCCCATGCTCAAGCGGGCGTACGAACAATTGGCCACTGTCGATGGCACCGTCATTGATCCCCACAGGATGGCCCAGGGGCCACACTTTGAACTGCGGCAGGAGTGCCTTTATTGGGTGGAGAGGGACCCCCGCACGGGGGAGTCCCAGACCCAACTCCTCGTGCCCCAGTGCCATCGACGAGCTGTCATGAAACTAGCCCACGACGTCCTGGCGGCTGGACACCTGGGCCACAAGGAGACTCTGTCCTGGATATTGATGCGCTTCTTCTGGCCAGGCATACACCAGGAGTTAGGAACTACTGCAAATCCTGCCCATGCTGCCAGTTGGCTGTGCCTGCACAGACCCCCAAGGCACCCCTGGTCCCCATGCCCTTGATCGAAACCCCCTTCGAGCGTGTGGCCATGGACCTGGTGGGGCCTCTCCCCAAAAGCGTTGCGGGGCTTCAGTATATACTGGTCATGGTGGATTATGCTACCTGGTTCCCCGAGGCCATACCCCTCCGAAACATCACGGCTCGCAGCACTGCAGGTGAGCTCGTGAAGATCTTCTCCTGCGTAGGCCTGCCCCGGGAGATTCTCACGGACCAGGGTACCAACTTTACCTCTCGGCTGTTACAGCAGGTGTGTGAGCTCCTGGGGATCAAACAACTACGTACGTCGGTCTACCATCCCCAGACCAATGGGTTGGTCGAACGCTTTAACCGGACCCTTAAGGACATGCTGCGCAAGTTCCCCCAAGAAGATCTCCGCCGATGGGACCAGTTACTTTCATCTCTGCTCCTGGCGTTTCGGGAGGTTCCTCAGTCATCCACCAAATTTTCCCCGTTTGAACTAGTGTACGGTCGTCGTTGGACCTAATGAGGGAGACATGGGAGCAAGCCCCGTCACCCGCCCAGGGCCTCTTAAAATACATACTCCAGCTCCAGGAGCGCCTTATGCAGGCTGGAGCTCTGGTGTGCGAGAATTTGAAGGCCCCCCAAGAAGCTCAGGCCCAGGCCTACAACCGGGATGCACGGATTCGTGACTTCCAATCCTGAGATCAGGTTTTACTCCTCCTCCCCTCAAGCGAATCAAAGATTCTGGCCCGTTGGCAAGGGCCTTATGAGGTGCTCCAAAAGATCGAGCCTGTCACGTATGAGATCCACCAGCCCGACCGGCGCAAGAAAAGGCAGCGCTATCATGTGAACCTTTTCAAACCTTGGCGGGAGCAAGAGGGACTCTTAATTAACCCATCCCCGCTGGAACCCAAGCTGGGTCCCCAGGTAACACATGCAGAGGACCCCAGAGGGCCCCAGCTTGGAGAGACGCTGACTGAGGAACAACTCAAACAGACCCAGTGTCTCCTACAAGCGTTCCCCAGCACCTTCACATCCCAATCGGGATACACCACTCTCATCCAGCACACCATTCAGACAGAGCCTGGGGTGGTGATTCGGGCCATGACCAGGCCCCTGCCCTATCACATACGACAGGTTGTCAAAGAGGAGGTCCAAGCCATCCTGGACTTGGGAGTCATCGAACCGTCCCAAAGCGAATGGCACAGCCCAGTAGTGGTGGTACCGAAGCCTGATGGCACCCGACAGTTCTGCATCGATTTCAGACGCGTCAATGCTATCTCAAAGTTCGAAGCTTATCTGATGCCCTGGGTAGACAAGCTGCTCGGCTGGTTGGGAGAGGCCCGCTACATCACCACCCTTGATCTGAGTTAGGGATATTGGCAGATCGCCCTCAAGCCGGCCTCCAGGGAAAAGATCGCTTTTGCCACCCCTACGGGTCTGTATCAGTTTACATGGATGCCCTTTGGCCTCCTTGGGGCCCTGGCCCCGTTTCAGCGGCTGATGGACTGCCTCCTCCAGCCCCACCGGGACTACGCTGCCGCCTACCTGGACGATGTGGTTATTTATAGTTGCCAATGGAAGAACCACCTAGAGCGAGTAGCCGCAGTCCTGAGGTCCCTGTGGGTGGCCGGGTTAACCGCCAACCCAAAGAAGTGCCGCATAGGCTGGCAAGAAACGACTTACCGGGGGTATACCATAGGGAACGGACAAGTAAAACCCCCATAGGAAAAGTTCAGGCCATTGAAACCTGCCCCCCCGCCGGCCACAAAACGCCAAGTACGTCAGTTCCTGAGACTGGCCGGCTATTATCGGCGGTTCATTCCCCAATTTGTGGCGATCGCAGTCCCCTTGACTGGACTGTTGACCAAGGACAGCCTGCGCCAAGTAGTATGGACCTGAGAGTGTGATAATGCATTTCAGACACTCAAGGCAAGCATCTGCCGGGAACCAGTCTTATATAGCCCCGATTTTGACCAGGCGTTCATCCTCCAGACAGATGCCTCGGTGGTAGGACTCGGGGCTGTCCTCTCCCATGAGGTCGACAGGGAAGAGCATCCAGTCGTCTATATCAGTCGGAAGCTGTTCCCCCAGGAGAAGAACTATGCGGTAGTGGAAAAGAAGGCCCTCGCCGTGAAGTGGGCTTGTGATGCATTGCGCTATTATCTCCTCGGAGTCCCATTCACGTTGGTCACCAATCATGCTGCACTCCAATGACTGGCCCGAATGAAAGACCATAATATGAGACTACAGCGGTGGTACCTGGTGTTACAGCCCTATGCCTTTACAGTTCGCCATAGGGCCGGGAGCCAGACTCGAGTGGGGGTGTGTGTAGTGAGATGACCTGGCTCCCAGCCGCCCCGGAGGATGAAGAGCTCAGCCGGAAGCTGGACTGGGCGGAGCTAAAGAGCTCTGAGCCTGCCCCGCAAAGGATCAGGCTCCAACCTGGAACTATAAAGGCGGGCCCACAGAGCTCAGTCAAGCCCCAGCAGCTGGAGTGAGCAGACGTCCCTCAGGGAGCTCGGAACTGGGAGACTCCTGAGACCCAGGGTAGCCGCCCAGAGCGGCCCGAGCTCCCCCGCGCCCACTACCTAGAAGAGCTATCGGAACTCCCCTGTGCCTGCTACCTAGAGGAGCTACCGGAGCTCCCCCGCACCTGCTACCTGGAGGAGCTGCTGGAGCTACCCTGGGCCGACTTTCCGGAGGAATTGCTGGATCTACCACCCAGCCGGGATGAACCCATGCACCTGGACTCTGCGGAGGATGACCCCAGGATCCAGGTAGGCCCTATGGGGGAGTCTGGAAGTAGCCTGGGAGCAGTCAACCCTAGTCTGGCTACAGCACAACCAGAGCCAATGTCAGTGTGTTGCGGCCAGGATCCCCACTGAAACAGCAGTGACTCCCCGCCGCTGTTAGGGCTCTGGGCTGAGACACAGAGGAGTAGGTGGGCCTGCATCTCCCCTGCCACCCCACTCATGGGTGGCAGTCTCCTCCTTGCCCCGACGCTCAGGCCCAGGAGCCTGGTCTTCTTACCTTGCTGAACTGTTTACTCAGCCACTGCTTGAGGGTCTGAGCCCCTGAACTATTGTTTGTTGCCCCGCCCTGACCCAGGGCCTGGGATTAATAAACTGCACTGTTGGCTCAGCCCCTGCCTGAGGGCCTTAGCCCTGAACCATTGTTTGTTGCCCCACCCTGACCCAGGGCCTGGGCTTAATAAACTGAACTGGTTGCTCAGCCCCTGTCTGAGGGTTGGAGCCCTGAGCTGTCGTTGTTGCCCCAGGTGGTGAGGCGGCCTGGCTCCCAGCCACCCCAGAGAGGGGTGAACCCCAACAGCAGATGTCTACACCAACCTAAATGTCCTTTGCTGCAAACTGAGCTGAGTACTTGTTGTTCTATCCTCAGGGGACATGGATAACAATTGATCACTGTCCTCTTTATAACAGCCCTTAATATATTTGAAAACTGTTGTTAGGTCCCTCCTCTGTCTTCTCTTCTAAACATGGCCAATTCTTTCAGCCTTTCCTCACAAATCATGTTGTCCAATCCTTATTTTCTTGCTCCCCTCTGCATTTTTTTCACATCTTTCTTAAAAAAGTGGTGCTGCTGCTAAATGGACACAGTACTTCACCTGAGGCCTAATCAGTGCCAAGGAGAGCAGAACAATTACCCCCCAGGTCTTACGTATGACTCTGCTGTTAATACATTCCAGAATGACATTTGTCTCTTTCACAGCAGCATCATGCTGTTGACTCCTATAACCCTCCCATGCTTTTCTGTAGTATTGCTGCCTAGTCATTTATTTGCCATTTTGTATTTATGCATTTGCTTTTTCCTTCCAAAGTGCAGTTAATCCTTTGTACTTGTCTTTATTGAATTTCATCTTACTGATCTCAGACTAATTCTTCAATTTGTCAAGGTTATTATTAATTCTAATTCTGTTCTCCAAAGTGTTGGCAACCCCTCCCAGCTCGGTGTAATCAGCAAATTTTATAAGCATGCTCTCCACTCCATCATCCAAGTTGTTAATAAAAATATTGAATTTTAGCAGTCCCAGGACTGACCCCTACAGAACTGCACTTGATAAGTCCTCCCAGTTCAAACTAAACCATTGATAACTATTCTTTGAAAATGGTCTTTCAAACAGTTATGCAGTTATTTTACAGATGCAATACATTTTTATTTGTGTTAGGTGTTTAATAATGTTGTTTCTATGTCCTTCTCTTCAATGAAGCATAGTCCTGGTCAATAACCACACCTTGCCTTTCCTAATACATACAATGAAACATACTAAAACAACAAAGAGACAGATCATCAATGAAATATTAACCACATACTTCTTGTTAAACAGATTAAAACGAAGTTCAGAAAAGCACCGAAAGGGAGGAAGGGGCCACATCATTCCACATGACTTTTCACCCATAGCAGCAATGACACAGTAATCATCTTTGAAATTTCACTAAGAATGTTAACCCAAGATAAAACAATAACAGCACTAATACGGTTGTCATAGCTTTCCTACTCAGATCTGAACCTTAGAGTTCAGAACATAAAATGCTAGCATGAAACCTCCAAGCTTAATTACCAGCTTAGATCTGATATCGCTGCCACCAGACAGGAATTCCAGTGCCTGCCTCACTCTGGTCTCCCCAAAACCTTCCCTGGGGGACCCCAAGACTCAGATGCCCTGAGTCTCACAACAAAGGGAAATAACCCACTTCCCTTCCCCCTCTTTATCTCCTCCCAGATCTTCCCACCCTGGGTACACTAGGAGATTACCCTGCTTCAATTCCTTGAAACACAAACACCGAGAGATCAAGTGTCTCTCCCCCTCACCCAGAGGCTATACAAATTCAAGCTTAGTAACTCTAACACAAAGAGATTTCCCCCTCCCTTCGTTCCTTAGCCTTAACCAGAGAAAAAAAATCAAACAGGTCTTAAAAAGAAAGCTTTATTTAAAAAGAAAGAAAAAGACATAAAAATGGTCTCTGTATTAAGGTGACAATATACAGTGTTATTGGCTTAAAAGAAAAAATGAATAAACAGCCTTATCCAAAAAGAAATACAATTTAAACATTCCAGCAAACTACACACATGTAAATACAAAAACAATATAAGCCTGTCGTCTTTCTACCTTTGTACTCACAACTTGGAAACAGAAGATTAGAAAGCCTGGAGATAGAGAGATCACTCTCAGAGCCGAGAGAGCAACAGAGACGAGACAAAAGAACCCACACCCAAAACTTCCCTCCCTTGAGATTTGAAAAATCTTGTTTCCTGATTGGTCCTCTGGTCAGGTGTTTGGTTCCCTTTGTTAACCCTTTACAGGTAAAAGAATCATTAACCCTTAGCTATCTGTTTATGACAACGGTGCTTCTATTTTTCTGTGTTCTACATACCTCAATAAAACCCTTACAACATTTTCTGGGGTAAATAAGTACTACTAAAACTATCCTCATTTTATAGATGGGGAAATAGAAGTGCCTAGAGGTGAAGGACAACATTTTCAAAAGTGGCCTCTAATTTTAGGTACACACCTTGAGACATTTCACGCCTGATTTTCACTGAATGTCAGTCCTAGCTGCTCAGAACTTCTGAAATCAGCCTCGAGTTAAGTCAACTGCACCACAAAACTGAGGTACCTAAAATCCTGGACATGAAAAAGGAAATATTCAACAACATAGTTAAGTAATATACTTAAAACTGATAAAAGATGTTTTGGTAAACAAACATCCCCACATATAGAATTATAGGACTGGAAGGGACCCCCCAGAAGTCTTCTAGTCCAGTGCCTTGCACTTATGTAGGATTTAGTCTTGTCTAGACCATCCCTGACAGGTTTGTCTATCCTGCTCCTAAAAATCTCCAATGATGGAGATTTCACAACCTCTCTAAGCAATTTACTCCAGTGCTTATCTACCCTGACAGTTAGGAAGTGTTTCCTAATGTCCAACCGAAACTGCCCTTTCTGCAATTTAAGGCTATTGCTTCTTGTCCTGTCCTCAGAGGTTAAGGAAAACAATTTTGCTCCCTCCTCCTTGTAACAACCTTTTTATGGACTTGAAAACTGTTATGTCTCCTCCCTCGCAGTCTTCTCTTCTTTTTTCAATCTTCCCTCATAGATCATGTTTTCTAGAGCTTTAATCATTTTTGTTGCTCTTCTCTGGATTTTCTCCAATTTCTTCACATCTTTCCTGAAATGTGGCTCCCAGAACAGGACACAATACTCCAGCTGAGGCCTAATCAGCATGGTGTAGAGTGGAAGAATTATTTCTTGTGTCTTGCTCACAACACTCCTAATATATCCCAAAATGATGTTCGCTTTTTTTGCAACTGTTGACTCATATTTAGCTTCACTATAGCATCACTATGACCCCCACTGTCTTTTTTGAAGTACTCTTTCCTAGGCAGTCATTTTCCATATTGTATGTATGCAACTGATTGTTCCTTCCTAAGTGGAGTACTTTCCATTTGTCCTTATTGAATTTCATCCTATTTACTTCAGACTATTTCTCCAGTTTGTCCAGATCATCATATCCTCCAAAGCAGTTGCAACCATCCAAGCTTGGTATCATCTGCAAACTTTATAAATGTACTCTCTATGCCATTATCTAAATCATTGATGAAGATATGGAAGAGAACTGGACCCAGAATTGATCCCTGCATGACCCCACTTGATATGCCCTTCCAGCTTGACTGTGAACCACTGATAACTACTCTCTGGGGACAGTTTTCCAACCAGTTATGCACCTATCTTATAGTAGCTCCATCTAGACTGTACTTCCCTAGTTTGTTTATGAGAGGGTCATGCGAGACAGTATCAAAAGCCTTACTAAAGTCAAGATATACCACATCTACCACTTTCCCCCTATCCACAAGGCTTGCTATCCTGTCAAAGAAAGCTATTCGGTTTGTTTGACATGATTTGTTTTTATCATGTTACTTATCACCTTATTATTTTCTAGGTGTTTGCAATTTGATTGCTTAATTATTTGCTCCATTATCATTCTGGGTACTGAAGTTAAGATGACTGGTCTTTTAATTCCCTGAGTTGTCTTTATTTCCATTTTTACAGATTGGCACTGTATTTTCCCTTCTCCAGTCCTCTGGAATCTCTCCTGTCTTCCATGACTTTTTGAAGATAATTGCCAATGGCTCAGGTATCTCCTCAGTCAGCTCCTTGAGTATTCTAAGATGTATTTCTCAGGCCCTGGTGACTTGAAGACATTTAACTTGTCTAAGTATATACCTGATTAACTAATAGAACTCACTACCAGAAGATTTCACTGAGCCAAAGAGCTTAATAGGATTCATAAAAGGATTAAATAGTTATATGGTTAACGAGAACATTCACAGTTACATTTAGATAGGATAAAAACTGGGAAGAGATATACAGGCCCATGCTCTATAAGCCAACTTGTAACTAATGAATATTAGAGAGAAACTTTCCCCAAGGCCTGTTAGTCTCTTATGGGGTTTCTTAACACTTCCCTCTGAAGCAGTAGCAGATTTGGGGTTATGTTCCTGGTGATTACTCAGGATTACTTAGGGTCTTTTCTATTAATTTACAGTGTACACAATTTTGCCAGTTTGCCTTTCACATAGGTGGCAACAAACAAATGCCCAAACAGCAAAAGTGCACTAAGAAATCCCAATTAAGATACCAGGTATCAGAGGGGTAGCCGTGTTAGTCTGGATCTGTAAAAGCAGCAAAGAATCCTGTGGCACCTTATAGACTAACAGACGTTTTTGGAGCATGAGCTTTTGTGGGTGAATACCCACTTCGTCAGATGCACGTCTGATGAAGTGGGTATTCACCCACGAAAGCTCATGCTCCAAAACGTCTGTTAGTCTATAAGATGCCACAGGATTCTAAGATACCAGGGTCCAGCTACATATCCAGAAAGTAGCTCACTCTCTGACTGTTCAGTTTGCTCTTTCAGCATGCTCGGCTCCTGTCCCACCTACTTCCTGAGCACCCTCTGCTCAAAGACACATGCCTTGTTGTCAGCTTGGCCTACTTCATGCAGACTTGGGTTAATCCACATTTTGTCCCACTGCCGCACAACACTCCTTGGACTGGTTTGACTATATTTAATGTCCACAGGAGCCAGATTCTCTGCAGGTTCTCTGTTCCCACCAGGTGCAGTTGCTGTGGCGAGACCCCATAAGGTCATTTGGGCAGTATTCCCTCTATTTAACATGGTCTGTGGAGAGTTTGGTACTTCTGGGGCATCTTATTGTCAGCTTTGTCAGAGCACTCTTTCAAAGTCTCAGTGTGATCATCAGCAATGTTTGCACACATACTGGGGAAGGGAAGGGAGTTTATGTGGGTGTGCTGGAAATACTGGAGTACTATATAGGATATGCTAAATCTGGTGAAATTACTGTCTTCGTTATGTTTCTTTTGATCTTGTATTAATACAGCCCTTTCAGCTTTTGTTTCCTGTGATTTAGAAGTGGCTAAAATAAAAAGAGCAACGTAAGAAAAAAATTATGTAATTACATTGGAAAATGTGGGCAGATGTTGCAAACTGTGGTGGAAGCAGAAAAAATAAAGGAAACATGGCACAATTATAACAACAACAATGGAAACAACAGAAGCAGGGAGTAGCACTAGTCAGTGAAGCATGGCGGCAGGATCAGCAGAATAAAAGGGAAGTATCATATCTCCTCCTCCTCCTCCCACTGAGTTTTCTAAAGAAACAATTTATCCTCCTGTCTTCTGAATCAAAAGGTTCATATTAGTACTTCACCACAGCCAGTTTGCTCGCAGGATAGTATAAAGCCTTATAGAGTTCTGCTGCAAGAAACACAGATCTCATCCACTAAGGTCATGTGTTGCAGGTATCTGCTGCTTACCTAGGAATTGCATTATTGCTCATCTTCAATAGTCTCAACCTCTGCACTGACTTGTTTTGGTGGTGGTTGTGGTTGTGCAAAAACTAAGAACATTTGGATTGTGAAAGCCAAAGGAGCACTGCCAAAAAAACAAAGGTGATCCCCAGAAGATACACTTTAAAAGTGTTATATAACAAATTATACTGAGTTGAAAATGATTGATGTTGAGTTTTTGTTTGCTGAAGATTCCTTTGTGTTTCACTTGCCACCTAATGAGTCTCATGTTTGTCCTCCTCTCTCAAATTGATTTACACAAAGAGAATTTGACCCCTTTGCCCCACATATTTTGATGGAAGACTTCCTACGTTCCACAGATGTGGGGGGGGAAAAAAAAAAAAAAAAGCTTCTCAACATGTTCCAGTGTAGCTCACTGCTCACTTCTATACTTTCTTTTGGGCCAGGATCGCTCTCAATACCTTTGGCATCTTTTCTGTCTATACGAGCATACCTATGCAGATACAACCATCTATGAACATTTAAGGTGTGTAAATACCAAGGATAACTCAAACTGGTTAGGGTGGTAACAAAAAGTATAAACATAAGTAATGAGATAAATTAAGCCAAGGAAAATTGAGGCTGAATATAATAACAAGTGGATTCTGCAATAGTTTCCAGTAAGAATAGATCTTTTAAAGAATAATGGAACAAGATAATTGAGATTATACTGTAGTGAATTATACTTCTCTGGCAGGGTTGCAGCCTTGGAATGGAGTAGATAAGGTAAGAGGTCTTTCCTAGCTCTAATTTTCATGACTTTATTACATTGTTGTATTCCTTTCTAATAAAGAAAGCGAACCCAGGACACAGATGATCTTTTCTTTTCAGCCCAAATCACAGTCTCATTTCTCTACAAGTTCCAATTGCTTTTATTACTCTTGGCAAGTGTGTCTCCCCCCAACCCAAAAAAAAGATAAAAGCAACCTAATTCATTGGTTTATAAACAGTTTGTAAGTTATTCACTAAGACGTGTACATTTATTAGGTTTAATGAGGCAATTATAGGCTAAAAGCAGCAACCTGAGGTATGAGCAGCAAAGAATCCTGTGGCACCTTATAGACTAACAGATGTTTTGGAACATGAGCTTTCGTGGGTGAATACCCACTTCGTCAGATGCAAGACTTGCACCTGCTGAAGTGGGTATTCACCCACGAAAGCTCATGCTCCAAATCGTCTGTTAGTCTATAAGGTGCCACAGGATTCTTTGCTGCTTTTACAGATCCAGACTAACATGGCTACCCTTCTGATACTTGAAGTATGAGGTCATCTGCATATATTAAGAATTAAATAAAGGCTGTGATGGCTCCAATACTTTATACTTTTCCCTTCACATGTGAATTAAATATCTTAATTTAATACCAATGCACTGACATGATTTTCTAACATACTTTTGCACAAATTCTATTACGTGATTACATTTTTTGAAGTCAGTAGATAAATAGATTATGAGATTATTTCACAATCAGCAGAAAGAGACCTTTGCAAAGAACTACAAACATAAAATAAACAAACTATAATATAAAAAGGACACAATTTTAAATAAAAATGAAATCATTTTCAGGGTTTTTTTTCCCCCTACAGTTTTCATCTCTCTTTATTTCCAAATGCTATACAGCAATGAAAAGATCTGTTAGAACTTACTCTATGTTGACTATGTTCCTGTGTTCTAACCTACACAATGAGGAGGAAGAAAAAAATTGAAAAACTGCAGCATGAAAAGAACAAACCTAAAAGCAAAAGCTATGATAAAGTTAACTCTGAGGTATAAAATAATATCTGCTGTACCCATATGGATAACAATAGAATACCTGCTGCAAGGTCAGGGAGAGCACCCCAAGTGCCCTGACCTAATTTCAATTTGGGTATTTATTTACTAGGAACACAGTGATATTTGGCTTCCAGTATGTATTCAAAGAAATATTCAGTTGAAGCAGAATATCAGTGTTTTGGCTGAAATGAACCCAAATACCTACTGGAAGCAAAGAGTGAGGGGGCGGGAGGGAAGGTTTGCATCTTTCTTGTAGTACTTGGAGCACAGCCATTACAGCTAGTAAATGTAAGCACTTCAATATGGCTGATTTGGAAGGTGCCTGGCCGTGAAAGGAGAGGTCAGCTGGAGAGAAAGAAGTTCCAAAGGCAGGCCCTGGAAAAGATCCAGACTCCAGGTAGGAGTCTAGGAATAAGGAACCAGTCTGAGAAAAGGCTTTCAAGGGGCCAGGAGCGAAGCCCTGAGGATTAACGGCCTGAGAAGAGCTTTGTCTCCAGGGAGAAAGCCCTGGGAGGTGGCACTCTGTAAAAAGTATAGAAGAATTCTGCAGAGCCCCAGGAGGATAGATGAAGAGTCTGCAGAGAATTGAGTACATGAAGAATGTAAAATTTATGTTTAGTTGTGTTTTGAACTTTGGTAGAGTGAGACTGAAGAGGAGCCCAGGTAGGGTGGAAGATCTGTTTGTTACATTTAATTTGTTGGCTGTTTGAGATACTGGGTACTCCAGAAGGGTACCAATTCCCCATTCCACATCCCAGGGGACAGATGTTGGCATGGGGCACAGTCATTGCAACATTGGGTTTTGCCATGAGGGAGTCCTTTCACACTCATAATTAGCAAACTTTACTGAAAAAAGTAAATCTGAATATAATCATACAGACAAATTATCTTAGTCCTCTAGGTCAATAAAAATAAATCTATCATAAGCACGAAAGCCTTTGGATCAAAATTCTGAACTTTCTAGAGTGCATTACTATTCTATATTTTTAAACAAAGATATTTTTATAAATTAAAAATGTAATAATTTAAAAGTAGTTTTACTTAAAATGTCCTTATGGCAAATAGAAAACACTGCCCCTAATTATGACTAGGGATAGATTGAAATTCTAGTTCATACGTTATGTTTTAATTAAAAGTAGATGGGGGTATCTGAAGGGTTTGTTTTTTCATAATTTGTAACGATGACATTAGCAAGTCATTAAAATTATGAAAACTAATTGAGAATATTAATATCTGTTTTATGGGGTTATAGGGTTGCCTAACCATTGTTAATGATATTCAGATTCACATCCTGCGGCAACAAGACATCAAAGGTAATATATGTGACTATTGTCCAGTCCATTATTCAGCTTTGTATTTGACTATGACTAAGTGACATCTTGAATTATTCAGAATTTGGATGAATACTACAATTAGGCGCTTGCTACACACTGAGTAATTACACTCCCACATTCTCAATTTGTTAAAAAAAAATCACATTCTTCTGACTTTTTTGCCCATTTCCAACACAATGGAATAATAACTAGCGCAGTAATTTTCATTAGGTGCTCATAACTGGTAGAAAAGTGTTTATTGAAACACAAATATAAAAGATACAAACAGAATTCCTGTTACATTTAAATCTGTCTGAAATAAAGAAGAAAAAGCTACAGAAAACATGCATAATATCTGTCAAACCTACCTACAGAGAGAAGACAAAGGATCTGCATTTAAAGAACAGATGTAGTTGTGGACTGTCTATACCATGATTGACTGTTGGCAAACCTGTTCCTTGCAAGTAAAAGTGAACCATTGATTTCTCCACCTCAGTTAATCATTTTTTAAAATACTTCATAATTCTGTCTATTTATGTTGGTATAAAAATCTTTTCTCTCTTAATCTTGTATTTCCTGAGATTATTGACCTATTCTTTTCAACTTTTTTGGTTACCATGTCCACATTCTGCTATCAGTTACACCAGTATAACTCCACTGATATGAATGGAGTCAATCTGGATGGATACCACCTTCATCAAGAAACAACATACATAACACCACCATTTGATTGCAAATTGATTTTTTTTCCTTAGAAGTATGTAATCAGTACTTATAGAATATGAAAAATACCCAGACTATATGTCCACCATTGGGCACGCCTACTGGAATTAGTGATACTTATTTGGAACCTAATATTGGACATTACTGGTTATATTAGTGGACACAGAGAAAATATCTGCTTTTTGTCATTTGTTTTTTGCCCATATTGCAAGGCTTTGTATTACAATACATCAAATGCTACCCTGTTATATATCATGATTTTTTGAAAAGGACACATTTTTCGCCCACTCAAAGGAAACATCTAGTTCTGATCTGGAAATATACACTGGTTTCTGGGGCAATTATATTACTTACTGGTCATTGCCTCATTCAGTATTTCATACATTGACACCTTCTCATAAATTACCTCAGGATGTGCACTGCACATTAATACACATTTAGGTAGCAATCAACCATTTGCATAAATCCATGTGATGTAACAGCATCATACCGATATTTTTTGGCATTAGGATTATCGTAAATTGCAACCTAATCAACATCAGTTTCTATTTACAGCTAACAGAATAGAGGAATTAGTCATGTGGAGAGTCATTTCTGGTATAAATCTCCATAATTAATGCTCTCCAAATATCATTTTCCATCCAGGACATGCTGACCCTGGGGCATTGTCTCAATGTCAAACTCACAGAGCAAATTAGAATTTTCCAAAAGAAAAGAAAAGAAAAGAAATGAAAAGAAAAGAAAAGAAAATTGCAAATATTGAAAATGTCAGTATGTATGAAAGAACTCCTTGCAAGTGTGCTTTATAATGCAAAGTTTAAATATGTTATCACATACTTTAGGTCAAATCTTGTCTTGTCATCACTTTCCTTTTGCATGGGAGGCTCTAAACAAAAAAAAACAACAGTTATTTTGGTGTTCAAGAGGAAATGACCATGGATAGGATGTGAAGGAGAGATCCCTGCAAAACACTGAGCAATTTTGCTGTCTTCAGATGCCCCTGGAGTGAAAGACAGGAGCCGAGACTGGACAGTGGATCTGAGTCTAAAAACATTATTGGCCAATTTACAACTCAGAGACCTTCTAAACTCATCAGATTTATCTCAGAATTTGGCCCATTATTTTTTTGTGCTAATTTATTTCATTTTGAACTGTAAATATTTCCCAGTTTTAATTACACTCACTATATTCTTACATGCCTGTCAAACATAGATTCATTTTTTTTTACTTCTCTTAAAAAATTACTGAAAACACATTTTCCTAAGTTCTTACTGATTTGCTTTTAATAACAGCAGGAATTGTCCGGTGAGGGGGGATGGATCATATTGTTTGGGATATGAGGCTGGAGCTAAAAATGAGCCCCTAAATAGTCACCTTAAGGGGATCAAGGCATCTTCTCTTTGAATTTCCAAAATCTCCTGTCAAGCACTGGGCCATTCACCTGCCTACATGGTGGTTTCTGAGGGTATAAAAGGGGAAGTTGTTTCAACCACTCTTCTGTTCCCTCTAAGCAAGGAAGGTGCAAGTCTGGATCATGTACAAAAACCTCAATGCTTTCCTCATCCGTCTTCCTTCTTTATGCTTTGGGGGCTACATTTGTTTCTACTTAGTTAGATGTGAGTCAACTTTTTTTTTTTTTTTTTAAGACAGACAAGAAAAAAAGAAGGGGAAAATATCTATATGCTGTGGGCACTGTTTGGGCCATAAAAGTGGGAGGGCTTCCTCAGACCCCTATGGAGGGAGGAGGCTCTTCAGACCCAGTAGGAACATGCCTTGTCTATACTTATGACGGCATGTAGATTACAGGCACTACACGTATAGCTATATGCCACCATGAAAAGAGGCTGCATCCACACTTGTCACTACAGTGTGCTGGCTACACACAGCAGTGCAAGGCTCTGGCATGGGAAGGCAGCAGGGATATCCTTTTATTGCAACAAGGATAGCTCTTGCAAGGAGAGGGCAGTGGACAAGGATCCAGCAGCAGGGAGGCAGCTAGACACTAGACTGCTAAAAATGACAGTGTAGACATGGGAGAGACTGCTTGGGTGTGTAGAGAGCCATGTAGGGTATACCCTGGTTTCAGGCATAGGCGTGTGTCAAGGTTTTTCCCCACTTTGAACTTTAGGGTACAAAAAGTGGGGACCTGCATGAACACTTTTAAGCTTAATTACCAGCTTAGGGCTGGTACGCTGCCACCAGCCAGAATTTAGTGTCTGGCACACTTTCTGTTCCCCCAAAACCTTCCCTGGGGAACCCAGACCCAAACCCCTTGGGTCTTAAAACAAGGAGACAACTTAACCATCCCTCCTTTTTCCCCAACTTTCCTTCCCTGGGTTTGCCTAAAGGCTTCACACAGATCCAAAATTCATGCATCTTAAACAAAGAGGAATTAACCATCCTCCTTTCCCCCACCAATCCCATGGTGAGTTCAGACCCAATTCCTTGGATCTTAAAACAGAAAATCTATCAGGTTCATAAAAGAAAACTTTAATTAAAGAAAGAAAAAAAAAGTAAAAGTTATCTCTGTAAATCAGGATGGAAATTGCTTTCGGCATACTCGATTCATATGATTAGAGGACCCCACCAGCTAGATATCAAGTTCAGCAAACAGTAAAATCCTCAGCAAAAAGACACATTAAAGTTAAGAAAACAAACATAGACTAATCTGCCTTGGTCTGGTTATTACTTACAATTTTGAAACATGAAAGACTGATTCAGAAAGATTGGGAAAGCCTGGGTGTACGTCTGGTCCCTCTTAGCCCCAAGAGCGAACAACAAACAAAACAAAAAGCACAAACAAAGAGTTCCCTCCACCAAGATTTGAAAGTATCTTGTTCCCCCTATTGGTTCTCTGGTCAGGTGTCAGCCACGTTCATCGAGCTTCTTAACCCTTTACAGGTAAAAGAGACATTAACCCGTAACTATCTGTTTATGACAGCATGTAAGGCTCCTACACTGCTATTTACACTTATGCTAGCTTGTGTGAGGATCTCTAATCTATGCATCGCCGTAAGTGCAGATATACCTTAAGTCTGGCACTGTGCAAGTCCGTTGTTGAGTTTGGAGATCGACCCACAGAAGTGAAGCTGTTGATGTAGGCACCTTCCTACAAGAAGGACTATGCAAAATCCACTTGAAGAATTCTATTTTATCTCAAAACATTGCCTGGATCCCTCAATGGACTACTTGGAATGACAGTAACACTGCTTGAAGACTTTTTCTAACTGATTGTTCTTCAGAGTTAATGAAGACTTTTGTATATGTGTTCCAAGCAACAAAAGAAAATATATGACCTGCTAACAGGAGAAATGCTTTCATAAGAAAGCAGACCTTTAAAGCAATTAAAATAATAGCTTTCCTCTTAGCCCTGTTACTTTACATATAAGAATATGGAAAATGTTTCTTCTTCAAGCTTAAAAAATGAGCTATGAACACAAATCTATAGCCTTATTGATAGAACTTTTAATGTAATAGCTTGTCATAGATGGCTCTCCACACTAATGGTAATATCAATGCAATTCAATAATGAAAAAAGATTCCATTAGTAGATATTGGGAAAATAAATGAAACTGTATTTTCTTATTGAGGCTGGCACTCTAAATAAGGATGCATCTTATCCAGTGATTTATTTGTAAGAGAAAATGAAGGCAAAGCCAGGAAATCTCCCTAATCAAACTATTTCTTCCTTGTCTCTAAATATTCAATAAAGCTCCAATTAAAAAACTGGTTTTTCCTTTAACTTTTATGGTGTCCACCCCCACTGCCCCCATGGACTGTATCATCATTTGCTAAATATATTGTTCTTCTCTCGATAGCTTCTAGACTTTTATATAACATACCCCACTCTCTGGGAATTTAAAAGAGACAAATCATGGTTTTAGGTCAAATTTTGCCCTCAAATGCATGCACACAACTTCCTCTGAAGTTACTAGCAGAGGCACAGACACATCTGAGGGCAGATTTTAGCCCTTTGCCATTTGTTGAGATTATTTTTAAAGCTCCCATACTTGTGGGAGGAGCTGTTCCAAATATACCTTGTTCCCAGTAATAAGTACAGTCTATTCATTCTGTTCACTTTACTGCACAATTTGAACTAATTCATTCTTCTGCTCTACACAGCATGAATTTTATGCCCTTGCTCTCATGAGTAAGAATTTCAGCTGTTTCAATAGTGTGTTTTGGCTTTGAGCTGCTGCCTTCACAGTTACTTGCCCAAGTGGAATTGTTGGATTGCCTTTCCCGTGTGTCCTTCACGCTAAGGTGAAGATTGGGGCAATATTCCAAATTCTTCACCAATGCAAGTATCATTCCTAAAATTGGAAGCATAGGGCCAGATTGCACAGGTGATACAGAGCTGCACATCACCAGGAGGAATTCCATAAGGCATTGTGCTATCCATCTGTCCATCTATGCAGGTACTTATATAGCCCTCATCACCACAGCAGCTGAGAGCCTTCATAGAGAAAGGCTACCTGTGCCTTCTTGCACCCCTGTGCAACCACATCAGGGCCAGCCACAATCTGGCCCATAACTAACCCCTACTGTCCTGTTACTATGTACACACATTTGCCCTTTGCATGTCACGCCTTATAAAGGTATGTCTCTCAGAAGGCGAGGGAAGGGATTAGCTTACACCCCTGACCACTACTACTGCCAGAAAAACTTTAAAGCTATGTTTTCAGAGGACTGGGTTGAGTTTTGTATTTCACTTAAAGCAAAACTCATGTGGAAAAACCCACATATACTAAAACAAACACATTTCATGCTGTACCCTCATGAGTGGAAATTCTATGGTTCACAAGACTAATAAACACAAGTCCCACTCAAAGCAATCCTCTTAAAATAATTCTGATAAGGACAATCTAATAAGCACTTCTGTCTGCCAACATGCAACAACATTTATGTAAATATATATTTTGTGGAGGATTAAACTTTTTCAAAGTACTTGGACATGTTATACCTCTAAAGAAACTCTGTTAAAAGAAAGAGTAATAAAATAAATGGTCTAGTCTTTTTGAAAATCCCCCTACAAGCTTTAGATTAGAAGACATACCAAGATGCGGGGTGGAGGGGGGGAACAAAGAAAAAACAATAACAGCCACAACATTTTATGGGAGTTACATTATCAGTAGCAAGAACATGTGTAATGAGACAATGGACAAAAGATGTCTCTTCAATCTCTGAACAGGTTAAGTGTATCCCATTAGAACATAATACTTATTAATTCACAGATCACTTAGAGTCAATTAAAAGGATATATAGACCAACATATTTCCTTAAATTGACAATTTCATTTATAAATATGCTAGATGGCATAACAATATTATAACAGCATAAAAACAGACTACAGCAAATTAGTAAAGGGCAAGGTCACCCTGTAGAGGAGGTGGAAAACTGAAGAGATTGTCCTGAATTCTTTACTGAGGACTATAGAATGTCATGCACTGTTTCCCCAAGACCTGTAGTTCTTGAGGGATCTACCTGTGGAACGGGCCATACACATGGAGGTCTGTATCTTCTGCAATCCCTTGAAGTATGAATCAGGATAAATTTTGTCATAATTTATTTATTTTTGCAAAAATGAAAGTAATGGGGTATGTGTTTGCATACAACAGCTATTAAATGTCATACGACATATGTATCTGAAGCCAGAATATGGCCCTCTCTTGTTATCACCAGGTGCCACTGCAAATCAGTCCCATGTCCTGAAAAGTCATGGTCATTTAGTTGTCCTAGCTAATTAGTGTTGTACAACTATGATAAGGACTCCCAAAACTGGTGAGGGATTTTGTTTGACCATGAACACTTATCAGGTTTCTTTGGAGTCCATTTTTGCCCTTCTAAGCAGTTTAGCCCAGAGAGACTATAACTCACATATCTCTTGTTTTTCATTAAGTAGTTCTACCCTAATTCCTGTCATCTGGACTGTGCCCTCAAGCACAGCACTGAAGCTTCACCACTGGACGTGCTGTGCCTCAGACCTACCCATGTGAGGTACAATACTTTCCATACTCCTCTGTTGTGTCGTGGATTGGAGGGAGTATTTTACTATATCCCTTTGCAAGGAGTAGTACATTCATCCCATACCCAGGTATGGTTCCACCTATTTCTCCATCTACCTACTCCCCTCTCTGCACTGCCTCTCCAGTCACAATGCAAAGTCATCTTCTGCACCCACGCAGGGGAAATTTATTCTCCCCTACTTCCCAGAATGACCCCAAAAGATGAAAACAAAGTCTACTACAATGTGGCTGTAGCTTACAAATTCTCCACTGTCAATACAAAAGAAGTCATTTTATTTTACAAACCAAAACATATCCTAGAAGGATGGAGATTTGGGAGGGGGTGAGCAGGACAAAGCCTTATGAGGCTGGAAAATGACAACTTGAAGTTGTCATTATCTTCACCAAGAAAGTAACGGCATTATGAATAATAATAACAAAAAAGCACTGTACTTCAGTGAAATGTCATTGACAATCAGCCTGATTACAATAGACAGCAGCCCAAGCTTGCTGTGCCCTCAGCAAGTCCCAGGTTACCACCACCTGCGCTGCACTATTAGGAAATCTAAGAAATCTCAGCTCAGCTCCTTCAGAAGAACAGAACAGTTATTTTTAGGGTGTTTTTTTCTGATTATTCTCATTTTCTCTATTCAAGATTCAGAAAGCAAAACTACTTTGTTATTTCTCAGCCATGAGAAAGAGTGTGAGTAAAATCCTGCCATTCTTACTTAGTCTCAACTCCCATTAACTGAATAAGGGTAAGAAGCTTGGGTGCATGGAAGAAAGAAAGAAAGAATAGACTGGACTGACCAATTATTTTTAAAGCATGATTAGGCAGTGAACTGCTGATGAAAAATCATTTAGCAGGATGATTCGTGAATATGAGAGTGACAAAAGAACGTTATTATTTTTCTTTGCTGGGGCATAAACTGCTCCTTTCAGCAAAGGCTGAAACTGACAGCACTATTATTAAAACATCAGGACAAACTATAAAGTATAAAGCTAGTACTTCATGGAATTCAGGTATAGACCCTTGTAACACAGGATTTCCAGTGGGAGATAGTTTCTGGTCTGGCATGTACCTTTGACTTCTCACTGCAACAATGACAATGCTCCTGGCTATTTTATAATTATAGTCATTAATATTAATGACCAAAACTTTCAAACTTGGTGCTTGAGTTTTAAATACATATGTCAAGTATCAGAGGGGTAGCCGTGTTAGTCTGGATCTGTAAAAGCAGCAGAGAATCCTGTGGCACCTTATAGACTAACAGACTTTTTGGAGCATGAGCTTTCGTGGGGTCAATACCCACTTCGTCAGATGCATGCAGTGGAAATTTCCAGGGCAGGTATATATTCCTAATATCTGATTTGTGTCCATCTATCCTTTTCCGTAGAGAAGGTTGATGATTTCCACTCCATACGGCTAAATGCAGTGCCTTGCATGGTGTCAACCTCCCTGGCCACTAGAGCAGACCTTAAGGTGGTCATCCTGCAGCAAAAAAACTTCAGGATCAGACTTCAAAGAGAAACTGCTGATCTTCAGTTCATCTGAAAATTTGATACCATCAGCTCAGGATTAAACAAAGACTGTGAATGGCTTGCCAACTGACAGAAACGCAGTTTCTCCTCTCTTGGTTTTCACACCTCAACTGCTAGAACAGAGCCTCATCCTTCCTGATTGAACTAACCTCGTTATCTCTAGCTTGCTTGCTAGCATATATATACCTGCCCCTGGAAATTTCCACTGCATGCCATCTGACGAAGTGGGTATTCACCCACGAAAGCTCATGCTCCAAAACATCTGTTAGTCTATAAGGTGCCACATGATTCTCTGTTGCTAAATACATATGTAATCTCCTATTGCATCTGTATTACCCATTGACTTCGGAACCACTGAAAATCAGGCCATATTATTTAAGTGCCTAAATATGGATTTAGGGGCCTAACAAAGCAGGCAGGTTTGATACTTTTGACCGATGTTTGCTCATTATTATTAACTTATTTGAAAAAAGTCAACTTTTCAAAGTATTTCCCAAGATCTATCAAACATGCTATATATGCCAAGTGGTCCACAGTGATGAGAAGCTCAATTGACTCTTTTTGTTTCGTGTGACAAAAAGATCCCAGATGATTTCAAATAACACAAGACATTGAGTGTGGGCTCCTAGTTGCCCATGTGCAATGGTTATCTATTGTTCTTTTGAATGAATCCAGTTAACCCATGTCATTAATAAAATTAAGTTAATGTTACACTGGAAGAAGGTCATGGGGATAAAGAATAGAATTGATAAAACCAGGACCCATTTCTGCCTCCTGCATTGACTTTCTTTTGTAAATCTGAACAAGTTATGTAATTTCTTTGTGCTTTAGTTTCTCCATTTATAAAGACTTGCCTACATCACACGTCATGCTGTCATGCTTGAACATGATTCTGAACAATAAATAACATGATACTGACCTCAAATGAAAGGTCAGCACAGACCAGAAAAAATCATCTGCTAAATGGGATATATCCCTGCTGGGAACATGATTTAATCACAGTTAGGTGGCACAATGCTGAACATAATTAGAGTTGATCTGAACTGACTGCTAGGTTGTGATCAGCAATTGTTTCAACTGTTCAAAACTATATTCAAAAACTGTAACAGGTGTAGGCAAGCTCTTAAAGCAAAATAATCATTTGTCCCCACTTCACAATGATGTTGTAAGGACTAACCCACTAATTTAAATAAAACATTTTGAGAAATTTGGCCGAGAGTTGCTATAGAGATGCAAATATTATTATAGATTTATCATCATTTTCTGTGGTTAAACTTTTTTGTTGGCTGCCATTTCAGATTTTTTCCCAACAGTTATTTATTTAATATCTTTTCCAGACAATGCAATCACTATGCATGGTGCTTTTCAGACATGTATGAAAACAGGGTTAGTGCCATAAAGGTCTACACTGCAATCAGGAGGTGTGATGGCAGCATGTGCACTGCTAGTTCAAGTAACAATAGCAGGGAAGTCATGGCAGCATGGGCAGCTTCACAGGCTAGCCTCACCCACCCAGGAGCATGGGTATCTAAAACTAGGTACAGTGTCAAGCATCTGCCACTTCCACAACTGCTATTACACAAGCTAGCTTTTATCTAGAAAAGAGCTAGGTTGAGTGTGTCTGCATCTCCTGATAGGCATGTAGACACACCCTAAGGATCAAATGAGTTGATTCTGATCTATGACACCAGTGTCATTCAGAAGTAATTCCACTGTAGTCATTGTTATTCTGGTTTTACATTAACATATATGAGATCAGATCTGATCCTAAATGATAGCAATACAGTAACACAACAAAAATGATAGTCTCTGAGAAAAAAGTAAGAGAGAAGAAGACAGAGCAAGCAGAAAGGGGATACTGCTTTTTGGATGGCCTTGTTTTTGCAGAAAGCAGAAGTATCACATCCCAAGTTATGATAATGATGGAGACACAATTTTTCCTTTAACAAAATAATGTGTTCGAACATGCAAACATTTCCACACACTCTTACAAGACCTGATATAATAGACAGTAATGGCTTTTTTGGACTCAATGCAGTCTATCATGAAAGCCAGTGTATTTGTAAATAATACATCTTAAAAATAGCCTTAGACAGTGCCTCAGAATTTCAAGCTATTACAGCCTATCATGTAAAGTGTAAATACGTGTTGCACATTTACAGCAAAAAACCCAACATGGATTTGTCAAGAATAAATCATGCCAAACTGACCTAACTTCCTTCTCTGACAGAGTTACTGGCCTAATGAATAAGGCAGGAGCGCTAGACGTAACATATCTTGATTTTAGTAAGGCTTTTGATACAGCCCCAAATAAGCAAACTAGCAAAATGTGGTTTAGATTAAATTACTATAATGCTGGAGCATATCTGGTTGAAACACTGAACTTAAAGAGTAGTTATCAATCATTTTGCTGTGAAACTAGTAGGCTGTTTCTAGTGGGATCCCATAGAGGTTAGCTCTATGTCTGGTACTATTCAATATTTTCATTAATGACTTGAATAATGGAGTGGAAAGTATGCTTATAAAAATTGCAAATGACACCAGGCCAAGAGGGATTGCAAGCACTCTGGAGGACAGGATTGAATACAAAACAACCTTGACAAATTAGAGAATTGGTGTGAAATCAACAAGATGAAATTCAATAAATTTATGTGGCAAGTAGTACACTTGCTTAGGAAGGAAACCTCAAATACACAACTACAAAATGGGGAATAACTGACTAGATGGTAGTACCACTGAAAACGATCTGGGGGTTATAGTAGGTCACAAATTGAATATGAGTTTGACATTGCAAAAAAGGCTAATATAATTCTGGATTGTAGTAATAAGAGTGTCATATGCAAGACATGTGAGGTAATTGTCCTGCTCTACTTGGCACCGATGAAGCCTCAGCTGGAGTATTGTGTCCAGTTCTGGGCATCACACTTTAGGAAAAATGTGGACAAATTGGAGAGAGTCCACAGAAAAGCAACAAAAATGATAAAAGGTTTAGAAAACCTGACCTGTGAAAAAAGGCACATTTAGTTCTGAGAAAAGAAGACTGGAAGGGCACCTGATACCAATCTTCAAATATGTTAAGGGCTATTATAACGGTGACTGTAATCAAATGTTCTCCATGTCCACTGAGGGAAGACAAGTAGTAATAGGTTTAATCTCAACCAAGGGACACAATCTTCAGGAAAATCCTTCTAATTATAAGGGTACTTAAGCTCTGGAATAAGCTTCCAATGGAGGTTGTGGAAACCTCATCACCAGAGTTTTTTAAGAACAGATTGGACAAACACAAATCAGGGATGGTCTACATTTTACTTGGTCCTGCCTTAGTGCAGGGAGCTGTACTTGATAATGTTTCAAGGTCTCCTCTAACTCTACATTTCTGATTCTATGAACAACAACTTAGGAAGAGTTGTTGCTGCAGTGAACAGTGGCCACATAAATTATAATTTACTATCTTGCCTTTACTCACTGGACTCTGGGTGGTGGCATGGTAGTGTTGGCTTCAGTTTGATTACTAGAACAATCCTACTACTTCTACAAAGCACCATGACCCAGGATAGCACTATAGGGCCATGCTGCTCCCGAGGGTTGCAAATAGCAGTATGTGTTTTCGTTGGCTATGGGTTGGGTCATATCCCTTAACCAGCTAATTATGCTACTATGGAGTCATAGTTCACTGGCTGAGACAGTAGCTGGTCACCACTCTCTAGCTGTCTTGAAAATTAGAATGCAATTTTGACATCCTGCTTTGTATTGAGTTATGATGATGGCTTTCTATGCTCTCTATCTTCACTAGCAAACCTGTAAAATAAATGGCTAGCTTTGGACCCATGTCCCTGTATACTTAAAAAAGTTACGTTTGCTCATCTGCAAATCAATTCTTCCAGAAAGCACAATCATTGAATTTTCTATTTCCTCTGGCCTAATCAATATGATTTCTTTTACCACTTTTTATTCTATCAGGAATGGATAGTGGATCCTCTGAAAATATTAGGTATCCCACATATATGCCCTTAAGTTGAACTGTGCCTGAGTTACAAAGGAAACTCATTGTGTACAGCAAGTAGTCGTCATGTTTGTTCATCTTGTCATATTCAGTTTGTTAGTGTGACCTTGTACACGGCACATCTCAAAAAATCCAATGATATTTTTAAAAAGCCAATAAAAGAATTTTTGGCTATGGGGATTTTAGAAACATTTTTTCTGCCTGTGAAGCAACATGGTGAAAGAATTTTCAATACCAGAGAGGAGCTAACCAAAATGCCTGATTCTAAAAATTGAAAGAGAAATCATTCTGGATGGGTGGCTCTCCTTAAAAAAATGCTGAACTCTTTATATTATGTATTGGGGATTGGTTCTGCTTGGAGCAGTGGGTTGGACTAGATGATCTCTTGAGATCCCTTCCAACCCTAATAATCTATGAATCTATATGTGTAAGAACCCCAGCATATTGTTCTCTGAGTACAAATCTCAAGGTACAGAAGATGTTATGCCTATAAAGACCTAGTGCATAAAAATAAAGGAAATAATAAAACAAATAGTGTTTTTTTGCATTGGCAGTGGCAGTAACTAACTGTTCTCAATTAAAAATGGTTTTGCATATACTGCCCTTTGTCTTCAGCACAAATTACTTTTTCCTGTGGGCAATATTATACCTTGATAGCCCTCAGAGCCTGTTTCTGTTTTTACACACACAGCACACACACAAATACTTTGCCTCTTCTGTTTGCAAGAACCACAGGGCAGTATATGAGAGGGTTCATTAACACTCACTCTATCAAGGGGGGGCCCTGTAGCCCAGTGGGCCAGCTTACCTCTGTTATAGTCACTGCTTTGTATTATATTCTGCTTTATTATATTCACCTGTAATTCAAGAAACCTACAGGCTTGTATCCTATAAGATACTGGCTTCAGCAGTTAGCATGAGGCTTGAGGCCTACGAGCTTTGAAATAGATAATCTTAGGTAACTCATAAGTTTTGGAGAACTGAAAGTAGAGTTTAGGGGGGAATTTTGTCCATAATGACATCAGCCAACTACAAAACATGAACTGACACCAGCTTCTGGAAGGTACTGGATGGAACATTCGACCGCAAAAGTTCCATGGCAATGAATTGATATGTATGATAATGGGGTGAAATCGTAAATACACTAACCTATAGAAGAAGGACACCTTAACATTGGTAAGGGGAGGAAATACAGATGCATTAGACATAGTAATGTCAGTGTAACATATTATAAAAGTGGCATCCCAGGGCAGTAGGAGAGAGAGATGTAGCCCCTGGGAGGGGCCAGAATGATTGCCACTGGTGAGGATGAGGAAGATGAAGGTGATGAGGAGGATAATGGCTAACATTTCAGGTTGTTCTAGAAGGGATGGTGTGAGTATGGATGTTCAGGTTTACTTTCAGTATTATATCTATTTACCTTACTGAGTTGGAGTGTGTGTGACTTTGCTAAATGTATTAAGAAATTATTTATTTGCAAATATAGAAGAATTCCTATAATGTGAATGTTGCACCTGTCCAAATCGGGATTCCCAACTACACAATAATTTTAATAATACTGGGCCTGATCTTGGACAAGAACCAGTCAACTCTCACAGTAATAACTGGGAATTTTTTATTCATAATCTATAGATCAGGACACACAGAGACATACACACACTTTGCCTCTTCTTCTGTTTGCAAGAACCACAAGGCAGTATATGAAATAACTGCAGGAAGCTGTAAGAAAATAATTAGATACTAAAAGGAAAAAGGAAAAAAAATATGCAGTTACTAACAGAGATAGTAAAAGAAGAACTTCTTACCCCAGGCACTCACTTTGAGAGACAATGAAAAAACATTTAAATATACTAGTTGTCTACTGGAAGAGAAGTAAATATGACAAGACACGCCAGCAGAAGCACATAGAAAAAGATGTTCCTAGGGTGAAATGTCTTTGTGCTCATTTTAACAATCTAACTGCATTCACCTTCATCTTTAAATATATTTTGCAGAACAATCAATGCCTCAGAAAGTATTTTGATGGAATAACAGGATATAAAATTCTACAACACAGTAGAAGGAGGATCTCTGATGAAGAAAGAATAATAAAACATAGCATCTGAGGACACCTCAGTCTCAATCCCAGAGTGATGTGTCAGGAGAGGAGATTTTTGGAAAAAAATGATAAATTAAACAGTAATAAGTCACCAAGTAACTCAAATAAGAAATTGCAGAACTATTAACCGTGGTATGTAAACTATCACTTAAATCAGCTTCTGTACGAGATGACTATAGGATAGTTAATGTGACACTAATATTTAAAAAAGTCTCCAGAGGCAATCTAGGAAATTACAGGCCAGTAAACCTAAGCTCAATACCAGGCAAATTGTTTGAAATTATAGTAAAGAACAGAATTGTCAAACATATAGATGAACACAAATTGTGGAGAAGACTCTACACAACTTTTGCCTCACCAATCTATTAGAACTCTTAAAGAGTGTCAACAAACATGTGGACACGGGTGATCCGATGGACATACTGTACTTGGACTTTCAGAAAGCCTTTGACAAAGTCCCTCACCAAAGGCTCTTAAGCAAGGTGAGCTATAATGGGATAACAGGGAAGGTCCTTTCATAGTTGAAAGACAGGAAACACAATACAGGAGTAAATGGTCAGTTTTTACCATGGAAAGAGGGAAATGTGAGTGGAGGTCTCCTAATGATCTGTAATGGGACCAATGCTGTTCAACATATTAGTAAATTATCTGAAAAGTGGAGTAAATAGTGATTTGGCAAAGTTTTCACTCTATACAAAATTACTCAAGATAGTTAAGTCCAAAGCAGATTGTGAAGAGTCACAAAGGGATCTCACAAAATTGGGTGATTGGGCAACAAAATGGCAGATTAAATTCAATGTTGCTAAATGCCAAGTCATGCAAATTGAAAAACATAATCCCAATTATACATACAAAATTATGAGGTCTAAATTAGCTGTTACCACTCACAAAAGAGTTCTTGGAGTCTTCATGGACAGTTCTCTTAAAACATCTGCTCAATGTGCAGTGGCAGTCAAAAAAAAATTCGGAAAGGGATAGATAAGAAGTCAGAAAATATCATAATGCCGCTATATAAATCCATGGTGTGCCCACACACTGAATACTGTATGCAGTTCTGGTCATCCCATCTCATATATATATACACATGTGGGCTACTGGAACAAACCATTCATGGACGAGACAAGAGAACCTGGAATTGATGGAATGCTACTAAAACAGTAGACCTAATGAGAGGGGATATATGAAACGTATGAGGGGACTATGGATGGACAAAAGACCTACATCCACACTTACTGAGAAACAGCTAGTTACCCAACGCTTCAACATAGTAAAGAGGAAGCTGCTCTCACAGCTTTGAGATAGACAACTCCACATTACATCCAGACTCACGGAGACCTGGAAGAACAAGTGGATGTGGCAGCCCACACCTGAGCTGAAACTTCACGGCCACCCTCCTATTGCACAGCACAGCAGCTGATATGAGGCATAAGATCATGGAAAACTGCTACAGTCAATCCTGAGACGGATTTACCAAGGCTCAGTGGAGAAGTACCATCAGATAGTATGTTAGAAGATGCCAATAGAGCCCTCATGCAATCCATCTACCTACTATAATCAAACCAATAACGGTATACTGCTACAGCCTCTGTAATCCATGGAGATTGCCTGGCTACACGATCAGAAGAACAACCAGTATGTTACCCACCCTGGAAAATAGGTTGGAGGATAAGATCAGGCGACTCGAGGGAAGTTAGTCAGCTGTGTGAACTACCAAAGAGAGGTGAACGCGATTAAGGATAGACTCGGCTATGAAATTACAAGGGCCGACTCCATCTCTGAAGTCTTTTCTGGCGGCGCCAGTTTATGAGTGCGTCTTAAACTCTTATGTTGAAATAAGAAGAGGAATTAGACCTTGTGTGTAATCTTGGGATATGTCATGTAGTCATAAAAAAAAACCTCCTCTAAAATATAAATAGGCTTGATGCCACCTTGGAAACAGCAGGTCTTCAATGTGAGATACAACACTGCAACTGCTTACAAAGAAGGTATGGTATGACTTCTTTCTATGTACTGTTTGGGGTTCTTTGATTATCAAAATGATTGAGCCTGGTTAATACCATCCTCATGTTATTAACTAGCACTAATCCCTAACAGTATTATTTTGCCCTTTTTTTAATTCATCAATTGAGGGACTGATGTCACACGAAGGCTATATTACCTGAGCGTCTGTTTACCGATTTTAAATGTTGCACAAATTTGCTTTCTTCCAGTCTTTTGGAACTTCCTCCCAGTGTTCCCAGACTTATTGAAGAGCAACATTAATGGTACAGTGAGCTTCTCAACCTCGTATACAGAATTTTAAAGAATTGGCTGTCTGGCTGCTGATCTAAAAAGTCTAACTTTAGTAACTGATGTTTAAACATCCTCCTGGAGGTACTAGTGGAGTGGATAAGAAGCATATCATTTATGACAATTGTTTCCCCCAAAAAAGAACCAAATATTTATTGACACATTGTGCTTTATTTGCCTTATAATTGATAAATTCAACCATTCATTTGCTATGGGACCATGTCTCACAGATAGCTAAGGTTAATGTTTTCTTTTACTGTAAAGGGTTTAACAAAGGGAACCAAACACCTACCAGAGGACCAATCAGGACCTGGATGTTTCAAGCTCAGGGAGGGAATTTTCTGGGTATGTGTCTTTGTTCTCTGTTGCTCTCAGCTCTGAGAGTAGAACTCTCTCTCTTCAAGCTTTCTACATCTTCTGTTTCCAAGTGTAAGTACAAAGTAGAAACAATAGGTTTTTTATATTGTTTTTGTATTTACATGTGTGTATCTGCTGGAATGTTTTAAATTGTTTTCTTTTGATAAGGCTGTTTATTTCATTTGTTTCTTAACCATAGCCCTTGTGTATTGTTATCTTGTATACAGAGACCATTTTTATGTCTTTTTTTTCTTTCTTTTATATAACTTCTTTAAGACCGTTGAATTTTTCCTAGTTAAACTCACCAGGGAATTGGTGGGGAGGAAAGGAAACAGGGGGGAGGGAAAATCTCTTTGTGTCAGAGTTGCAAAGCCTTACCTTTGCTCAGGGACTCTGAGGGTGAAAGACTTGAGCTCTCTGTTTTGCATTTCAAGGAATTGGAATAGGGTGATCGTCCAGTCCCATCCAGGGAGGGAAGCCTGGGAGGAATAAAGAAGGAAGGGGAAGGGTTATTTCCCTTTGTTGTAGATCAGGGGCATCTGAGTGGGTCCCCAGGAAAGGTTGGGGAGACCAGAGTGTGCCAGACACTTGGAGACTGGCTTGGTGGCAGCGCTACAGATCTAGCTTGGTAATTAAGCTTGGGTTTCATGCTAGGCTTTATTTTGTAACTGACCCGATCTACAGGTTCAATATGAGTGGAAGCTATGATGCCAATATATTGTTGATTTTTTGTAACCTATATTATTTAAAATGTCCTCCTGATTCTCCTTAACTCAGTTGCACTGTTTGCTCCTTGCCAATTTTTTCTACAATTCCTAGCTTTTTGATTTTATATCATTACTACCAATTCCCTCTTTCTTGCCATTGTTTTAATATTGTTTTGAAAGAACCAAAATATGAGTGACTAGAAGTGATTTTTTTACCCTGAAAGCTTATGCCCAAATAAAGCGTTAGTCTTTAAGGTGCACTGGACCGGCCCGTTGTTTTGTGGATAAGTCCTAACACGCACCCTCTTATACTTGCATATCTATCTTCACTTCAACTCCCAACAGGTTGGGTTTTGTTAAACCAACAGACCACACCTTTCTTTGGATTGGGTGGCTTTTTGGGCATCTGGAAAATATTATAAACAATTTCCCAATTATTGCACTATTTTCTAATTAAATTTCTTCCTCCCAGCTGATTTGGCTTAATTGTTTTCAGCTTGTAAATTTACATGTTCAAAGCGTCAAGTATATATATATTGCCTGGTCTGGACTTTATTCTGTTTGCACCATTTGAGGATGACATTTGTAAACTAAACAACCATTATCTTTAGTTCTGTGATAGTTCTTCTTTTCCGCTGTCAGATGAGGTTCGCATAAGAATGTGCCCTGTGTTAATTTCTTAAATAAAAAATATTGCATTCGTCATCCTAATATTAGAAATGCCAAGGATGTTTTTATACTCGCACAAGCGACCATCTGGCATATGTCACTCACATTGAAATTCCCCATGATCAAATGCACGACTTTCTCCCTACACTTATAGATAGGGTTTTGTAAGGAGCTGGTCATCTTAGGCCAGGGTTCTACATCTACGAGATTTAAATCGATTTTTAGAATACGCAATTTCAGCTACGAGAATAGCGTAGCTGAAATGAAATCTAAAATCGATTTACTCACCCGTCTTCACCGCGCGGGGATCGATCCGCGCGGCCTCGCCGTGTCAAATCCGGAAGTCCGTCCGTCTAGCTGGAAGTTCGGAATCGATCTAAGCACGCTCTGGGATCGAGATATCGCGTCCAGACCAGACCGCGATATTGCGAACCCACGAGCATCCGATTTTAACGTCCGACCGGTGCGTAGTCTACGACGATGGCTTATTTCTTATGTGACCTTGGTTGTCTGTAGCAGAAGGCTAATAGTTCCATCTGTGCTTTACTGAAGGACATTCAAAGATCATTCTTCGAGTTATCAGTTTACTATTGCAAACAGATAGATATCATTTTGATAAAAGTGCACTGCCCCATCCTTTTGCTCACTTGAGTTTCCTAACAGATTGTAAATGTTGTTGTTTTTTTTAGCATTCAATTCACCACCGAAATCACCTCACCAGGTTTCAGTAATACAACTAGATTGAACTTGTTTAAATAAGCAATTCAAATCTTTCTTGTTTATACCAGGCTTGTAATATTGGTGTATCAAGTGATTAAAGAATTTCCTCTCTTCAGTCCTTTGGTTAAATTTTGTCTCATAGCATCTTGATTTTCTGCCTAAGGAGTGTCATATCTTCCTCTTTTTACTTTCCATTTTGTTATTAATTTATCTCTCCTGAATAGCTAGCCAGCCTGTCCGGGAGATTTGGTCCCCTTTTTCCATCCCAAACTAGACAGCCCATACTCCTTCTACGAAGTGGACCAAAGGTTGCAGAATGCAAAACCCTTCATCCCCTACCATGTACCTTGTCAGTGGTTAGGAGGATAGGTTTCTGGTTTTTATGGACAGTTGCTGCCACTACATTCTTAGTTTGCATTCTCTACACAATATAAATAAGCCTCATGTTTATACCATGACTATCTGAATGTTGATAACATTCATGGAATGATCTTCATTAGCTGAGCTTAGGAAAACAGGTTATATTTAAAGGTTCGGTAGCTGGCTTGGGAGAATCTGCAAATACTGGAGCTAGCTTGGACATACTAATAAAATAACTTAGCACCTCCCAATGTTTTACAAATGGAGAATGGTAAAAACTAACACACATTCCGTCGGCCATGTCTGGGTGAAATTGGGGGCAACTCTTTAAAGCGGCATGCACATTTATAACAGTGTTGGTCAGGAAATGAATATAATCCAATTAAACTGAAGGAGAATTAGGTGAATATAATTAGCTGAGTTGGAAACTGGCCAATGTGCTTTATTTCGCTCTGCAGATTATCTAAGAGTCAGTTGCAATAATGTCTGGATGCTTCAGATTTTCACATATTCTGAATTTTTGCCTCCTAGCCACTATATTTATTCCTATATTATTAGGAGCTCGCCTTGAAAAACTTTCCATAAGTTTTTTTTATTAATTGCCTGGCTGGGGGCTCAACCCTATTCAGTGCTTACAAGCCAAAGATTATAGAGAGAATTATTAGCTATTTTAATTAGCTCCTAAGGCAGAGTTTTTAGATGGTAAGTTAGCTATTGCTATGTAAAATGTTCACTATTGAAAAAAGAAACATTATCAGTGAAGTCTCAGAACTGTTTCAGGTAGATCAACATGGATCTAATCTGACCATAAATTAAAAACAATAATCACCCCTACCTTCCAGCAGTGCCTTTGCTCATTAGCCACAGATGGTAAACATCCATTCAGTGAAAACTGTGCATGATTTTAAACACTGTCATTATATTCCATATCGTGAACTCCAAGCTGTTTTTCACAACAGCAGTGACAATGGTATGTGAATAGGAAATATTTGGGACTCAATAGTTTAGCTGGAAGATGTGATAGGGCAAAACTTCAACACAGTGAATTGGTGTTCAAGTAGGTACAACTTCATTGCACAATGCAATTATACGAGGACTCGAATTGTACAACCTATATTGATATTTTAATCTCTCCTTCATTCAATTTTAGACAGTTGTATTTTGGAGTTTAACTATAACAATATATCACTCATGGAATTTAAGAAGTAAAACACATTATTTATAGAATTTTATTTGGCACCAATTTAAGATAAAATAAAAACTGCCCTGAACCTTTGCTCAAACTGGAGGCTAAATAAACTTGGTGTAGACCTCTGCAGTTGGATAATTAGGCTGAGCTGGAATAGAATAACAAATAGTACCACCAGACTTGTATTTAAATATTCCTAGGACGTATTATGGAGCTGGAGGCTCCTTTAAACAAACCTGGTCCAAGAAAATATGTCAGGTGGCAGATTTTTTCCTAAGGTTGTTGTACTTTCTGGGGCAAGGACCTTCTCTTCTAAGGTTTTAAACTGTTATAACAGACCTATATAATATACTGGGGCATACGAATTAGAGATGCTCCTTTTTCTGATATTTCCCTCTTAAGGTTTCTTTCTCATGACTCGGTGGTTTTGTAAATATAGACCATTTTTACGATCTATTAGTACCTGTAAGTGCCTGAGAGCAGAGACTTCATTTCTTCTCAAAACACTATGGACTCTAAGGCACTGTATAAAAGAATGAAAATTTAATTAGGAGTAGGAGCCATATGAGGGTTTCACAATATCTCTGCTACCAGATAGATGTCTTTGCGCCTTCACTCTAGCATTATTACTTGATTCACAATGTTAGGCCACAAAGGACCAATTTGATGATCTAGTCTGTCTCTGCATAACTGGGCCTACAAAAATTCACAAGTCTCCATTTTGGTAATTTCAGGTCATCAAGGAATTTTAAAAATCGTAAATTTTATGATTTCAATTATTTAATCTGAAATTTACAGTGTGTAATTGTAGGGTCCTGACCCAAAGGTGTGTGTGTGTGGGGGTGCAAGATGGTGTGTGTGGAGGGTTGCAAGTACTGCTACCCCTATACTCTGCAACTGCTGCGTGGTGGTGCTGTTCAGAGGCTAGCAGGGTGTCTCTGGCATGGAGCCCAAGCTGTAAAGGTACAGCCCACTAGAGCAGCACGAAGTAAGGTGCATGTATGATACGCCACCCTTACTTCTGCACTGCGCCGCATGCATGCTTCAGAGTGGCGCCCCGGCCCCAGCTTGAAGGACGCAGAGGTAAGGTGGCAATACTGTGAACTAAATATAACCTTGTGAACCCCCCGCAAGTCCTTTTCGGATCGACCTCAGGTTGAAGAAATGCTGGTCTCCCCTTTGAAATCTGTATAGATATGGGGTAAAAACACCACACACAAAACCAGATTCATGGGAGAGAACCAGATTTCTGGTTTGATATTGGTAGGGCTTGTGCAAAACAACTTGGTCCTAAAAACCTCCCTCAAATTTCTGCATCAAACGCTTTAACCTCTGTTTGAGCTATAGTATAATCATTTTAAAAAGACATCAACATTAATTTCAGACTTAGGGTGAAAAAGGAAGAATCACTTATGTCGCAGAAGTTTATGTTATAGATATGAAAATTAAGGAAACCTTGGGCAGGTTGTGTGGCTTGAATATTTTGCCTAGCCCTGGTCAAAGTCAACAAACTGCGGCCTGTTTATGAGTTCAAGTGGAAAACCATGTAAAATTTGATTGTGCCTGATAGACCCTAAAACAGAAGAAGATCTTGGTCTCGGTGCTTTGGAGCAGGGGTTTGAAATTGGGTATGGGACAGCCTGAGATGTCTTTGCCATACCCAGGAAAATGGCCAATTATAAAGCCTATTGAAAAAATCTCAATTCAAACATGCTCAATAGTGACTTTTTAGGGTTTCGCTGCTAAGTCTCTGAAGATGCCATGTGCACTAGCATGTTCCATCCCACAACCTCCGTATGCTGACTGGACTTGTGCATGTACCGATCCCTTAGTGACTGACGTGCTCCAGCTCAGGCCTGCTGGGGGTAGAGCTGGACGTCCCTGCAATTGTCCTCCTAGCAGCCAAAGGCCAAGGTGATGCTGGGAACTGGTCTCCCCTGAGCTTCAAGTACTCTCCACTGCGACCCAGGTGGTGTGCAGTGGAAGAAGGAAGCTGCTGGCTAACAGTGGGGTGAGGATTGGGGGTGGGGGGTGGGGAGAAGGGATCAGGATGTGGAGAGATGAAGCATCAAGGAGTAGGGCTGGATGGGACAAGGCAGCAGATGGAAGTGCAAGGGGCCATGAAAGGGGAGGGAAGTTGAGGAGGAGGGAAAGATAGAAGTGGGAAGGTGAAAGGGTGGTCATGTGTCTGGTCCAGACTGCTCTTGCTACTGGAAGCCAACAGCTTAGCTGTGAGGGGTCCAGTCACTAAGTCCTCGCTGGATGCTCCAACCTCTAATTTTTGTTGCCTTCTCTGTAACCTTTTCCAATTCTAGTATATCTTTTTTGAGATGGGACACTAGCATCTGCCTGCAGATATTCAAGATGTAGCCGGTACAATTGGGATTTACATAGAAGGCATTATGAAGTCTATTATCTTACCATTTCCTAGTGGTTCCTAACATTTGTTAGCTTTTTTGACTTGCTGCGGCAACATTGATCTACTCCTATTAACAGTGTTCCAAAGTGGGGTGCATTTTTTTTT